>NC_053397.1:129397576-129742691 GCF_905171765.1 Bufo bufo | reverse complement strand
CTGCTGCATAAAGTGCGGGCCAACTGTTCGCGCTTCCGGCGTTCACACCCTGCCGCTGCTCGCCTGTCTGCGCTACAGCGTAACTTCGGTCTTCCCGCTCACCGCCTCATATGCGACGTGCCCACCAGGTGGAACTCCACCTTGCACATGCTGGACAGACTGTGCGATCAGCAGCAGGCCAAAGTGGAGTTTCAGCTGCAGCACGCACGGGTCAGTCGCACTGCGGAACAGCACCACTTCACCACCAATGACTGGGCCTCCATGCGAGACCTGTGTGCCCTGTTGCGCTGTTTCGAGTACTCCACCAACATGGCCAGTGGCGATGACGCCGTTATCAGCGTTACAATACCACTTCTATGTCTCCTTGAGAAAACACTTAGGGCGATGATGGAAGAGGAGGTGGCCCAGGAGGAAGAGGAGGAAGAGTGGTCATTTTTAGCACTTTCAGGCCAGTCTCTTCGAAGTGACTCAGAGGGAGGTTTTTTGCAACAGCAGAGGCCAGGTACAAATGTGGCCAGACAGGGCCCACTACTGGAGGACGAGGATGAGGAGGAGGTGGAGGAGGATGAGGATGAAGCATGTTCACAGCGGGGTGGCACCCAAAGCAGCTCGGGCCCATCACTGGTGCGTGGCTGGGGGGAAACACAGGACGATGACGATACGCCTCCCACAGAGGACAGCTTGTCCTTACCTCTGGGCAGCCTGGCACACATGAGCGACTACATGCTGCAGTGCCTGCGCAACGACAGCAGAGTTGCCCACATTTTAACGTGTGCGGACTACTGGGTTGCCACCCTGCTGGATCCCCGGTACAAAGACAATGTGCCCACCTTACTTCCTACACTGGAGCGTGATAGGAAGATGCGCGAGTACAAGCGCACGTTGGTAGAAACGCTACTGAGAGCATTCCCAAATGTCACAGGGGAACCAGTGGAAGCCCAAGGCGAAGGCAGAGGAGGAGCAAGAGGTCGCCAACGCAGCTGTGTCATGGCCAGCTCCTCTGAGGGCAGGGTTATCATGGCAGAGATGTGGAAAAGTTTTGTCACCACGCCACAGCTAACTGCACCACCACCTGATACGGAACGTGTTAGCAGGAGGCAACATTTCACTAACATGGTGGAACAGTACCTGTGCACACCCCTCCACGTACTGACTGATGGTTCGGCCCCATTCAACTTCTGGGTCTCCAAATTGTCCACGTGGCCAGAGCTAGCCTTTTATGCCTTGGAGGTGCTGGCCTGCCCGGCGGCCAGCGTTTTGTCTGAATGTGTATTCAGCACGGCAGGGGGCGTCATTACAGACAAACGCAGCCGCCTGTCTACAGCCAATGTGGACAAGCTGACGTTCATAAAAATGAACCAGGCATGGATCCCACAGGACCTGTCCATCCCTTGTGCAGATTAGACATTAACTACCTCCCCTTAACAATATATTATTGTACTCCAGGGCACTTCCTCATTCAATCCTATTTTTATTTTCATTTTACCATTACAGGGAGTGCAGAATTATTAGGCAAATGAGTATTTTGACCACATCATCCTCTTTATGCATGTTGTCTTACTCCAAGCTGTATAGGTTCGAAAGCTTACTACCAATTAAGCATATTAGGTGATGTGCATCTCTATAATGAGAAGGGGTGTGGTCTAATGACATCAACACCCTATGACAGGTGTGCATAATTATTAGGCAACTTCCTTTCCTTTGGCAAAATGGGTCAAAAGAAGGACTTGACAGGCTCAGAAAAGTAAGAAATAGTGAGATATCTTGCAGAGGGATGCAGCACTCTTAAAATTGCAAAGCTTCTGAAGCGTGATCATCGAACAATCAAGCGTTTCATTCAAAATAGTCAACAGGGTCGCAAGAAGCGTGTGGAAAAACCAAGGCGCAAAATAACTGCCCATGAACTGAGAAAAGTCAAGCGTGCAGCTGCCAAGATGCCACTTGCCACCAGTTTGGCCATATTTCAGAGCTGCAACATCACTGGAGTGCCCAAAAGCACAAGGTGTGCAATACTCAGAGACATGGCCAAGGTAAGAAAGGCTGAAAGACGACCACCACTGAACAAGACACACAAGCTGAAATGTCAAGACTGGGCCAAGAAATATCTCAAGACTGATTTTTCTAAGGTTTTATGGACTGATGAAATGAGAGTGAGTCTTGATGGGCCAGATGGATGGGCCCGTGGCTGGATTGGTAAAGGGCAGAGAGCTCCAGTCCGACTCAGACGCCAGCAAGGTGGAGGTGGAGTACTGGTTTGGGCTGGTATCATCAAAGATGAGCTTGTGGGGCCTTTTCGGGTTGAGGATGGAGTCAAGCTCAACTCCCAGTCCTACTGCCAGTTTCTGGAAGACACCTTCTTCAAGCAGTGGTACAGGAAGAAGTCTGCATCCTTCAAGAAAAACATGATTTTCATGCAGGACAATGCTCCATCACACGCGTCCAAGTACTCCACAGCGTGGCTGGCAAGAAAGGGTATAAAAGAAGAAAATCTAATGACATGGCCTCCTTGTTCACCTGATCTGAACCCCATTGAGAACCTGTGGTCCATCATCAAATGTGAGATTTACAAGGAGGGAAAACAGTACACCTCTCTGAACAGTGTCTGGGAGGCTGTGGTTGCTGCTGCACGCAATGTTGATGGTGAACAGATCAAAACACTGACAGAATCCATGGATGGCAGGCTTTTGAGTGTCCTTGCAAAGAAAGGTGGCTATATTGGTCACTGATTTGTTTTTGTTTTGTTTTTGAATGTCAGAAATGTATATTTGTGAATGTTGAGATGTTATATTGGTTTCACTGGTAAAAATAAATAATTGAAATGGGTATATATTTGTTTTTTGTTAAGTTGCCTAATAATTATGCACAGTAATAGTCACCTGCACACACAGATATCCCCCTAAAATAGCTAAAACTAAAAACAAACTAAAAACTACTTCCAAAAATATTCAGCTTTGATATTAATGAGTTTTTTGGGTTCATTGAGAACATGGTTGTTGTTCAATAATAAAATTAATCCTCAAAAATACAACTTGCCTAATAATTCTGCACTCCCTGTATATTGCGGGGCAACCCAAAGTTGAATGAACATCTCCTCTGTCTGGGTGCCGGGGCCTAAATATGTGACAGTGGCCTGTTCCAGTGGTGGGTGACGTGAAGCCTGATTCTCTGCTATGACATGAAGACTGATTCTGTGCTGACATGAAGCCAGATTCTCTGTTATGGGACCTCTCTCCTCTGTCTGGGTGCCGGGGCCTAAATATGTGACAGTGGCCTGTTCCAGTGGTGGGTGACGTGAAACCTGATTCTCTGCTATGACATGAAGACTGATTCTGTGCTGACATGAAGCCAGATTCTCTGTTACGGGACCTCTCTCCTCTGTCTGGGTGCTAGGGCCTAAATGTGTGACAGTGGCCTGTTCCAGTGGTGGGTGACGTGAAGCCTGATTCTCTGCTATGACATGAAGACTGATTCTGTGCTGACATGAAGCCAGATTCTCTGTTACAGGACCTCTCTCCTCTGTCTGGGTGCCGGGGCCTAAATATGTGACAGTGGCCTGTTCCAGTGGTGGGTGACGTGAAGCCTGATTCTCTGCTATAACATGAAGACTGATTCTGTGCTGACATGAAGCCAGATTCTCTGTTACGGGACCTCTCTCCTCTGCCTGGGTGCCTGGGCCTAAATATGTGTCAGTGGCCTGTTCCAGTGGTGGGTGACCTGAAGCCTGATTCTCTGCTATGACATGAAGACTGATTCTGTGCTGACATGAAGCCAGATTCTCTGTTACGGGACCTCTCTCCTCTGTCTGGGTGCCGGGGCCTAAATATGTGACAGTGGCCTGTTCCAGTGGTGGGTGACGTGAAGCCTGATTCTCTGCTATAACATGAAGACTGATTCTGTGCTGACATGAAGCCAGATTCTCTGTTACGGGACCTCTCTCCTCTGTCTGGGTGCCGGGGCCTAAATGTGTGACAGTGGCCTGTTCCAGTGGTGGGTGACGTGAAGCCTGATTCTCTGCTATAACATGAAGACTGATTCTGTGCTGACATGAAGCCAGATTCTCTGTTACGGGACCTCTCTCCTCTGTCTGGGTGTCGGGGCCTAAATGTGTGACAGTGGCCTGTTCCAGTGGTGGGTGACGTGAAGCCTGATTCTCTGCTATGACATAAAGACTGATTCTGTGCTGACATGAAGCCAGATTCTCTGCTATGGCATGAAGAGACTGATTCTCTGCTGACGTGAAGCCCGATTCTCTGCAATGGGACCTCTGTCCAATTGATATTGGTTAATTTTTATTTTTTTTATTTTTATTTTAATTCATTTCCCTATCCACATTTGTTTGCAGGGGATTTACCTACATGTTGCTGCCTTTTTCCGCCCTCTAGCTCTTTCCTGGGCTGTTTTACAGCCTTTTTAGTGTCTAAAAGTTCGGATCCCCATTGACTTCAATGGGATTCGGGTTTGGGACGAAGTTCGGGTCGGGTTCGGATCCCGAACCCGAACATTTCCGGGAAGTTCGGCCGAACTTCTCGAACCCGAACATCCAGGTGTTCGCTCAACTGTAGTTACTATCCCACTTCTATGCCTCCTTGAAAAAACGCTCCTGGCAATGATGGAGGAGGATGTGGCACAGGAGGAGAAGGAAGAGGGATCATTTCGTAGGGTTTCCGGCCAGTCATTCCCAAGTGGCTCCGAGGGTGGGTTCCTGCACCCACAAACCCAAGGTACACAATTGTCGAGCCAGGGCACAGTTCTGGAGGATGAGGAGGTGGAGGATGAGGAGGAGGAGATGGAGAAGGAGGAACCATGTTCACAGCAGGGTGGCACCCAGACCAGCTCATGGCCATCACTAGTGCGTGGATGGGGGGATACAGAGGACACAGACGATACACCTCCCACAGAGGACAGCTTTTCGTTGCCTCTGGGCATCCTGGCACACATGAGCGATTACATGCTGCAGTGTCTCCGCAACGACCGCCGAGTTGCCCACATTCTAACTTGTGCTGATTACTGGGTGTCCACGCTGCTGGATTTCCTTTACGAGGACAACGTACCGTCCTTAATACCCTCACTGGAGCGTGATCGTAAGATGCGCGAGTGCAAGCGCATGCTGGTAGAAGCACAAGGCGAAGGCAGAGGACGAGGAAGAGGTTGCCAACGCAGCTGGGGCACCACCAGCACCTCAAAAGGCAGGTTTAGCATGGCCGAAATGTGGAAAAGCTTTGTCAGCACGCTACAACAACCAGCACCACCAGCTGATATGAAACGTCTTAGCAGGAGGCAGCATTTCACCAACATGGTGGAGCAGTATGTGTGCACATGCCTACACGTACTGAATGACGGGTCTGCCCGCTTCAACTTCTGGGTTTCCAAATTGGGCACATGGCCTGAGCTTGCCCTTTACACCTTGGAGGTGCTGGCCTGTCCTGCAGCCAGTGTATTATCTGAACATGTGTTTAGCACGGCAGGGGGCGTCATCACTGACAAGCGCAGCCGCATGTCCACAGCCAATGTGGACAAGCTCACATTCATTAAAATGAACTAGGCATGGATCCCACAGGGTTGTCCGTACCTTGTGCAGAATAGACATGCATACCGGCACTAAGCAGCCATTGTTATACTGCAGCGCAATTGCTCATGTTTGTATTTTGGATATTTCACACTCTTTTGGAGTGTACCTTAATTTTACAAAATTTAATTAAAACCAAAAACCTGTGTTGGCTATCTCGTCCTCCTCCACCGCCGCTTCCACCTACTCAGCTACGTCCACCGCCTCCTCAAACTCCTACTCCATATGGAACGCCACCTCATAAATCCATTTTTTTTTTGTACTTGTTTTATTTTATGTCATTTCACTACTTTGTCATTAACATTTTCGGGTGAAATTCACCAATTTTTGGGTGCATAGTACCACTGCTATACCTAGTAGGCCAGTTTAAAAAATAAAATAAAAATGTCATTAACATTTTCTGGTGAAATTAACCAATTTTTCGGTGTATAGTACCACTGCTATACCTAGTAGGCCGGTTAAAAAAAAATATAAAAATTGTCATTAACATTTTCTGGTGAAATTAACCAATTTTTGGGTGTATAGTACCACTGCTATAACCTAGTAGGCCGGTTAACAAAACAATATATCTGTCAGTTACATTTTCAGTTGAAATTCAAAATTTTTTGGGTGTGATGTACCACTGCTATACCTAGTAGACAGGTTAAACAATAAAAAGATGTGTCTGTTACATTTTATGGTGAAATTCACAAATTTTTGAGTGTGATGTACCACTGCTATACCTAGCGCCACCCTGGTCGTTCTGGCACACGGTTCTTCTCCCTGGTGAGTTCCTGTCTCTTGCTGTTTCCCTCTGGTTACTTTCATTATTGTCACCTATCTTTACATCTCATTGGTCTAAAGCATAATTTTACAGCGCACTGGCTGTCTGCACACCAATGATTATACATACAGAGGTGTTCATGCGTTAGACAGGTGGCTCACCTGGTACTCTACTTTAGTTGTATCTTGTACATGGATTTGAGCATTGACTCCATATTGATGTCCATGTGCCTCATACTCTCTTTGTACCACGTTTTTAGATCCGTGTGCTCTTGCCCCCAGGGTGGCGTCTCTTTTTCTGTCCCCCGCTCCTAACCATGTCTATGGCATCATTTATTCATGTGTTTTACTCATGTTATTTTATCATGTCTCAATAAATTATATACTTTTTTGGTACTATGAGCTCCGTTTCCTCTGTTTCTGCCACTGCTATACCTAGTAGGCCGGTTAACAAAAAATAAATAAAAAATTGTCAGTTACATTTTCTGGTGAAATTCAGCAATTTTTTGGTGTGAGGTACCACTGCTATGCCTATTAGACCGGTAAAAAAAAAAAAAAAACATTTGTCAGTTACATTTTAGGGTCAAATTCACCAATTTGTGGGTGTAATATACCCCTCCTCTACCTAGTTGACAGCTTAATAAATTTCAATAATTTTTATTTTACATTTTAGGGTGACAATAAACAACAGTTTTCTGTCATAGACCCCTGCTCTACCAAGTAGACAGGTTAATTAATTTCTGTAATTTTTCTGTTACATTCTTGGGTTGACATTATACAATTTTAGACGTGAATAAACCCCTGCTCTGCATAGGTGACAGGGAATAAAATTTCTGAAATGCTTCTTTAATTGATGCACGCCACCTCCTTTGATTCAATGCTTAGACTTAAACAAGTTGTACCACATTTAAGCTTTAATACTTTGTCCCACATTTCCGCTATACTCTTTTGGCCAACATTTGTGCCTCAATAGCTTTTCCCACAATTCCGCTTGACTCTTTTGGCCCACATTTGAGCTTCTGAAATTTGTCCCACATTTGCACCTCAATAGCTTTTCCCACATTTCTTCTCGATCCCAATTTTTTAAAATAAATTTATCTCTCTTAAATTTGGTCTCTTTTTCTCACGCTCCCTCTCCGACCTGGAACCCTGATTCCCCAATTTGGAGACCCAGAAGTTGCAGGGGCAGACCCCTGTCAGTTAGTTCGTGTAGGTGTGTGCATACTTACTGCCCCACCATGTCGTAATCACCATGGTAGGCGCATAAAAGAACATTGAAAGTTGATAGAGCAGATATCAAATTGGATAGTGAACATTACAGGGACGTGCGACATGGTGGGGCAGTAAGTATGCACACACCTACACGAACTAACTGACAGGGGTCTGCCCCTGCAACTTCTGGGTCTCCAAATTGGGCACATGGCCTGAGCTTGCCCTTTACGCCTTGGAGGTGCTGGCCTGCCCTGCAGCCGGTGTATTGTCTGAACGTGTGTTTAGCACGACTGGAGGGTTATATTTCCCAATGTTTTGAGGTGTACCCTAATTTAAAAAATAAAAATAAATTTTAAAACAAAAAGCAGTGTAGGCTACCTCCTCCTCCTCCACCGCCACTTCCACCTACACCGCCACATCCACTGCCTCCTCAACCTCCTACTCCATATGGACCTGGTCCTCCTAGATCAAGATTATTATTTTTTATCTTTACGTATTTTATGTCATTTCTCTATCCACATTTGTTTGCAGAGCACTTGCCATGCTCTTAATCACATTTTGACGACATTCGCAGCCCTCTAGCCCTCTTCCATGACATTTTTACAGCCATTTCAGTGCTCAAAAGTTCGGGTCCCCATTGACTTCAATGGGGTTCGGGTTCGGGGTCAAGTTTGGGTCCCGTCGAACCCGAACATCCAGGTGTCCGCTCAACTCTAGTTGTAAGTAACAAAAAATAAAAACGGTGCCAAAACAGCTATTTCTTGTTACCTTGCCTCACAAAAAGTGTAATATAGAGCAACCAAAAATCATATGTAACCTAAACTAGTACCAACAAAACTGCCACCCTATCTCGTAGTTTCTAAAATGGGGTCACTTATTTGGAGTTTCTACTCTAGGGGTGCATCAGGGGGACTTCAAATGGGACATGGTGTCAAAAAACCAGTCCAGCAAAATCTGCCTTCAAAAAACCATATGGCATTCCGTTCCTTGTGCGCCCTGCCGTGTGCACGTACAGCGGTTTACGACCACATATGGGGTGTTTCTGTAAACTACAGCATCAGAGCCATAAATATTGAGTTTTATTTGGCTGTTAACCCTTGCTTTGTAACTGGAAAAAAATTATTAAAATGGAAAATCTGCTAAAAAAGTGAAATTTTGAAATTGTATCTCTATTTTCCATTAATTCTTGTGGGACACCTAAAGGGTTAACAAAGTTTGCAAAATCAGCTTTGAATACCTTGAGGGGTGTAGTTTCTAGAATGGGGTCATTTTTTGGTGGTTTCTATTATGTAAGCCTTACAAAGTGACTTCAGATCTGAACTGGTCCTTAAAAAGTTGTTTTTTTTAAATTTCTGAGAAATTTCAGGATTTGCTTCTAAACTTCTAAGCCTTCTAACGTCCCCCAAAAATAAAATGTCATTCCCAAAATAATCCTAACATGAAGTAGACATATGGGCAATGTAAAGTAATAACTATTTTTGTAGGTATTACTATGTATTATAGAAGTAGAGAAATTTAAACTTTTCAAATTTGGTATTTTTTTATAAATAAAAATGAATTTTTTTGACTCCATTTTACCAGTGTCATGAAGTACAATATGTGACGAAAAAACAATCTTAGAATGGCCTGGATAAGTCAAAGCGTTTTAAAGTTATCACCACATAAAGTGACACTGGTCAGATTTGCAAAAAATGACCCGGTCCTTAACGTGAAAATGAGCCCGGTCCTTAAGGAGTTAAAGGAACAGTCACTGTGAAAGTCACTGTTAAAGGGGCGGTCACTTTTAAAGGGACGGTCACTAAATTCACTGTTAAAGGGGCAGTCACTTTAAAAGGGGAGGTCACTGTTAAAGGGGTGGTCACTGTTAAAGGGGTGGTCACTGTGAAAGTCACTGTTAAAGGGGCGGTCACTGTGAAAGTTACTGTTAAAGCGGCAGTCACAGTGAAAGTCACTGTTAAAAGGGCAATCACTATTAAAGGGTCGGCCACTGTGAAAGTCACTGCTAAAGGAGCGGTCACTGTTAAAGGGGAGGCCACTGTGAAAGTCCCTGATAAAGGGGCGGTCACTATGAAAGTCACTGTTAAACGGAGGTCACTGGGAAAGTCACTGTTAAAGGGGCGGTGACTGTTAACAGGGCGGTCAGTGTGAAAGTCACTGTTAAAGGGATGGTCACTGTTAAAGGGGCAGGCACTGTAGAGGTTACTGTTAAAGAAGCAGGCACTGTAGAGGTCACTGTTAAAGGGGCGGCCACTATGAAGGTCACTGTTAAAGGGGTGGTCAATGTTAAAGGGGTGGGAATTGTGGAGATCACTGTTAAAGGGGTGGGCACTGTGGAGGTCACTGTTAAAGAAGCAGATACTTGGAGTTCACTCTTAAAGGGGCAGGCAGTGCGGGGGTCACTGTTAAAGGGGTCGGCACTGTTGAGGTCAATGTTAAAGGGACGGCCACTGTGGAGGTCATTGTTAAAGGGACCGGTACTGTAGAGGTCACTCTCTTGGGGGAAAATGTTGATATCTTTTTATGACACACTGAAACATAAAATGAAATAAATTAAATATACCCGTGCGAAGCCGGGTCATTCTGCTCGTCTCTTATATATATATAAAAATGAGTTTCTGTCTGTCTGTTCTTTATGCGCGACCAAACAACTGGACCAATCTTCACCAAATTGCACACATGTACATCAGGTGTCCGGGAAGGTATTAGACCGGGTCTCAGCTCTCTAGGACGTACCGTTCCTGAGATATTCTCAAAAAATGACCCACATTAGCCAATACAAGTGTTTCTCTTCTAATCCCAACTGCCATAAACACAGTTTTACTCCAGGTTTCCATAACAACCAATTTTTCTTTACTGATTAAAGGGGCGGGCACAATGG
Organism: Bufo bufo; assembly: GCF_905171765.1. Lineage (NCBI taxonomy): Eukaryota > Metazoa > Chordata > Amphibia > Anura > Bufonidae > Bufo > Bufo bufo. The sequence continues at coordinate 129,732,273 of NC_053397.1, read as the reverse complement.
AGGTCACTGTTATAAAAAGGCGCGGGCACTGTGGAGGTCACTGCTATTAAATGGGCGGGCACTGTGTAGGTCACTGTTATTAAAGGAGCGGGCGCTATGAAGGTCCCTGTTAAGGGGCGGTCACTGTGAAAGCCACTGTTAAAGGGGCGGTTACTGAAAAAGGGTCAATCACTGTGAAAGTCACTGTTAAAGGGTCAGTCATTGTGAAAGTCACTGTTAAAGGGGTGGCCACTGTGAAAGTCACTGTTAAAGGGGCGGTTACTGTCAAAATCATTGTTAAAGGGGAGGTCATTGTGAAAGTCACTATTAACCACCTCAGCTCCCCTATCTTAAACACCCTCAATGACCAGACCACTTTGTACAATTATGCACTACACTACTTTCACGGTTTATTGCGCGGTCATACAACTTACCACCCAAATGAATTTTACCTCTTTTTCTTCTCACTAATAGAGCTTTCATTTAGTGGTGTTTCATTGCTGCTGACATTTTTACTTTTTTTGTAATTAATCAAAATTTTCCGAAATTTTTGCAAAAAATTAAAAATTTTCACTTTCAGTTGTCATTTTTTTTTTAAAAAACTACATTTCTATATAAATTTTTCTCTAAATTTATTTTTCTACATGTCTTTGCTAAAAAAAATGCAATAAGTGTATATTTATTGGTTTGGGTAAAAGTTATAGCGTTTACAAACTATGGTACAAAAATGTGAATTTCCGCATTTTGAAGCAACTCTGACTTTCTGAGCACCTGTCATGTTTCCTGAGGTTCTACAATGCCCAGACAGTAGAAAAACCCCACAAATGACCCCATTTCGGAAAGTAGACACCCTAAGGTATTCGCTGATGGGCATAGTGAGTTCATAGAACTTTTTATTTTTTTTCACAAGTTAGTGGAAAATGATGATTTTATTTTATTTATTTTTTTCTTACAAAGTCTCATATTCCACTAACTTGTGACAAAAAATAAAAACTTCCATGAACTCACTATGCCCATCACGAAATACCTTGGGGTGTCTTCTTTCCAAAATGGGGTCACTTGTGGGGTATTTATACTGCTCTGGCATTTTAGGGGCCCTAATGCGTGAGAAGTAGTTTGAAAGTCAAATGTGTAAAAAATGTCCTGTGAAATCCTAAAGGTGCTCTTTAGAATTTGGGCCCCTTTGCCCACCTAGGCTGCAAAAATGTACATGTGGTATCTCCGTACTCAGGAGAAGTTGGGCAATGTGTTTTGGGGTGTCTTTTTACATATACCCATGCTGGGTGAGAGAAATATCTCTCTAAAAGACAACTTTTCCCATTTTTTTATACAAAGTTGTCATTTGACAGAGATATTTATCTCACCAAGCATGGGTATATGTAAAAATACACCCCAAAACACATAGCCCTACTTCTCCTGAGTACGGCGATACCACATGTGTGACACTTTTTTGCAGCCTAGGTGTGCAAAGGGGCCCACATTCTAAAGAGCACCTTTAGGATTTCACAGGGCATTTTTAACACACTTGGATTTCAAACTACTTCTCACGCATTAGGGCCCCTAAAATGCCAGGGCAGTATAAATACCCCACAAGTGACCCCATTTTGGAAAGAAGACACCCCAAGGTATTCCGTCAGGGCCATGGCGAGTTCCTAGAATTTTATTTTTTTGGCACAAGTTAGCGGAAAAAGATTTTTTTTATTTATATTTTTTCCTTACAAAGTCTTATATTCCACTTACTTGTGACAAAAAATAAAAGCTTCCATGAACTCACTATGCCCATCACGAAATACCTTGGGGTGTATTCTTTCCAAAATGGGGTCACTTGTGGGGTAGTTATACTGCCCTGGCATTTGAGGGGCCCTAATGCGTGAGAAGTAGTTTGAATTTCAAATGTGTAAAAAATGCCCTGTGAAATCCTAAAGGTGTTGTTTAGAATTTGGGCCCCTTTGCCCACCTAGGCTGCAAGAAAATGTGTCACACATGTGGTATCTCCATACTCAGGAGAAGTAGGGCAATGTGTTTCGGGGTGTATTTTTACATATACCCATGCTGGTTGAGAGAAATATCTCTGTAAAAGACAACTTTTCCCATTTTTTTATACAAAGTTGTCATTTTAGAGAGATATTTCTCTCACCCAGCATGGGTATATGTAAAAACACACCCCAAACCGCATTGCCCTACTTCTCCTGAGTACGGCGATACCACATGTGTGACACTTTTTTTCAGCCTAGGTGCGCAAAGGGGCCCTAATTCCTTTTAGGAGGGCATTTTTAGACATTTGGATTCCAGACTTCTTCTCACGCTTTAGGGCCCCTAAAATGCCAGGGCAGTATAAATACCCCACATGTGACCCCATTTTGGAAAGAAGACACCCCAAGGTATTCCGTGAGGGGCATGGCGAGTTCATAGAATTATATTTTTTTGGCACAAGTTAGCGGAAATTGATTTTTTGGGGTTTTTTCTCACAAAGTCTCCCTTTCCGCTAACTTGTGACAAAAAGTTCAATCTTTCATGAACTCGATATGCCCCTCAGCGAATACCTTGGGGTTTATTCTTTCCGAAATGGGGTCACTTGTGGGGTATTTATACTGCCCTGGCATTTTAGGGGCCCTAAAGCGTGAGAAGAAGTCTGGAATATAAATGTCCAAAAAATTTTATGCATTTGGATTCCGTGAGGGGTATGGTGAGTTCTTGTGATATTTTATTTTTTGTCACAAGTTAGTGGAATATGAGACTTTGTAAGAAAAAAAAACAAAACAAAACAAAAAAAAATCTATTTCCGCTAACTTGTGACAAAAAATAAATAAATCTTCTATGAACTCGCCATGCCCCTCAAAAGTGATCTTTTTATAGCGCCGCAGCGATTTTACGGTGTTTTTGCAGTGATCAGAAAAAAATAATTCGGTCACTGCGGTGGGGCGCACTGAACGCAAGTGTGCGCACAAGATCAGGCCAACACTGCGTTTTTTTTAGAGCCTATAGAACATGTCCTATTCTTGTCCGCAATTGCGGACAAGAAAAGGCATTTTCTATATAGTTCTGGCAATGTGCGGATCCGCAAAATGCGGAAAGCACATTGCCGGTGTCCGTGTTTTGCGGATCCGCGGATCCGTGGATACGCAAAACACATACGGACGTCTGAATGGAGCCTTACAGGGGGGTGATCAATGACAGGGGGGTGATCAGGGAGTCTATATGGGGTGATCACCCCCCTGTAAGGCTCCATTCAGACGTCTGTATGTGTTTTGCGGATCCGTGGATCCGCGGATCCGCAAAACACATACTGACGTTTGAATGGAGCCTTACAGGGGGGTGTTTAGGGAGTCTATATGGAGTGATCATCCCCCTGTAAGGCTCCATTCAGACATCCGTATGTGTTTTGCGAATCCGCAAAACACATACGGGAGTCTATATGGGGTGATCAGGGGTTAATAAGTGACGGGGGGGGTGTAGTGTAGTGGTGTTTGGTGCTACTTTACATAGCTGCCGGTGTCCTCTGGTGGTCGATCCAAGCAAAAGGGACCACCAGAGGACCAGGTAGCAGGTATATTAGACGCTGTTATCAAAACAGCGTCTAATATACCTTTAAGGGGTTAAAAAAATTGGATCTACAGCCTGCCAGCGAATGATCGCCGCTGGCAGGCTGCAGATCCACTCGATTACCTGCAGTTCCTGTGAACGTGCGTGCCTGTGTGTGCGCATTCACAGGAAATTTCGCCTCTCGCGAGATGACGCGTAGATGCGTGATTCTGCCTGAGTCAGCCACCTCCGGAACGTGATCCTGCGTTAGGCGGTCCGGAGACGGTTAAAGGGGCGGTCACTGTGAAAGTCACAGTGACCATTTTTTTGTCACCTTACATCACAAAAAGAACGACATCAAGCGATAAAAAAGGCATATGCCCACCAAAATAGTACCAATCTAACCGTCACCTCATCCCTCAAAAAATGAGCCCCTACCTAAGACAATCGCCCAAAAAATAAAAAAAACTATGGCTCAGAATATGGAGACACTAAAACATCTTTTTTTTGTTTTAAAAAAACTTTTATTGTGTAAAACTTACTTTGCATAAATAAAAAAAAGTATACATATTAGGTATTTCCGCGTCCGTAATAACCTGCTCTATAAAAATATCACATGACCTAACCCCTCAGGTGAACACCGTAAAAAAATAAAAATAAAAACTGTGTAAAAAAGCCATTTTTTGTCACCTTACATCACAAAAAGTGTAATAGCAAGCGATCAAACAGTCATATGCACCCCAAAATAGTGCCATTCAAACCGTCATCTCATCCCGCAAAAAATGAGACCCTACCTAAGATAATCGCCAAAAAACTGAAAAAACTATGGCCCTCAGACTATGGAGACACTAAAACATGATTATTTTTTTTGTTTCAAAAAGAAAATAATTGTGTAAAACTTACATAAAAAAAAAAGAGTATACATATTAGGTATCGCCGCGTCCGTAATACCCTGCTCTATAAAAATATCACATGACTTAACCGTTCAGGTGAAAAACGTAAAAAAAAAAACGTAAAAGAAAATGCCATTTTTGGTCACCTTACATCACAAAAGGTGTAATAGCAAGCGATCAAAAAGTCATACGCACCCCGCAATAGTGCCAATCAAACCGTCATCTCATTCCGTAAAAATCATACCCTACTTGAGACCTACTTAGATGTGCACCGTTTCATTAAATACGGAGATAGAGTAAAGGACAATCTGAGTAAGAAAGAAAAAGAGGCTTTAAGGGGCCTTGAAAAAAATTTATAGGTGGTGGTGAAACCAGCAGATAAGGGGATTGGAATCGTGATTTTAGACAAAGTGGACTAAAATATGGAAATGATCAGATTTCTCAGTGATCACAACACATATAAAAAATTAAAAGCCAATCCAGTCGTCGAATACAAAAGAGATCTTAAAGTCCTCCTAGACAGGGGTTTTGCACAAGGGGTCCTAAATAAGAAAGAATTTGAATACCTCAACCATGCTCACCCTAGAACTCCAATAATATGCTATCTCCCTAAAGTACACAAAAATGCTGAAAAGCCCCCAGGGAGACCCATAATATCGGGGTTGGATTCCTTAACCAGTAGAATTTCAGAATACATCGATATATTCCTACAGAAATATGTCCCCACAGGTACTAGAAATCCTTAGGGGTTTCAATGCCATTCCAGAGAATACATACATGGTGACACTTGATGTCACTTCCTTATATACCATAATACCCAACAAAATAGGACTAAAGGGTGTATGTTTTTATATGGATCAAGACGAGAAGATAAGTGAGGAACACAAAGCATTTATTGTGGACTGTATCAAATATTGTCTCACCCACAATTATTTTTGGTATGAGGATAATTTTTATCTGCAAATATCTGGCGTTGCGATGGGTGCTAAATTTGCACACAGTTTCGCAAATTTATTTATGTCATATTGGGAACATTTTTATATTGACCCCTTGTTGTGTGTAGAGAAGGGAGAAGGTTGTTTGCAATTATGGAAGAGGTATATCGACGACTGCATTTGCATCTGGCGTGGTACAGAGACCACGCTTAAGGATTTCATAGTATACATTAATAACAATCCCTGGAATATTGTGTTCACTGAGAATGTCAGTAGGAGTGTGATCCACTTCACAGCAGGCGCAGCAGCGGACCGGGCCCCCTCGCTAATGTGATCTAATCTTACTGTCTCCTCAAGTCTGTGCAGGCTGTATTAAGCCCGCCCACATACTTTGTATTGCATCTGGGATTCAAACCCACAACCTTCTGTATCAGAGGCAAAGCACTTACCCACACAGCCATAAGAGCTGCATTGCCACTGATTGAAAAAATATGAGACTTCTACTGTTATAGCTGGATAAGTGTACATCTATACACATGACAGCTGCCCCAACACACCCAGCACTGCTATATCTCTATATGACAGCTGTCCCAGCACACACAGCTCTGATATATCTCTATATATGATAGCTGTCCTAGCACACCCAGCACTGCTACATCTAATTACACATGACAGCTGCACCAGCACACTCAGCTCTACTATATCTCTATATATGACAGCTGCCCCAGCAAACCCAGCTCTGCTACATCTATACAGATGACAGTGCCCAAACACACCCAGCTCTGCTACATCTATACACATGACAGCTGCCCCAGCACACTCAGCTTTGCTATTTCTCTATATATCTATCTACTGTATAGCAATACATAGAGATATATAGATGTAGCAGAGCTGGGTGTGCTGGGGCAGCTGTCATATGTAGAAATATACCGTAGTAGAGCTGAGTGTGCTGGTGCAGCTGTCATGTGTATTAGATGTAGCAGTGCTGGGTGTGCTGGGGCAGCTATCATATATAGAGATATAGCAGAGCTGAGTGTGCTGGGACACCTGTCATATAGAGATATAGCAGTGCTAGGTGTGTTAGGGCAGCTGTCATGTGTATAGATGTACACTTAGCCAGCTACCAGGTCAGTGGTAATGCAACCCTTATGGCTGTGTGGGTAAGTGCTTTGCCTCTGATACAGAAGGTTGTGGGTTCGAATCCCAGCAGAAACTTTTCTGAAATACAGGCAAAATTAGAATACACAAGCACTGACTCCATATATGGACATACAGGAAGAGGCTGACATGGAGGTAAGTATAAGTGTTTTTATTTTTTTTTAATACCCGACTGTTACTGCCATGGGGGGAGCGGGAGGCACTTGATACTGGCACATGGGGGGAGGGGTGTTGGCACCTGATACTGGCACATGGGGGGAGGTGGGTTGGCACCTCATACTGGCACATTGGGGGGGGTTGGCACTATGATACTGGCACATGGGGGGAAGGAGAGAGGCACTTGATACTGGCACATGGGGGGGAGGAGAGAGGCACTTGATGCTGGCACTTTTTTTGGGGGGGAGATGGCACTATGATACTGGGACATGGGGGGGAGGAGAGAGGCACTTGATACTGGCACGTGGGAGGGGAGGTTTGGAACTTGATACTGGCACATGGGTGGGTTTGGCACTATGATACTGGCACATGGGGGGAGAGAGGCACTTGATACGGCACTTTTTTTTGGGGGGGAGATGGCACTATGATACTGGGACATGGGGGGGAAGAGAGAGGCACTTGATACTGGCACATGGGGAGAGAGAGAGGCACTTGATACTGGCACGTGGAGGGGGGTTTGGCACTTGATACTGGCACATGGGTGGGTTTGGCACTATGATACTGGCACATGGGGGGGAGGCACTTGATACTGGCACTTTTTTTGGGGGGGAGATGGCACTATGATACTGGGACATGGGGGGGAAGAGAGAGGCACTTGATACTGGCACATGAGGGGGGTTGGCACTATGATACTGGCACATGGGGGGTGGGAAGGAGAGAGGCACTTGATACTGGCACATTGGGGGGGGATGGCACTATGATACTGGGACATGTGGGGGGGAGGAGAGAGGCACTTGTTACTGGCACATGATGGGGGGGCATCTATGGGGACACTTACTGGCACATTATTGAGGACACTAGGCCGGCAGCCTATCAGAGGCCGGACACTGAGGGCATCTACTGGGGCACTATATATGGGGCATTTTATACTGGTACATTATGGGGGGCACTAGCAGGAAGGGGGGAGAGGAGCACTATGTGGGAATTTACTGGGGGCACTATATAGGGGTATTTTATACTGGGACATTATGGGGGCACTATGGGGACATTAGCTCAACTGGGGGCATTACAAGGAGGTATTTTTGCACTGTCACATTATAAGGAGAATTATTTCTACTGGGGGGGGGCATTATGGTGGGCTTTATTACTCCCCCATGGTATGACCCCCTAGTAGCAGCACCATCCTCTCCTTGCTCTGCTATCCCTCTGCCCCTTCTCCAAATCCTTATTATGAAATCTCTCTCATTAGGATAAAGCACAACATCAGCTCTGCCGAGCCCCCGGCCAAAGTGTTGAAGTGGCGTCCGAGATCCCCAAGGGTCAAGCCAAGTAATTTTAAGTTTTCATATGAAATATGTTTATGTTATACACAAATAACATACACCGAGCCACACAATGTACAGTATACCGCTACACTATGTAGTCTGTTCTATAAGCACCATTGTTTTGTGGCGGCAGACAGAAAATAATCTGGAAGTGCCCCTCCCGAGACCAGGCTCTGACTGCTAGGGGGGGGTCTGCTGAGCTAACGGATGCCCCCTATGACACCATTTTCTACCGCACCGGGTGACACCAGCCCTAGCAACGCCACTAGGGAGGGGTTGTGGGGAAGTTGCTCTGGGCATTCATAAATTTGCTCTGGCTGGGGCCCATACATTTCTAGCCACTGTCTGCGCCTCCCTGGCCACTGTCTGTACCCCTGGGCCCTGGCCCTTATCTGTGCCCAGATGTCAACATCGAAACAGAAGGAGTGTAAAATAAAAGAGAACCTTTCATGTGAAACAGCGGGGGTCATCTACTTGCTAGAGTGCCCCTGTAAAACACAATATATTGGACGTACCTTAAGAAAACTAAAAACCCGTATTAATGGTGATGAGAGGAAAGTAAAAGAAGACAGCGGCACTGCTAAATCAATGAATCACCTGTGCCCCTTGTAGCTTCGGAAGTCGTGGACCCGCGGCTCAGCGAATAGACCCAGATAGTGTGGTGCTCAGCGTACAAGCAGACGTTCAATATATGGCGGATAGACTAAAGGAACGCGGCACTCACCAGGATCTGATGGATTTTCATAGAGCTTTATTGCTTCAAAATAGCATAGATGTGCAGGCTGGGGAGCGGAATGGCCCTGTGGTGTGAGTCGGTGGTGACGGCCGTTTCGCGCGTAACTCACGCTTCCTCAGACCGCTGTGACGCAAAGGCGCACCGCCGTGCATTTAAGAGCGAGCCGCTGATCATCACCATGGTGACCAGTCGACGCTCCACAGGTGCGCTACTGTGATAGATACAAAAAAGGGAAACATAGTCAACGCATGCAAAACAGGACTGAAACAAAAAACATAGCAACACAATATCTATCCTAGAGGTGACAAATTCACACAAGCATATCAGGGTGGTGGGAAGATAAGAAAATATGAAGGGACGCAGCCTGTCACTTATATGTTTGAGCCCGTTCCACAATATGCGCCCACTCTGTTGGTTAGAAGACCCTCCCCTCACAGCGGGGGGCAACAGCGGAAACCCACCCGGAAGGGATGGGTCCCATGGCTCCACTACCAACGAAGGGGGGGGGGAGGCTGGACAGGGACCAACCTTGGCGGGCCACCCGGACACAAACAGTGAGGCCGAGGTGGACCCCAAAGTGTCCTGTAATGGTGGTGGGAAAGCAAAAGGGGCCTAAAAGAATGCAGCCATATCGTTTATGTCGTTCAAACCATGTAATCCCATGGCACCAGTCCTGATGATCCATCGAGCCTCCCGCTGCAGCAAGAGGCGGTGGCGGTCTCCACCCCTAGGGATGGGTTCCACGGTCTCAATGCCAGCAATTGCTGGACGGATCACCATTGTGGGCGGCATGGACATGGTCAATCAGGCGGGATGAACCACGCCTCTTTTGAAGCAATAAAGCTCTCTGAAAATCCATCAGATCCTGGTGAGTGCCGCGTTCCTTTAGTCTATCCGCTATATATTGAACGTCTGCTTGTACTCTGAGCACCACACTACCTGGGTCTGTTCGCTGAGCCGCAGGTCCACGACTTCCGAAGCTACAAGGGGCACATGTGATTCATTGATTTACTAGTGCCGCTGTCTTCTTTTACTTTCCTCTCATCACCATTTATGCGAATATGACCGCAACAACTGAGCACGCACTAGATGGACTGTCATCACCTTCACCATCCCCATCGGTTAGTCTGACCAAAGAAACGGCTTCCAGCCTGCATAAAGGCAGAGAGGGAGCGGAGGCCTTTTTTACGGTGTGCAATGAGAGGGACCAAGTCTTTTCCATGAGCACTCGATCCCTGGAGGCGAAGATATTCCAACTAGCAGACAGGGAAGTACGCCTGTTTTGGACCATCAAATCCCTTACCTCATATAAAGAGTAACTGCGTTCCGTGAGGTTTAAGAATCTATAAAGATGTGCATCAATATGAGGATGATGAGGACTTTGTTGAAGCATGGAAACAGATGCATGCATAGTTTTCAATGCAGATACTAAACTCAGTCCTAGCACGGGACGAGAAGGAGTATAAACAGGTTGAACTAGACCTAGAAAAAGGGCAGTCTAAATTGAAACTGAGAATGACGGAGATACAGCATGTCAATTTTTAGAAAAGGCTAAGCAAAAAGTTGACCGTTACTCAAATTGAAATAAAGGATAAAGGAGAGGAAAAGAGATAAGTTTCTCCGAGACAAGAATGATTACGAGAATGACAGAGTTTTTGATGGGAACAAGAACAGGGGCCGTCCTCGTCGCAATCCCCGCCCCAGCCGCAGTGACTTCTGGACCACTGACTCAGATTCCAGTAAGTCAGAGAATGGAACAACTGTCCGGGTTAACAACGGCCCCCCTTTAGGAAAAGAACCCGAAGGGGACAAGGGAAACAAAAAAGGAAGGAGTACTCAAGTTCGCAAATCCATGAGAAGGAGGAGACAAGTCTCCTGGAAACAGTAGAGACATCTCAGTCACCACCGCCCATACAGGACTTCCCTAGTATTGTCATCAATCTCACTGCTCACGAATTGCCCCCGAGCTGTCTCTCACTCCTCCAGAGAGGATTGGGATACAGCTTAGTGGAACAATTCAACCCTGTTGATTTTGAAGTAGATCTATATAAAGCAGTGCGCAAATTGTTTTTGAGAAAAATGTTTGCAGAAAGTAGTTCTACACGTCCCCTACCATTACCTGGTGAGGTCCCTGCACACATGTCTTGTGCTGACTTCCATCTGCAGCATCGCTTTGATACCGAGGAGATCCAATGTATCCAGTTTCTTGCGGATATTGAGAGCGACAGTACTGCTGTACCCGAGTTTCAGGCAGTGTTTTCGGGCGGCATCAGGTCCACCTTTCTTCCCCCTATGCCGGCGGGCTCAGCCATTGAACTCTTCCACAAAAGAGTGCTTAGGGATGTACGTGCACTGATTTACCCAGTGGCACCACCTAATATTACTCGTGAGGAACGGGTTGCTCTACAATGGCTTGATGGTCTTGATGACGTTGTTATCAAGCCCGCCGACAAAGGGGGCAATGTGGCCCTGATGACCAAGGCCTATTAACTGGAGGAAGAAGTGTATATGAGAAGCTTAGTGACAACCCAGTCCCGTCCATACTGGCCAGGGTGCAGTCACTCCTCGTTAAATATATCGACATACAAGTTCTGCCCAAGAGTATCCTGGAGAGATTGACCCCCAAGTTTCCGAAAAACCCGGCTAGGTATTTCATCCCGAAAATACATAAGTCGCTGTCCCATCCCCCGGGACGACCCATCGTCGCTGGAATGGGATCAGCGACTAAACCCATTTCTAGGTACACTGACTGGCTGTTGAGGCCTTTACTCAGAGGTAGAAAGTCCAGCTAAGGTATAACCCTAAATTGTGGATAATCTTTAATCATATTAACAAAACAAACATAAGTCCTATAATGTCCAAACACAAGCGTGTCCACCAAAACAATATAATGGGGGATGGATGACCCTGATAATGATACTAAACCTAGGCCCTGTGCCCAGGGGCGACTCCTGAAGGTGGAGACCCCCCGTCCTCGAACCTCACTGGCAACTCCTAGTTATCCCTAAAGTGGAAGGGTAGATATAAAATATAATTGGTGGACAGGTCAGGTATGGACACAAGAGGATACAAAAATATGCACAATGTATACAACCCTATTGGTAGAGATACCAAAAGGTACACGGTGCAAGAGACTACATAACACTGACGACACCTAAAAAAAATGACACAGACGTATCTGTGTTAAACCCCAACGCGTTTCCCCCACGGTGTGGGATCATCAGGGGGTAAATGAGTTATATTAGATAGTAGTTGTGAAATATGTCCGACGGAAGGAAGCCCACGCTAGGACAACCACAATACATCCATGGGACATAGAAGGTGTCAACTGACGGTCAAATGGAGATGTCAAATGACGGTCAATAATTAAAAGATTGGACCAGATGACCTTACTGGGAGAAGCGAAGGGAGGCAGAGATGAACAGCCACAGTCTAATGGAACCTGTGGACAAGAGAAAGAAAAAAATGCAGATGTATATAAATACATACAAATGCCTATAGCCAAACACCAAGATACACAATAGTGAGGGACCATCACCACAACAAAGGGCCTCATTCAAGAGGGTTACTCACTGTATCCAGAGACAATGCTCTGTAGATAGAGCCACGCTTTCTGACAAGCCTAGATTCGCCCTACTGAAAGAGTATGGCCAGGTAGTATGCCAGATTCCAATATGTTTATAAAGGTGATAAACTGAAAGAAGTAAAAATGGCCAGTGAGATGAAGGATATGTTCATTCACTTATACAGAATAGCCTAAATTGAACAAGTGTGCATACCTTAAAGGACGTGCTGAATCCTATAACACCGTTCCTGTTGATACACAGGCCATAAATCCTGCGTGCCCTAAGTACCAAAAGCAAGTTAACAGATGTAAAATCCCCCAGAAACATAATGGCCATCTATACAGAGGATCATATGAAGGCTAGGGTTACTCACTGTGGGTGCTGACAGGGCGCTTATCCTCCCATGCTGGATGTGGTGACCTCTCCCAGGGTCCAACAGTAAGCCTCTGAAGGCCATCCCCTTATATAATGAATCTCCTCCCCATCAATGATAATAATTAGTTTAAACTCCGCAGGTGGCGGCCGCGCTAGGTTCATGAGGAGCATGTGCGTTCCACTGTGGAACGCACGCCGCATGAGTGACTTCCGGTATCGGAACCCCGGAAGTGACGTCAGGGATTCTCGCTGTGAGCTAAAACGCAGCGAAGTGTTGAGATGCTGGGACCTGCGTGAGGCGTCGGTTAGGGACGTCATCAACGATGGACATGCGTTCCACAGTGGAGCGCATGCCAGGCCAATACCAGTGAGGGCGATGCCTATAAACTGTAATTCTTAAAGAAAGACCATATTAATATAAATATGGCAAAGCGACCGCCCCCTCATGGTGAAAAGGGAATGTAGCATCCCAAAACCATTAGTGATTATGGCAATATTAAGCCTAGGGGACAGGGAGGTGTGGACGATACCTAAAGGGGAGTGGCTAAACAGAAGATATACATTGTTATCCTTAAAAAGAAACACAAATGGCTACATAGTTAGCACCATACATAATCACGTTAGCGACACCGGTAGCCAATATACATGCCACATTGTAATACAAGACAAAACAGAAATGACTAACAATACATCATAAAAGAAACATAAGAAGATACAAACATAAAAACAAACATACAGTGCAATCGCTGGGGTACATTTGCGCAGGCATAGATTTATCAGATATACTCCCATGTACAGGCCCTCAACTATACAAATAAAGTATATTTAAGTGTATCAACCAGGGGATGGTACAGCGAGCGGTGATGCTCTCCATATGCCCCATTCCCTCTCAAACCTCACGGCTGCGTCATCAGCTCCCGCCAGCACACGCTCATATATATAAGTAGAGTTTAGCCTTCGGATAACCTCCGTTAGGCAAGGAACATACCATGATTTCCAATTTTTGACTATGGCCAATTTGGTTGAAAGAAAAAGGTGTCCCAGTACCACCCTCCCCTCACATGGTATCCCAGCCAGATCAATCCATAAAAGAGCCAATGAGGGGGATGGCGGAAGCTGGGAACCCAACAAATCCGAGGCGAGAGAGAATGTAGCCCTCCAGATATCTCGCAGCCTCGGACAAGACCATAGAATGTGATACAATGTGCCCCTATCGCCGCATCCCCGCCAACATAAACACGAAAGATCCGGAAATATATGACTCAGGCGATCTGGTGTATAGTACCACCTTAGTGTGGTCTTCATCAAGGACTCATATTGCAAAGCACATCTAATATTATTTTTTTTTATACAGGAAAAGGCTGCCGACCACTGTTCATCAGTGAACACCAACCCCAAATCCCCTTCCCATGTAAGCAGCGGGGTCGTTTTAACAAATAATCCCTTATCCCCCATCATCATATACAGAGGCCGCAATCGTGTGCATTGTGGCGGAGCCAATGACCACAGACTAAACACTTCCCGATTGCACACCAGATTAAACGGACAATTAGCTGTAAAAAAATGTCTAATACACAAGTATTTATAAAAATCTGTGTGTGGAATCAGGAACTGCCTATGAAGATATTCAAAGGGGCAGAGGGTGTCCGAAATAAATAATTTGGAGAGAAGGTCCAATCCGCCCCGCGCCCAGGATGACACTGAAATATTCGGGATAAGAAAATTAAGTACAGTTACTGGGGCGCTGGGCGGAAAGGATCCAGACTCCAAAGTACACAATCTATGGAATCGAACCCAACTTTTCAAAGCCATGAGTACTAACGTCGGGAGAGGTGGCCAATTAAATGTCGGGTGAAGAGCTGCGAGCAAAAGCGTTTTTAAATTACTACCAGGGGATAATATTGTTTCTATATGTACCCACTGTTTCGCATAATTACCTACCCACCATTCCCTTAACTGTGATACCTGCGAGGCCAGAAAGTACTCATGGATATTCGGGAGACCCAATCCCCCCTGAAGTTTAGATCTCTGCATTATTGCAGTTGCTATTCTCGGTTTATGTTGTTTCCAAATTAAAGCATTAATCAGTTTGGAGCACTTCTGAAAGAAACTGCTTGGGGGGATAATAGGTAATGTCTTAAATATGTACAGGAGTCTTGGGAGGGTAAACATCTGAAATGATGCAATACGACCTACCCAAGACACCTCATATTTAGCCAGATTATCAAGGTCCTTCTCTAAGAGCCTTAATAATGGGACATAATTTACTACGAATAACTTCTTAAATGAAGCTGTAAGCTTTATCCCCAGATAGTCAATTTGGTTGTTTTGCCAATCCAAATAAAAAATATCCTTCAGTTTCTTCATCTGTACAGGAGGGATATTTATTGGGAGAGCCTGAGATTTAAGAGCATTTAGTTTATAGAATGAGACATCTCCGAATCGGGTTATGACATCAATGACAGTTATTAAAGACATTTGAGGATTTGACAACGTCAAAATAATGTCGTCTGCATATAGACTGATTTTATGTTCTATACCCCCTATATCAACTCCCTTCACATCAGGGCACTGGCGAAGGGCCTGAGCCAGAGGCTCTATAGTCAAAACAAATATCAAGGGGGACAGGGGGCAACCCTGGCGGGTACCATTACTAATATCAAAGGGGTCAGAGAGTGCCCCATTGACCCACACTCTGGCACTTGGTTGGGTATAAAGTGCCCTGATTGCCGCCAGGATTGCTCCCGTAAATCCCATCTTCCCCAGCACCGAGAAGGCGAACCGCCAATTAATGCGGTCAAACGCCTTCTCGGCGTCTAGGGTAACCAAAAGCGTTGGAATTTTCCCTCTCTGGACATAGTCCAGGATATTTAATGTCCGCCTGGTATTATCCTGCAACTGCCTACCTCTTACGAATCCAACCTGGTCCATATGGACAAGAGTAGTAATACAGGGAGCCAGACGACTTGCCAACACTTTTGCATAGATTTTTGCATCTGTATTTAACAATGATATCGGACGATAGCCCCTTACATCATCCGAAAGAAGGTCAGTTTTTGGAATGGTGACTATCCTCGCCTCCAGCATCTCTTTTGGAGGACGACCGGTACTCACCATTTCCCTAAAAATCTGACATAGATAGGGGGAAAGCTCTTTTTGAAATAACTTATAATATGTGTTTGAAAAGCCGTCTGGCCCTGGTGCTTTATTATTCGGTAGTGTCGTAATAATTTCGAGAATTTCCTGCTCTGTCACTGGGGAGTTTAATTTCCCTAACTGGGCCTCAGTAAGGCTCGGAAGGTCAATGGAGTCTAGAAACTGATCTATGGCCACCGAGTTTACAGAGGACATATCCGGAAGGGATTCTAAGTTATAGAGGGTTTTATAAAAACTCTGAAAGGAATTCGCTATACCTTGTGGATCAATGATCTTTTTATTCGTAAATTTTGACGTTATATAAGGGATCTTGTTTTTAGTAGTTCTCTCCTTCAATCTATGGGCTAGTAATTTCCCTGATTTATTATCCTGTGCATAATATAATGCACGGGTCTTTTTTAGATCGTTCTCATATCTATAAAGTAAATGCTCCTTCAATTGGAGGCGTAAATTCTGCAACCGAGTTCCTATAGTGGCAGTGGGGTTCATTTTGTTACTAGACTCCAGGGACCTAATCTGTAGAGTCAAAGCGGTTGTCCGTTCCTCTCTCTCCTTCTTTGCTATACATCCAATTTTAATATGCAGACCTCGCATATAGGCCTTGTGGGCATTCCAGAGAGAAAAAGGATTAGACACTGATCCCTCATTAATGCGAAAAAATTCCTTTAAACCCTCCTGCAGTGTTAATCTATGTTTAGGGTGCTCCAGTAAGTGGATATTATCACGCCAAAGAAAGCATGGGGGTCTATTAGAATCCTCGCCAATTGTCAGGGTGACAGGCGCATGGTCAGACCATGTAATCATCCCTATGGATGAGCATACTGCTATGTTTAACAAGTGGCGATCTACCAGGAAAAAGTCAATCCTGGAATATGTTTGGTGGACATTTGAAAAAAAGGAAAAATCCTTTTCTCCCTCATGATGAAACCTCCAGACATCATAAAGATCCTCTCTCAATAAGAGGGAGTTGAGACCCCGGATGGACCCTCCAACCCCTGATGACGAATCCATAACTGGATCCAATATAGAGTTGAAGTCTCCACCCCAGAGGATCAAACCCCTCCTAACCGCATTCACCTTAGTCACTAAATTACGTAAAAAAAAACGCAACTGATGCCTATTCGGAGCGTATACAAATACCATGGTGAAAATCACGCTATTTACGGATGCCACCATGAAAATGTATCGCCCATTTTGGTCAACTATGGATTCAAGCAGTTGGAATACAATCGAATCCCTAATTGCTACCATCACACCTCTCTGTTTTTTCGTATAATGAGAATGGAAAATATGTGGAAAATAAGTATTTTTAAGTCTATACGCATCCTCCTTCAGGAGATGTGTCTCGGTTGCGCAGACTATATCCCCTTTCATGGTCTCTGACGAAACTGAGCCAAACGGATCCGTTCTGACACACAATGTAAGTCAATGGGGATGGATCCGTTATAGAAAATAGATCCGTCCTCCATTGACTTTCAAATGGAGTTCATGACAGATCCGTCTTGGCTATGTTAACCTCTTCAGGACACATGACGTACCGATACGGCATGTTGTCCTGGTACTTAAGGACACATGACGTACCGGTACATCATGTATAGTTTCGATCACCGCCGCCCGGCGGGCAGTGATCGGAACCCGGTGCCTGCTCAAATCATTGAGCAGGCACCTTGACTAAATGCGCGGGTCGTGACCGTGACCCCCCCCCCGTGTCGGCGATCGCCGCAAACCGGAGGTCAATTCAGACCTGCGGTTTGCGGCTTTTACCTGACGTTGTTGCGGCTGGCGGTGGTGCCATCGTGTCCCCATGCGGCTGTAGGGAGGACCCGATGGCATGGAAGGCAGCGCGATGCCTAAGGAAGGCATCACGCTGCCTTCCGGTGACGAGCCTGTGAGATCCAGCCCCCTGGATCTCACAGGCCGGAAGCTGTATGAGTAATAATCACTGTATTACTCATACAGCCAATGCATTCCAATACAGAAGAATTGGAATGCATTGTAAAGGGATTAGACCCCCAAAAGTTGAAGTCCCAAAGTAGGACAAAAAATAAAGTGAAGAAAAAAGTTTAAAAAATAAAGTTTTCCCCCCAAAAATTAAAAGTTTCAAGTAAAAATAAACAAAAACGTCATTTTCCCCAAATAAAGTAAAAAATTTTTAAAAATAGGTGAAAAAAAAAGTATACATATTAGGTATAGCCGCGTTCGTATTGACCGGCTCTATAAACATATCACATGACCTAACCCCTCAGATGAACACCGTAAAAAATAAAAAAATAAAAACTGTGCTAAATAAACAATTTTTTTGTCACCTTACATCACAAAAAGTACAACAGCTAAGCGATCAAAAAGGCATTTGCCCACTAAAATAGTACTAATCTAACCATCACCTCATCCCGCAAAAAATGAGCCCCTAACTGAGACAATCGCCCAAAAAACTGAAAAAACTATGGCTCTCAGAATATGGAGACACTAAAACATAATTTTTTTTTGTTTCAAAAATGATATTATTGTGTAAAACTTAGATAAATAAAAAATATATATACATATTAGGTATCGCCGCGTCCGTATCGACCGGCTCCATTAAAAAATATCACATGACCTAACCCCTCAGATGAACACCGTAAAAAATGTTAAATAACAACTGTGCTAAATAAACCATTTTTTGTCACCTTACATCACAAAAATTATGGCTCTCAGACAATGGAAACACTAAAACATGATTTTTTTTTGTTTAAAAAAGGAAATCATTGTGTAAAACGTACATAAATAAACTTACATAAATAAAAAAAAGTATACATAATAGGTATCGCCACGTCCGTGCTCTATAAACCTGCTCTATAAAAATACCACATGATCTAACCTGTCAGATGAATGTTGTAAATAAGAAAAAATAAAAATGGTGCCAAAACAGCTATTTCTTGTTACCATGCCTCACAAAAAGTGTAATATAGAGCAACAAAAAATCATATGTACCCTAAACTAGTACCAAAAAAACTTCCACCCTATTCCATAGTTTCTAAAATGGGGTCACTTTTTTGGAGTTTCTACTCTAGGGGTGCATCAGGGGGGCTTCAAATGGGACATGGTGTAAAAAAAAAACAGTCCAGCAAAATCTGCCTTCCAAAAACCGTATTGCATTCCTTTCCTTCTGCGCCCTGCCGTGTGCCCATACAGCAGTTTACAACCACATATGGGGTGTTTCTGTAAACTACAGAATCAGGGCAATAAATATTGAGTTTTGTTTGGCTGTTAACCCTTGCTTTGTTACTGGAAAAAATTGATTAAAATTGAAAAATTTGCCAAAAAAATTGAAATTCTGAAATTTCATCTCCATTTGCCAATAACTCTTGTGGAACACCTAAAGGGTTAATGATGTTTGTAAAATCAGTTTTGAATACCTGGAGGGGTGTAGTTTCTTATATGGGGTCACTTTTATGGAGTTTCTACTCTAGGGTTGCATCAGGGGAGCTTCAAATGGGACATGGTGTCAAAAAAAGCAGTCCAGCAAAACCTGCCTTCCAAAAACCGTATGGCATTCCTTTCCTTCTGCACCCTGCCGTGTGCCCGTACAGCGGTTTACGACCACATATGGGGTGTTTCTGTAAACTACAGAATCAGAGCCATAAATATTGAGTTTGGTTTGGCTGTTAACCTTGCTTTGTAGCTGGAAAAAAAAATATTAAAATGGAAAATCTGCCAAAAAAGTGAAATTTTGAAATTGTATCTCTATTTTCCATTAATTCTTGTGGAACACCTAAAGAGTTAACAAAGTTTTTAAAATCAGTTTTGAATACCTTGAGGGGTGTAGTTTCTAGAATGGGGTAATTTTTGGGTGGTTTCTGTTATGTAAACCTCGCAAAGTTACTTCAGACCTGAACTCGTCCCTAAAAACAGTCTCAGAATGGCCTGGATAAGTCAAAGCGTTTTAAAGTTATCACCACATAAAGTGACACTGGTCAGATTTGCAAAAAATGGCCTGGTCCTTAAGGTGAAATAAGGCTGTGTCCTAAAGGGGTTAAAGATAATACAAACATATCCGTTCTGAATGGATGCAGAAGGTTGTATTATCTGAACGGATCCGTCTGTGCAGATCCATGACAGATCCGCACCAAACGCGAGTGTGAAAGTAGCCTAACTCAGTTACACAATCTGCAGAAGACCTTGGAGACTAGATAATTATAAGTAAGAGCATCCAAAATATGTCAACTCACTCACAGTGTCTGAGTAGCTTAGTGTCCAGTGACTGCTGACAAAGTGGAATCACATTCAGACCAAGTCAAGTAATGCATACACAAATGAAATTACATCATAAAAGCAATAACAATATAAACTCATATTTCTTTATATTCCATGAAACATGCACACAGTTTATATGTCTACTGGAGCACAAATCTGGACACTGAATTTAATGCATGTTAGATGGAACAGCAACTTACCATTTTGAAGCAATCTTCACAAATTGATTCCTATCTTAGGGAGAACAGAGAATGAGTTTCTGTTATTAATCACTGCCTTCCTTAAGTATTGTGCGTGTGACCAAAATGCTTGCCCAATGTGTTTCATGTATCTAATGTGTTAGGGTGTGCCAGAAAGGAAAAGGTTTTCCAGTAAATCAAAACAAGGTTAGACTGAGTTCACATTAAGAACCTCCATTAAATATTCTGTCACAATGGACACGAAGAATAGCAGTTAACGAGGTCTGCCAGGTTTCGTTGGTTTCTGTCATGGATCTGGCCAAGTATCAAAGGGAAATAGAAACCACAACGCAGATGAAACAAAAATGACATATCCACACTGCAGATGCAAAGGAGAAATACAGTAGATCATGAAAAACATTGATACAGTACCTAATATTACCATTTTCTGGAATGAAATTGTTGAAAAAATGCATTTTATTTTTTACCCAAAAAATTAAGTATGCACTGGGGTCCTGAGTTCGAATCTGACCAAGGACATCTGCATGGAGTTTGTATGTTCTTCCAGTGTTTGCGGGGGTTTCCTCCGGGTACTCCAGTTTCCTCCCACACTCCAAAGATATACTGATAGGGACCTTAGATTGCGAGCCCCACTGGGGACAGCTTGATGCTAATGATTGTAAAGCGCTGTGGAATATAGCAGCGCTATATAAGTTCATAAAATAAATAAATAATATATTATCAACCATCCTGGTTTCATTTAAAAGGTTCCATATTCTAGAGAATATACAGTGGATATAAAAAGTCTACACACCCCTGTTAAAATGTCAGGTTTCTGTGCTGTAAAAAAATGAGACAAAGATAAATAATTTCAGAAATTTTTCCAACTTTAATATGACCTAAAAACTGTACCACTCAATTGAAAAACAAACTAAAATCTTTTAGGTGGAGGAAAGAAAACAAAAAAAACTAAAATAATGTGGTTGCATAAGTGTGCACACCCTCTTATAACTGGGGATGTAGCTGTGTTCAGAATTAAGCAATCACATTCAAAATCATGTTAAATAGGAGTCAGCATACACCTGCCATCATTTAAAGTGCCTCTGAATAACCCCAAATAAAGTTCAGCTGCTCTAGTCGGTCTTTCCTGAAATTTTCTTAGTCACATCCCACAGCAAAAGACTTGGTCCACAGAGAGCTTCCAAAGCATCAGAGGGATCTAAATTGCTAAAAGGTATCAGACAGGAAAGGGTACAAAAGAATTTCCAAGACATTAGATATACCATAGAACACAGTGAAGACAGTCATCATCAAGTGGAGAAAATATGGCAGTGACATTACCAAGAACTGGACGTCCCTCCAAAATTGATGAAAAGACAAGAAGAAAACTGGTCTGGAAGGCTACCAAGAGACCTACAACAACATTAAAGGAGCTGCAGGAATATCTGTCAAGTACTGGCTGTGTGGTACATGTGACAACAATCTCCCGTATTCTTCATATGTCTGGGATATGGGGTAGAGTGGCAAGACGAAAGCCTTTTCTTACGAAGAAAAACATCCAAGCCAAGCTACATTTTGTTATGGTCTCATGAAACCAAGGTTGAACTTTTTGGCCATAATTCCAAAAGATATGTTTGGTGCAAAAACAACACTGCACATCACCAAAAGAACACCATACCCACAGTGAAGCATGGTGGTGGCAGCATCATGCTTTGGGGCTTTTTTTCTTCAGCTGGAACTGGGGCCTTAGTTAAGCTAGAGGGAATTATGAACAGTTCAAAATACCAGTCAATATTGACACAAAACCTTCAGGCTTCTGCTAGACAGCTGAACATGAAGAGGAACTTCATCTTTCAGCATGACAACGACCCAAAGCATACATCCAAATTACCAAAGGAATGACTTCCCCAGAAGAAGTTTAAAGTTGTGGAATGGCCCAGCCAGAGCCCAGACCTGAATCTGATTGAAAATCTGTGGGGCGATCTGAAGATGGCTGTGCCCAGGAGATGCCCTCGCAATCTGACAGATTTGGAGTGTTTTTGCAAAGAAGAGTGGGCAAATTTTGCCAAGTCAAAATGTGCCATGCTGATAGACTCATACCCAAAAAGACTGAGTGCTGTAATAAAATCAAAAGGTGCTTCAACAAAGTATTTGTCACGGCGGGCGTGCACTCAGTCTAACAGATAACGCACCAACCAGGCTCTGGGCGAGAGACAGGGGAAGGGTCACCTCCTAACTAATCCTTGACCTCTTTCCCTGCACTGCTCAGCCCACCTACAGAGCTTTAAGATAGGTATGAGGTGTCCCCGTGCCTGGGCTGACAAAACCCTGAATTCCCTGAGATGGTGAAGTAGGGAAATAGGAGCAGCCTGCTCGCACAGAACCTGGATGGGATAGATGACACAAAACAACCAAACTTGAAATAACACTTATCTTCCTGAGCTGGAGCAGACAGCCAACCTTCCTTCCTAGCTTTAAAGGACCACAATGAATAGTATAATCCGCGCAGGGCACTGTGCTAGTGTGCTATTTAAACTAATGACCCCACCCAGTGCACCTGATGAGAGGCGGATCCAGCACGGCTCCAAAACAACCACTAAACTCGTGCTGCTATCCTGGCCGACCTCCGCACCTCGTCAGAGTGGGGCATGACAGTATTAGTTTAAGGGTGTGCACACTTATGCAACCATATTATTTTAGTTTTATATTTTTTCTTCCCTCTACCTAAAAGATTTCAGTTTGTTTTTCAATTGAGTGGTACAGTTTATAGGTTACATTAAAGGTGGAAAAAGTTCTGAAATCTTTGTCTCATTTTTTTACATCACAGAAACCTGACATTTTAAAAGGGGTGTGTAGACTTTTTATATCCACTGTACACTATTTTTACTGTGATTAATCACTGAAGCCTAATTTTAAAAAAAATCTGTTGTTTTCACAACACAGCCCCTTTGACAGGATCTAAATAAAACGTATCTGTTTTAATAAACCTTCATTATATTCTAGTAATTTTCACCGTATTACCACTTATTCAAAGGCCTCTTTTCTATTGACATAGAAAAAATAAAGATTTTTAGATATGTTGGTGGTTAACTTTAAATTTCGGCTGCAATCTGTCCCCTCATTAATTTCAGACCTACAGATATGCAGTTTGTAATCCACTGTTGGTATGTCCTGCTCAGTAACATATGCTGATGTGAGTTCTATGGATTCTGTTGCCTCCACTAGCGCTTATGTCCATAGATACTCAATGTGCATATGATTTCAAGAACAATAAAAAACGGTGCCAAAGTGTCCATAGTATTCAGGGGCATCATCATGTAATGCCCTTCATATGCTTTATAGGTGCCATATTTCTACTGCAAGTTGCATTGTCACGTATCTCTTTAATGTAATTATGTTGCATCAGCCTTACATGCGCTGTAGATCATTTAAAGGGAGTTTGTCATACTGATATGCAGTGAACATGCGCCGGTTAAATAACGGGCTCGGTGGTGAAGCGCACAGGTGCTGGATTATGAATGGAGACGAGAATGATGCCGCAAGGATACAGGGCTGGCCAGGCGATACAGAGGGGAGGAGTCAGGCGCAAGTAAGGCGGTGAGCACTGGGCACTTGCAGCACATTCTCCGCCCCTGGACATTTGCGATAGGTAATTTGCATATCTTTAAAACTTCATTTTTTGCACTTTGGAGGCTCTGAAAAACGAAACCCGGGTACCATCAGTGTTATGGATCTGCCTCCCACAGAGCTATATAATCAGTTTAAAACATGTTATGTAGGTGACAGACTCTCTTTAAACAAAGAAACTCATAAATATATTTTTATTTAGATATCTTAATATTAACCACATGCCGTCACGGTAACGCCGATAGGCATCCGGACGGCAGCGCTCTCAGGTCTCAGTGACACCTATTGGCATCATCTCGTGAGACCTGAGATTTCCTGTGAACGCACGCTCACAGGAGCGCGCTTTCACAGGATTGCGCAGTATTCAACTACAGCCTGCCAGCGCTGATCATTGGCTGGCAGGCTGTAGATTTTTAAAAGAACCAATCAAAGAGGTATGTCAGATGCTATTTTGTAAATAGCGTCTGATATACAGTCAGGTCCATAAATATTGGGACATGGACACAATTCGAACATTTTTGACTCTATACACCACCACAATGGATTTGAAATGAAACGAACAAGATGTGCTTTAACTGCAGACTGTCAGCTTTAATTTGAGAGTATTTACATCCAAAACAGGTGAACGGTGTAGGAATTACAAAAGTTTGCATATGTGCCTCCCACTTGTTAAGGAACCAAAAGTAATGGGACAATTGGCTTCTTAGCTGTTCCATGGCCAGGTGTGTGTTATTCCCTCATGATCCCAATTACAATGAGCAGATAAAAGGTCCAGAGTTCATTTCAACTGTGCTATTTGCATTTGGAATCTGTTGCTGTCAACTCTCAAGATGAGATCCAAAGAGCTGTCACTATCAGTGAAGCAAGCCATCATTAGGCTGAAAAAACAAAACAAACCCATCAGAGAGATAGCAAAAACATTAGGCATGGCCAAAACAACAGTTTGGAACATTCTTAAAAAGAAGGAACGCACCGGTGAGCTCAGCAACACCAAAAGACCCGGAAGACCACGAAAAACAACTGTGGTGGATGAACGGAGAATTCTTTGCCTGGTGAAGAAAACACCCTTCACAACAGTTGGCCAGATCAAGAACACTCTCTAGGAGGTAGGTGTATGTGTGTCAAAGTCAACAATCAAGAGAAGACTTCACCAGAGTGAATACAGAGGGTTCACCACAAGATGTAAACCATTGGTGAGCCTCAAAAACAGGTGTCACGGCTGTGTGTGAGCAACAATAGAAATACACAGTACAGAGCAACTGACTGGACCCAGAACTAGGGAGGATAAAGGGTGACCCCTGTCCGAACCTCAACGCTCTCCCTATTCTGCTAAAGCACATGCCCGGATCCCAATGGCGGAACGAGGCATGCCCACGTGCCTAAGACTAATGACCACTGTAACCCCTACAATAGTGGAAGGGGCACGGCCACCAGTGCCCTACTCAGTATATGGAGGGAACCGTGGCCACCTCAGATCCAGTCAGAAAACAAACAGGAACACAACAATGTCTGCAGACTTAGCTGAAGGTGTTGCAGCCACAGAGAAGACGGATCCAAGGACAGGCTGGCAATATCCAGAGTGCTAGCTGCAGCAGAACACAGATCCAGTGAACTGATAGCTACAAGTGAAGAAACTAAAGCAAGAGCTACAACTGAAGTGAGAACTATAATCCACATCCTATCATAGGAGGAGGGGTGATATAAAGAGAGGGAAATCAAACACATGAAAAACAGCTGTGGTGAAAGAAACCAAAAGTAAACAGAGTAGTGAGAACTCCTCCCAGCTCTAGTAGTGACATCATCACAGGGGTGGAGAAACAGAGCTGTGAGAACGTCCCAAAGCTCTGGTAGTGACAGTACCCCCCCCTCTACGGGTGGACTCAGGATGAGCCCTATGAAATGCCCTGATGAGGCGAGTGGCTTTAATGTCCGACACCGGAACCCACATCCTCTCCTCAGGACCATAACCCTTCCAATGAACGAGGTACTGAAGAGAACCGCGGACAATGCGAGAGTCCACAATTCTGGAAACCTCAAACTCCAGATTGCCATCAACCAAAATCGGAGGAGGAGGCAAAGAGGAGGGTACCGTGGGCTGGACATATGGTTTTAAGAGAGATCTGTGAAATACATTATGTATCTTCCAAACCCGTGGAAGATCAAGACGGAAGGCAACAGGATTGATGACTGACAAGATTTTATAAGGCCCAATAAACTTGGGACCCAATTTCCAGGAGGGAACTTTCAACTTAATGTTTCTAGTAGACAACCACACCAGATCACCCACATTCAGGTCCGGACCAGGCACACGTCTCTTATCAGCCACACGCTTATACTTCTCACTCATCTT
The DNA here is from genome assembly GCF_905171765.1 of Bufo bufo. Lineage (NCBI taxonomy): Eukaryota > Metazoa > Chordata > Amphibia > Anura > Bufonidae > Bufo > Bufo bufo. Next base: position 129,706,083 of record NC_053397.1, on the reverse strand, counting down.
TTTAAGATTACTCTGAATCTTTTGCCAAATGGTAGACAAAGACGAGGAAAATCTCTCCTCCTCAGGTAAACCAGAAAGAGCCCCTCCCGAGAATGTCCCAAACTGCGGATGGAACCCATATGCACCAAAGAATGGTGACTTATCAGAAGATTCCTGACGACGGTTGTTCAGAGCAAACTCAGCAAGAGGGAGAAATGAACACCAATCCTCCTGGTTCTCTGCCACAAAACAGCGCAAATATGTCTCCAGATTCTGATTGAGGCGCTCAGTCTGACCATTCGACTGCGGATGAAAAGCAGAAGAGAAGGACAGCCGAACCCCCAGGCGAGAACAGAAAGCCTTCCAGAACCTGGACACAAACTGCGTGCCTCTATCGGAAACAATATCAGAGGGAATGCCGTGCAATTTAACAATATGGTCAACAAAAGCTTGCGCCAACGTTTTAGCATTGGGTAAACCAGGGAAAAGGTACGAAATGAGCCATCTTGCTAAAACGGTCCACCACCACCAGGATCACCGACTTCCCCGAGGAACGAGGAAGATCCGTGATAAAGTCCATGGACAGGTGTGTCCAAGGACGGGAAGGAATGGGTAACGGGAGAAGGGAACCTGAAGGCCGTGAACGAGGGACCTTAGCGCGAGCGCACGTCTCACAAGCAGCCACAAAACCCTCCACCGACTTACGAAGAGCCGGCCACCAAAATCTCCGAGCAATGAGATCTACCGTGGCTCTACTCCCGGGGTGACCAGCAAGAACCGTATCATGATGCTCCTTAAAGAGTTTGTGACGTAGCTCAGGAGGCACGAACAACTTGCCAGAAGGACAACGGGCAGGTGTCTCAGTCTGGGCAGCCTGGACCTCGGCCTCCAAATCGGAATAAAGAGCAGAAACAACTACCCCCTCCGCCACAATGGGACCCGGGTCCTCGGAGTTTCCTCCTCCCGGAAAACAGCGAGAGAGAGCATCAGCCTTCACATTTTTTATCCCAGGTCGGAATGTAACAACAAAATTGAATCTGGAGAAGAACAGAGACCATCTGGCCTGTCTCGGATTCATACGCCTGGCCGACTCCAAGTTTGCCAGATTCTTATGGTCGGTAAAAACGGTGATAGGGTGCCTGGCCCCCTCCAACCAATGGCGCCATTCCTCGAAAGCCAACTTGATGGCCAACAACTCCCTATCTCCCACATCATAGTTTCTCTCTGCCGGGGAGAGTTTTTTAGAGAAAAAGGCACAGGGTCGCCACTTGGCAGGGGAAGGGCCCTGGGACAAAACCGCACCCACACCCACCTCGGAAGCATCCACCTCAACAATAAAAGGTAAGGAAACATCGGGATGCACCAAGACGGGAGCAGACGCAAAATTCTCTTTAATCTTAGAAAAGGCTGTAAGCGCCTCCTCCGACCAAGAGGAAAAATCCGCCCCTTTTTTGTCATGTCAGTGAGGGGTTTGACAACAGAGGAATAATTCAAAATGAACTTTCTGTAATAGTTCGCAAAACCCAGAAAGCGCATCAATGCCTTCTGATTCTCAGGAAGCTCCCACTCAAGTACAGCACGGACCTTCTCGGGATCCATGCGAAAACCAGAAGCAGAGAGGAGAAAACCCAGAAATTGAATCTCCGATACCATAAAAAGACATTTCTCCAGCTTGGCGTACAATTTATTTTCCCGCAGAATCTGCAGAACCTGAAAAAGATGATCCTGATGGGTCTGAACATCAGGGGAAAAAATCAAAATATCATCAAGATACACCAATACAAATTTCCCCATTAAATGATAGAAAATACTATTAACAAAATGCTGAAAGACGGCCGGAGCATTCATCAGGCCGAAAGGCATAACGAGATTCTCGAAATGCCCGTCAGGGGTATTAAAGGCTGTTTTCCATTCATCCCCCTCTCTGACCCTGACCAGGTTGTACGCGCCTCTCAAATCCAATTTGGAAAACACCTTGGCCCCAACAATTTGATTGAAGAGGTCCGGGATCAGAGGAAGGGGATAGGGATCGCGAATCGTGATACGATTCAGCTCCCTAAAATCTAGGCAAGGTCTCAGAGAGCCATCTTTCTTTTTAACAAAAAAAAAACCCGCGGCCACAGGTGACTTTGAGGGACGAATATGCCCCTTTTCGAGACTCTCGGAGATGTAAGTTCGCATAGCGATTCTTTCCGGTTGTGAGAGATTGTAGAGGCGAGCTTTTGGCAGCTTGGCGCCGGGAATGAGGTTAATGGGACAGTCAAACTCCCGGTGAGGAGGTAGCTCCTGAACACCGCTCTCGGAAAACACGTCCGAGAAATCAGAGAGAAATGATGGCACCGTTTTAGTAGACAGCTCTGCAAAAGTCGCTGTGAGACAATTCTCTCTACAAAAATCACTCCACTCATTTATTTGCCTTCCTTGCCAATCAATAGTGGGGTTATGTCTAGTGAGCCAGGGTAACCCCAAAACTAGAGGAGACGGCAATCCGTTAAGGACAAAACAAGATATATCCTCCACATGAGTGTCACCTACAGCTAGCCGGATATTGTGAACAATGCCCTTCAGAGATCTCTGTGAGAGTGGAGCAGAGTCAATAGCAAAAACAGGTATATCTTTATCTAATGTGCAAACCTGAAAACCATGCATGGCTACAAATTGAGTGTCAATAAGATTGACGGCTGCTCCACTATCGACAAAAATCTCACAAGAAATGACTTTGCTCTCTAGCGCCACCCTGGCAGACAGGAGAAAACGGGAACTGCAGGTCAGAGGAAAAGCATCAAATCCTACATCAACTTTGCCCAAAGTAGCAGATGAAGCAGAACCTGATGATTTACCTTTTGAGATTTTTCTCTTATTATCGCTCTTAGTACGGTTTAAGAATCTCCTAGACGGACAAACATTTGCCAAATGACCTATGCCCCCACAACAAAAACAGACCATACTCTGAGGACTAAATCCTCTTTTATCAGGGGCAAGTCGAGCTAGCTGCATGGGCTCCTCCTCAGAGGGGAGCGAGACAGGATGAGGCCCCTGCACACTGAATGAGTCCGCACCACTGCCCCTAGACTGACAATGGTTGGACAGAGAGGTCTCGTTTCTTTCTCTTAGACGCCTGTCAAGGCGTACCGCCAATGACATGGCAGACTCTAAGGACGTTGGTCTCTCATGGAAAGCAAACGCATCTTTTAATCTCTCCGAGAGACCATGACAGAACTGACTCCGGAGTGCAGCATCATTCCAACCCGAATCAGCTGCCCATCTCCGAAATTCAGAACAATAAAGCTCCGCAGACCGTTTGTTCTGGCATAAAACACGTAGGTTACATTCGGCCAGAGCAACACGATCCGGGTCATCATAAATCTGCCCCAGGGCCACAAAAAATCCCTCCACGGATCGAAGGGAGGGATCCCCTGATGGCAGCGAAAAAGCCCAAGTCTGAGCATTTCCCCTGAGCAGGGAAATGACAATCCTCACCCTCTGCTCCTGATTACCAGAAGAGTGAGAACACAAGCAAAAATGGAGTTTGCATGCCTCTCTGAAACGAACAAAATTCTCACTGCCCCCGGAGAATGTCTCCGGAAGTGAGACCTTTGGCTCGCAACAGACTCCATGAGCCGGAGCAGGGCCCAATGCTTGAAGCTGGGTCATAGATTGACGGAGATCCGCTACTTCCAAAGAAAGACCCTGCATGCGGTCAACCAGGTCAGAAAGCGGATCCATGTCAAAAAAGGACGGTTTTGGTGGATTATAATGTCACGGCTGTGTGTGAGCAACAATAGAAATACACAGTACAGAGCAACTGACTGGACCCAGAACTAGGGAGGATAAAGGGTGACCCCTGTCCGACCCTCAACGCTCTCCCTATTCTGCTAAAGCACATGCCCGGATCCCAATGGCGGAACGAGGCATGCCCACGTGCCTAAGACTAATGACCACTGTAACCCCTACAATAGTGGAAGGGGCACGGCCACCAGTGCCCTACTCAGTATATGGAGGGAACCGTGGCCACCTCAGATCCAGTCAGAAAACAAACAGGAACACAACAATGTCTGCAGACTTAGCTGAAGGTGTTGCAGCCACAGAGAAGACGGATCCAAGGACAGGCTGGCAATATCCGGACTGCAGCAGAACACAGATCCAGTGAACTGATAGCTACAAGTGAAGAAACTAAAGCAAGAGCTACAACTGAAGTGAGAACTATAATCCACATCCTATCATAGGAGGAGGGGTGATATAAAGAGAGGGAAATCAAACACATGAAAAACAGCTGTGGTGAAAGAAACCAAAAGTAAACAGAGTAGTGAGAACTCCTCCCAGCTCTAGTAGTGACATCATCACAGGGGTGGAGAAACAGAGCTGTGAGAACGTCCCAAAGCTCTGGTAGTGACAACAGGAAGGTCAGATTAGAGTTTGCCAGAAGCCTTCACAGTTCTGGAACAACATCCTATGGACAGATGAGACCAAAATCAACTTGTACCAGAGTGATAGGAAGAGAAGAGTATGGAGAAGGAAAGGAACTGCTCATGATCATAAGCATACCACCTCATCAGTGAAGCATGGTGGTGGTAGTGTCATGTATGGCTGCCAATGGAACTGGTGCTCTTGCATTTATTGTTTATGTGACTACTGAGAAAATCAGCAGAATGAATTCTGAAGTGTTTCGGGCAATATTATCTGCTCATATTCAGCCAAATGCTTCAGAACTCATTGGACGGCGCTTCACAGATGGACAATGACCCAAAGCATACTGGAAAAGCAACCAAAGAGTTTTTTTAAGGGAAAGAAGTGGAATGTTATGCAATGGCCAAGTCAATCACCTGACCTGAATCCAATTGAGCATGCATTTCACTTGCTGAAGGGAAAATGCCCCAAGAACAAGCAGGAACTGATGACAGTTGCAGTAGACGCCTGGCAAAGCATCTCCAGGGATGAAGCCCAGCATCTGGTGATGTCTATGCGTTCCAGACTTCAGGCTGTAATTGACTACAAAGGATTTGCAACCAAGTATTAAAAAGTGAAAGTTTGATTTATGATTATTATTCTGTCCCATTACTTTTGGTTCCTTATTAAGTGGGAGGCACATATGCAAACTGTTGTAATTCCTACACCGTTCACCTGATTTGGATGTAAATACACTCAAATAAAATCTGACAGTTGGCAGTTAAAGCACATCTTGTTTGTTTTATTTCAAATCCATTGTGGTGGTGTATAGAGCCATACATGTTAGAATTGTGTCAATGTCCCAATATTTATGGACCTGACTGTACCTGCTATCTGCTCCTCTGGTGGTCCCTTTTGCTTGTATCGACTACCAGTGGACACAGGCAGCTCTGTAAAGTAGCACCAAGCACCACACACACATTACACCCCCCCCCCGTCACTTATTAACCCCTGATCACCCCATATAGACTCCCTGATCACCCCCCTATCACCCCCTGTCATTGATCACCCCCCTGTAAGGGTCCCTTATCACCGCCAGTTAGTTAGCTATTTGTTAGGTAGTTAGCGCCCACCGCACCGCAGTCACTGATTAGTCGCTGATTAGCGTCATCGCTGTCGCTAATCAGCACTAGTACTATATAGTATCTGTAAGTGATCAATCAGATCTATATCAGTACATTAGGGTCACCTTAGGCTCTACAAAAAACGCAGTGTTCGCCCGATCAGGCCTGATCTTGTGCCCACACTTGCGTTCAGTCCGCCCCACCGCAGTGACACTGCTCACTGATCACTGCAAAAACACAGTAAAATCGTTGCGGCGCTATATAGATCACTTTTGAGCTTTTTGGATCTTTATTAGCAATCGCAGCTTTACTTCGCAAGCACTCCTTTTTACTAGGCAGGTTTGCTCTTTTTCCTGGGTAGTCTCAGAGGAATACCCCCTAAATTTAGTTGGCCCAAAATGTCAAAAAAGGGGTATTCCGCTGAAGAGGCCTACAAGATTCTGGCCCTGATGGATCCAAACTACCGTATTTTTCGCCCTATAAGACGCACCGGCCTATAAGACGCACCTAGGATTTTGAGGAGGAAAATAAGAAAAAAAATATTTTTAGCCAAAAGGTGTGCTTTTGGTGGGTTTTGAATTAATGGTGGTCTGTGCATGACACTATTATGGGGAATCTGTGGATGACGCACTGTCATGTGGGGAATCTGTGGATGGCACTGTTATGGGGGACCTGTGGATGGCACTGTTATGGGGGATCTCTGGATGGCACTGTTATGGGGGATCTGTGGATGGCACTGTTATGGGGGATCTGTGGATGTACTGCTATGGGGTGGGAGATCTGTGGATGGCATTGTTATGGGGTGGGGGATCTGTGGATGGCATTGTTATGGGGTGGGGGATCTGTGGATGGAACTGTTATGGGGGGGATCTGTGGATGACACTGATACAGTATATGTCATCCACAGATCCCCCTCATAACAGTGTACCCCAAAATACACCGGCCCTCTGCTTACCGAATTATTTATAAACATGAATCCTCATCCTGTTATTAAGTTTAACTAACGCTGCACTCTCCCATGTTCCCATGTCCCCTGTATCTCCACAGCACTTACGAACAAGCTTCCATAGCAGGCAGAGTGGACGGCAGCAGTAACGTCACTCACTGACGTCGTGCGCCTGCTCCGCCTGCTTCATTCATAAAGTGGGCGGAGCAGGCGCTCGACGTCAGTGAGTGACGTTACTGCTGCCGTCTGCTCTGCCTGCTATTGAAGCTTGTTCGTAAGTGCTGTGGGGATACAGGGGACATGGGAACGTGGGAGAGTGCGGCGTTAGTTAAACTTAATAACAGGATGATGATTCATGTTTTTAAATACTGCAGTGAGCGGCGGGGCCCGGTGTAAGAGTACAGTGACTGCACCAGGCCCCGCCCCTAGTTCCGGACTCCAGCCCCTCCTCTCTCCCCACTCATACATTGCAGTCTGCGATGCTGCAGAGATGCAGACTGCGATGTAAAATGGAAGCATTCGCCCCATAAGACGCAGGGGCATTTTCCCCCCACTTTTGGGGGAAAAAGTGCATCTTATGGGCGAAAAATACGGTACTTCTCACGCTTTAGGGCCCCTAAAATGCCAGGGCAGTATAAATACCCCACAAGTGACCCCATTTTGGAAATAAGACACCCCAAGGTATTCCATGAGGGGCATGGCGAGTTCATAGAAGATTTTTTTTTTGGCACAAGTTAGCGGAAATTTTTTTTATTAAATTTTTTTCTTACAAAGTCTCATATTACACTAACTTGTGACAATTTTTTTTATCTTACATTAACTCACCATACCTCTCACGGAATACCTTGGGGTGTCTTCTTTCCAAAATGGGGTCACTTGTGGGGTATTTATACTGCCCTGGCATTTTAGGGGCCCTAAAGCGTGAGAAGTAGTTTGTGTCACGGCAATGGCTATGACCGTGACTCCTGAACCGCATGCGGTTGTCAGCGGTTTTCATTGGTGTTCAATCACAGGTGAGGGCTGTGGTATTGGCCTCACCTGTGGTTGCCGCTGGCAACAGTATGTATGTGGCAGCGTAGCAGGCTGAGCTGTGCCATGCAGCTCGCTACGCTGCGCATGCGGTTTTGTGTGTGATGTGTGGATGTGTGCACTGTGTTTTATGTTATTGTGTGCACGTTCCCTTTAAGTGGTGTTTTCCCTTCCCTGGTGTTGGAAGGGTTAATCCCCTTCCTAGTGTGTGTGATCACTGGGTGTGTCCGACTGTGGGGTGTGGCTTCTTGGCCTATAAAGCCTCACTGCTTTTACAGGCCTTCAGGTTGCTTCAGCCATGCTTAGCTGAGAGCAGCCTCATGTATTTATTACCTGCCAGTAAGAGCCACCCCTGTGGTCATAAACCTTAATGTCATAACCATATTGTGCTTTAGTTATTTCCAGTTATGTGTGATGTCCGTGTGATGTTTTATATGTGATTTTGTGCAGCTATGGATCTGGGTCCCTGTGTAGGGATGCGCTTGTGATCTGCACCCTGCTAACACAGGGATCCAGTCAGCAAGGCTGTGGCAGGTAGGTGGAACTCCTTGTTCACCTGCCATATCCATAGAGCTGTTTATGTCTCCCCTTTTCCTGCAGCTTGGCCGTTGAGACTCCTGCTCCTCCGTGTCTAGGAGGAGTGGGCTTGTCTTACTTAGCTCCTAGGTGAGGGTCATCTTGAGGGCTAGCAGGGACTTTTAGGTTCCGGAGCATGGGCCCTCCTACCATCAAGGTTGGCCCATGCAGCTAGGAGCTAGGGTCAGGTTAGGGATGCCTTAGGAGGTGACCTGCTCCCTAATCCTGTCTTCATGGCCAAGCAGCCGTAACATCACCGGGCTCCACACGGCTGAGGATTTTCCCCATCCTCAGCCGTGACAGTTTGGAATCCAAATGCGTAAAAATGCCCTGTGAAATCCTAAAGGTACTCATTGGAATTTTGGCCCCTTTGTGCACCTAGGCTGCAAAAAAGTGTCACACATGTGTTATCGCCGTACTCAGAAGAAGTAGGGCAATGTGTTTTGGGGTGTATTTTTACATATACCCATACTGTGTGTGAGAAATATCTCTGTAAATGACAACTTTTTAATTTTTTTTATACAAAGTTGTCAATTTACAGAGATATTTCTTTCACCCAGCATGGGTATATGTAAAAAACACACCCCAAAACACATTGCCCTACTTCTTCTGAGTACAGAGATACCCCATGTGTGACAATTTTTGCAGCCTAGGTGCGTAAAGGGGCCGAAAGTCCAACGAGTACCTTTATGCTTTAAAGGTTGCTCACAATTTAGCCCCGCCCAAAATGCCAGAACAGTAAACACACCCCACAAATGACCCCATTTCGGAAAGTAGACACCCCAAGGTATTCACTGAGGGGCATAGTGAGTCCGTTGGAGATTTTATTTTTTTTGCCAGAAGTTAGCAGAAATGGAAACTTTATTATTTTATTTTTTTCCTCAGAAAGTGTCATTTTCCGCTAACTTGTGAAAAAAAATTCAATCATACATGAACTCACCATGCCCCTCCGCGAATACTTTGGGGTGTCTTCTTTCTAAAATGGGGTCATTTGGGGGTTATTTATACTATCCTGGTATTCTAGCACCTCAAGAAACATGACAGGTGCTCAGAAAGTCAGAGCTGCTTCTTAATGCGGAAATTCAAATTTTTGTACCATAGTTTATAAACGCTATAACTTTTTGCGAAAACCAATAAATATACACTTATTGGAATTTTTTTTATCAAAGACATGTAGCACAATCAATTCTGACACAAACTTGTATAGAAATGTAATTATATTTGAACAATTTTACCAGAAAAAGTTAAAAATACACTTTTTTTGAGAAAATTGCGGTCTTTTTTGATTAATATCTGAAAAAAAAGAAAAATCTCAGCAGCAATCAAATACCACCAAAAGAAAGCTGTATTTGTGAGAAGAAAAGGAGGTAAAATTCATTTGGGTGCCAAGTTGCATGACCGAGCAATAAACCGTTAAAGTTGTGAAGTGCCGATTTGTAAAAAAGGGCCTGGTCACTAGGGGGGTATAAACCTGTCGTCCTTAAGTGGTTAAATGGGTTTTCTGGTATCAGTATAATACTGACCTAGCTTCAGGATAAGCCATAAGTATTAGATTGGTAGGAGTTCGTCTAGTGCTACTAAGTAGATGGTTTGCAGGTAGATGGCTCGATATAAAAAAAATGAATAGGCTGTAGTGTGTAAGTAGGTGATTGGCGTAAGTCAGACATTGGTTCACTAGAATAGAAACGCCAGCACCTATGTAAAAGAGTATTGGAACAGAGAAATCCAATAAATGTGCAAGGTAGAGGTTTTTTTTTTTTTTTTTGGGGGGGGGGGATTATTTGTTTGATTGATACAGCGTTTGGAGACACCCAGAGTAGCTAATTTTAAAACTATCTGCCATTTATTTTGATGTATGGAGTAAAATGTTTTCAGTGAAGTGACAGATCACTGGAATTATCACAAAAAAGAAGTTGAGATAAGAGTACGTAGCGGTCTATTTTGTGAAGATAATTTACAGAATTACTATTTAAACAACTTAAAATAGATGCCATCGATAGAGCAAAAGTTTATTCTATTCCATACATTGTATTTATAAAACTAGAAAAGTGGATAGTTTTTCTATTAATTTTATATTTTAATTCTTTAATTTAATTCTCAATCCGTTCGCTACCAGCACCATACATGTACGGTGCTGGATCCATGTGTAAACATGGCGCCCGCTCGCACGTGCAGCGGTTCACCATGGCCGGCAGGTCTCTTCTGTTTTATACAGCAGAACCCTGTGGCTAATTACCATGACCAACAATAATGCCGATCGCAGTAATTAAAGGCTTTAGATGCCATGATCAAGTGAGATCACGGCATCTAAATGCACAAAAACTCGGTAGCTCGCGTTTCCTACCGATGCCCCATGTGGCCAATATGGGCATCGGTAGTTGCGCTGAACACTGTAAGCCTCGGTGATGAAGCTTTAAGTGTTCATGCTGCAATTCTTAGTTTGGCCAGGATAAGAAATGAGCAATTTCTAGTGTAAATCTCATTTTAAAAATCCTTGATAGAACAAAATCAAAAATTAAAAAACATTACTTATAGGCTCCTATATGAGCTTCAAAATCATCACAGAAAATTAAAAAAATATGTTAAAAAATATAAAAGTTTAAATCACCCAGCTTTCTGTAAAATTTAAAAATAAATACCTAAATAACAATAAATATAAACATCATGAGTATCATCTCAAACGAAAATGTCCATACTATTAAAATATATTTAAAAATTTCCAATACGGCGAATGGCATAACGGAAAAAACGGTCAAAATGGCAATTTTTTCATTATTTCTCTTACCCAAAAAAATTTATCAAAATGTGATCAAAAATTCATGCACACTCCAAAATGGTATCAATAAAAACTACAGATTGTTCCACAAAAAATTAGCCCCTAAACAGCTCAGTAGACATAAGTATAAAAATTTATGGGAGTCAGAATATGGTGATGTAAAAAAAAAACATTGTTTATAAAAGTCTAAATTTATTTTACACTATTTTGAAATAAAAAACCTATACATATTGGGCATCGTTGTAATCGTACTGAACCAGAAAATGAAGGGCATGGGTCAGTTTTGCCACAAACGAAACGTTGTGGAACAAAACCTGTAAAGCGGTGGAGGAATTTAGTTTTTTTCCAATTCCACCCAATTTGGATTTTTTTTACCACTTCCCACTACATTACATTTTATGCCATAATTAATGGTGGCATTAGAAAGTACAACTTGTCCCGCAAAAAATGAGCCCTCGGACAGCTATGTGACCGGAAATATAAAAAAGTTATGGCTCAAGGAAAATAGGAAAGAAAAATGAAAAAGCAAAAATGAAAACACCTCTGGTATCTTAAGGGTTAATATGAAGTAAAGAATGTTGGTCTGAATAAGCAACTTGTTAAAGATGTATTCCCATCTCAGACATTTGTGGCATATAGTTATGATATGCTACCAATATCATATGGGTGCGGGTTCCACCTCTGGGACCTGTACCTATCTTTAGAAATGGCCCCCCAAAGGGATGGAGAGATCACAGTGCAAGAGTGGCCGACCTCCATTCACACTATGGAAGTTCTGAAAACAACTGAGCGCTGGCTCGGCTATTTATTGCAGTCCCATAGTGGTGAAAGTAGAGGTGGCCGTGGATGTGCTATGCGCTCTCCATTCACTTCTATGGGACTTTCAAAAATAGCTGAGCAAGTGAACTTGGCTATTTTTGGAACTACCATAGAAGTCCACTCTCCAAGCAGTCCACTCTCCTTCACTTTGGGGGCTCTGTTCTACACATAATAGCCTATCTGTATGAATTGGGTATAACCTTTTAATGTATTAAATTATCAAGGAAAGATATCAAATTACAAGTAAAATACAGTTAACTTGACTAGAAATGCTGAGAGTTTGTCCCCCACTGACCTTATATTGATGGCCTAGCCTGATGATAATTCATCAGAATTTAAAGGGATGTGTCATCAGAAAAGGACTTATTGTTTAAATCACATTTTTATGTTTTAAATATTTTTTAAGAATTTTTGGTGATGTTTTTGTTAATTTTAAATTTCAATATCTATATTTAAACAACAACCATAAAACCCTGCAGTTTTCACACTGGCCACTAATCCTAATAAAAGGTGTCACTTGTTGGTCTGTACCGTTCACTTTACTGCAGTTACCTACTTATCTGTCTTTCTAATCCTGCCTGTAATTATATTACCTGTGTATAGATAAGACAGGATCCACCATTCACAATAGGTGATTGTCAAAGCTTATCTATTTTTCCTTGTTCAATGACCTCTGCACAGGTCACAGAGCATGCCTAGAAAACTCTCCCTTAGAAGTCAACAGGGTCAACTCCAGACCATTGTGTCTACGGCCCAGTGGCTGTCATAAAGCAATTTTCTTAATGCTTTCTAAATGCTGTTAATAATAACGCAGGCAAGAAGGCCACCTCGTAGCACCTGCATAATCATGTTCAGAAAATAAAATAAATCTGCAATCAAATAATAAAAACAGATTAGAAAAGAAGGATATTTGTTAATAACTGGTTTCAACTGGCGGATAACATTTTTGGTGACAAAAAAGACTCCTGCTAGTTGAAGTAATTTTAATAGTGTCTTCAACTTTATTTAAGCTATCTATAAGGCAGGATGTGTTTGTGACTGCAGGGTGAACAATAATTTCCTTTCCAAACTGTTTTATAGTTGTTCCATAGATTGTATTCACAAGAGGAAATTGTTTTTTTTTTTTTTTTTTTTTTTTATGTCAGGCAATCTCTACTAGCTAGGATGGCAACATGGTTTATTGTTAGGAGAATTACAGTAATAGCAGTTGTAATGACACTGATGTTATCGGGTTCAGCCATTGTAAGAGAAAATGCCCCTAAACCTGGCCCTGACTCCTGTCAGTATGTATAGACCCTGAAGGTGGGAAAATACATACGCCAGAACCTAGACCATAGGAGCACTGAAATGCCCTAAGTAGTGGCAGGGAATGAGACTACCGGTTCCTTTCCAGGTGAACAAACCAGCGTCTCCCTGAGGCCTAGTGACAACAAGAACAGGCCAATAACCAAATACAAAAAGCAGTACAACTTATCTTATAGAAAATAGATGAGCAGGAACACAGATAAGGTTCACACACCAACTCTTCCAAATCCAAGCAGAGAATATCAACCACATGATATGAAGTGTGACACCAAAATAAGTAGGGAAAGCAGTAATGACCACGGGCTGCACCTGGCAAGAGGTGTGGTCATTACCAAACCACAACACTGATAATCAAGAGACTGGCAGTTAACCTCACGTGCAGTCAGTCTCTCTGATCTTCTAACCTCTATCACAGAAGGTACCGTGACAGTACCCCCCCCTTTTACGGGTGACCTCTGGACACCCAGTGCCGACCTTATCTGGATTAGCCCTGTGAAAGGCTTTCACAAGGCGACTGGCATCAACGTCGGCCGCTCGAACCCACATTCTCTCTTCTGGACCGTAACCCTTCCAGTAAACGAGATACTGGAGGGATTTACGGAGAATTCGGGAATCCACTATCCTGGCGATCTGAAATTCAAGATTACCGTCCACCATGACAGGATGGCATGGCAGGGAGGATGGTTCAGCAGGTTTGACATATCTCTTCAGTATTGATTTGTGGAAAACATTATGAATTGTTAAAGCCTGCGGAAGGTGAAGACGAAAGGCTACCGGGTAGTGTTGATCGAGCACCTCGAGCACAATGGAAGTCAATGGGAGAACCCAAGCATTAAACCAGGCACCCCCTGCTCTCAAGAGGGGAGGGTGTCTGGTTCACATGAAAAGGTCAGAAATTGATAGAAACACCACTGAAATGGTTCGGGAACAGCATGGGGAGGATGTCTGGATGCATCTTGGACTCCCAGGTCACTGCTGTGAACAATGTTGTCCGAGTAGTATGCCAATTTTACAGACTGACAATAATACGCACAAAACCGAAGATAAAATCGATTTTAGAGGAAAAATTGTTAGGAAACATTCTTTTCTGTATATTTACTTATATATAAAGTGCAATTGTTGCCAACAATTACAAGGAAGAGGCACTCTCATACAACCTGTATATCACATAAAGGAGGGCCTCATTCACATTGTGGTACAATTTTTGAGGTAGTGTGACTCCTACACTCACAAAGCCTATGCACTAAGTGAAAGGGCTGCCAAAAATTACAAGGAACCGGCACTCCAATACACCCTTTATTACACATAAAGGAGGACATCATACATACCTTTGAAAAATTATGATTGATGGCCTGCTGGTGACAAGAGTTGGTGACAACACCTGGATGTTCGGGTTAGACGGGTTCGGCCAAACTTCACAAAAAAGTTTGAGTTCGGGACCCAAACTTGACCCCGAACCCGAACCCCATTGAAGTCAATGGGGACCAGAACTTTTGAGCACTAAAATGGCTCTAAAAATGTAATGGAAAGGGCTAGAGGGCTGAAAATGGCAGCAAAATGTGGTTAAGAGCATGGCAAATGGCTGCAAACAAATGTGGATAGGGAAATGACTTTAAATAAAATAAAATACATAAAAATAAAAAATAATAATCTTGATCTAGGAGGACGAGGTCCATCTGGAGTAGGAGGTTGAGGAGGCAGTGGATGTGGCGGGGTAGGTGAAAGCGGCGGAGGAGGAGGAGGTAGCCTACACTGCTTTTTGGTTTTAAATTTATTTAAATTTTTTTAAATTAGGGTACACCCCAAAACATTGGGAAATATAACCTGTGATAACCCCCTCCAGTCGTGCTAAACACATGTTCAGACAATACACTCACTGCAGGGCAGGCCAGCACCTCTAAGGTGTAAAGGGCAAGCTCAGGCCATGTGCCCAATTTGGAGACCCAGAAGTTGTAGGGGGCAGACCCATCAGTCAGTTTGTGTAGGCGTGTGCACCCATACTGCCCCACCATGTCGCACATCCCCCCCATGATGTTCACGATCCAATTGGATATCTGCTCTATCAATTTTCGATGTTCTTTTCTGCGTCTACCATGTTGATCGCGGTTAGCGGCGAATCAGGGTTCCGAGCGGGAGCGGGAGAAAGAGAGACCACATCCAAGGGAGATCAATGGATGAAAATTGTAATTGAGCTGAAATGTGGGAAAAGCTATTAAAACAGAAGTATCGGAGGGGGCGCGAGGCAATTACCCACTCTCGACTTGGGGAGGTAGTGACGATAAATAACAATACAGGACTCTTAAGATGCCCTGTTATTGTAATGATTAATAAAAAATTATAGGGAATGTCACTGGAGTATTTAGGATTTGGAAACGTTAGACAGGAGAGGCCCTGCTGCTGCTTTGTTGACTCTAGGTAACTTCTGCCTGATCGCACGTCACCGTGACGTCCACGATCCATTTGGATATCTTGTCTATCAACTTTCGATGTTTTTTTCTGAGCCTACCATGTTGATCATGGTTATCGGCAAATCAAGGTTCCACGCCGGAGAGGGAGCGTGGGAAAGAGAGACCACATCCAAGGGAGGTTAATTTTTTTAAATTAAATATGATCGAGCGGAAAAGTGGGACAAATTATTGAAGCGCAAATGTGGGACAGGTTATGAAAGTTTAAGCATTGAATGAAAGGAGGGGGCACGCATCAATTATAGAAGAATTTTTGCAATTTAATTCCCTGTCACCCATGCAGAGCAGGGGTTTGTATATGGCAAATTGGTAAAATGTCACCTTGTAACAGACGATTTTTTATTTATTTATGTCCCTATCACCTATGCAGAGCAGGGGTTTAATCATGGCAAAAATGGTCAAATGTCACCCAAGAATGTAACAGACAAATTTGTGAAATGTTTTTACCTGTCTACTAGGTATAGCAGAGGTATATTACAGCTAAAAATTAGTGAATTTAACCCGAGAATGTAACAGACAAATTAGTGAAATTTGTTTACCTGTCTAATAGGTACAGCAGGGGTATATCACACCCAAAAATTGGTGAATTTCACCCGAATATGTAACAGACAAATTAGTGAAATGTTTTTACCTGTCTACTAGGTACAGCTGGGGTATATCACACCCAAAAATTTGTGAATTTCACTCGAATATGTAACAGACAAATTAGTGAAATGTTACCTGTCTATTAGGTAGAGCAGGATTATATCCAGTGGCATCGCCAGGGGGAAGCCAGAGGGTGCCACGGCCCCCCTACATCACGCTGTGCCCCCCCATGTGCCCCCCCAACTAAAATGCCCCCCCCCCAAGTGAGTCGCCGCAGTCGGGTACAGGGAGATGTGTGCTTCCATTGCGCTCATCTCCATAGTAATCTGCCTGTGCTGTGGCGGTGCAGGGGAGGGAGAGGCGTGTCCCTTCCCCTTCCTCTGATAGGCTACAGGCACTAGGCCGGCAGCCTATCAGAGGCCGGCGCAGGTGGCGCGATTACGTCATCGCGCCGCCTGAGCCATACAGAGCGGGACACAGGCCAGAAGAGGCCTGCATCGCATCGCTGACATGGAGGTAAGTATAAGTGTTTTTGTTTTTGATTTTACAATATTTTCACAGGCACAATAATGGGGGCTCTTGTTACTGGCACATTGGGGGGCTTATTACTGGCACATTGGGGGACTTATTACTGGCACATGGGGGGATTTTATTACTGGCACATTGAGGGGGCTTATTACTGGCAGATTGGGGGGCTTATTACTGGCACATTGGGGGGCTTATTACTGGCACAATGGGGGGGCTTATTACTGGCACATGATGGGGGGCTTATTACAATACTGGCACATGATGGGGGCTTATTACTGGCACATGATGGGGGGGCTTATTACTGGCACATGATGTACCTTGTAACAGACGATTTTTTATTTATTTATGTCCCTATCACCTATGCAGAGCAGGGGTTAAATCATGGCAAAAATGGTCAAGTGTGACCCAAGAATATAACAGACAAATTTGTGAAATGTTTTTACCTGTCTGCTAGGTATAGCAGGGGTATATTACAGCCAAAAATTGGTGAATTTCACCCGAGAATGTAACAGACAAATTAGTGAAATGTTTTTACCTGTCTACTAGGTACAGCCAGGGTATATCGCACCCAAAAATTGGTGAATTTCACTCGAATATGTAACAGACAAATTAGTGAAATGTTACCTGTCTATTAGGTAGAGCAGGGGTATATCCAGTGGCGTCGCCGGGGGGGGGGGGAGCAGAGGGGGCCACGGCCCCCCCTACATCACACTGTGCCCCCCCCATGTGCCCCCCCAACTAAAATGCCCCCCCCCAAGTGAGCCGCCGCAGTCGGGTACAGGGAGATGAGCGCTTCCATTGCGCTCATCTCCATAGTAATCTGCCTGTGCTGCGGCGGTGCAGGGGAGGGAGAGGCGTGTCCCTTCCCCTTCCTCTGATAGGCTGCAGGCACTAGGCCAGCAGCCTATCAGAGGCCGGCGCAGGCGGCACGATTACGTCATCGCGCCGCCTGAGCCATACAGCACGGGACACAGGCCGGAAGAGGCCTGCATCGCATCGCTGACATGGAGGTAAGTATAAGTGTTTTTTTTTTTGTTTGTTTTAACAATATTTTTACAGGCACAATAAGGGGGGCTCTTGTTACTGGCACATTGGGGGGCTTATTACTGGCACATTGGGGGGCTTATTACTGGCAAAATGGGGGGGCTTATTACTGGCACATTGGGGGGCTTATTACCGGCACATTGGGGGGCTTATTACTGGCACATTGGGGGGCTTATTAATGGCAAAATGGGGGGGCTTATTACTGGCACATTGGGGGGCTTATTACTGGCACATGATGGCGGGCTTATTACAATACTGGCACATGATGGGGGGCTTATTACTGGCACATGATGAGGGGGCTTATTCCTGGCACATGATGGGGGCTTATTACAATACTGGCACATGATGGGGGGGCTTATTACTGGCACATGATGGGGGGGCTTATTCCTGGCACATGATGGGGGCTTATTACAATACTGGCACATGATGGGGGGCTTATTACTGGCACATGATGGGGGGGCTTATTACTGGCACATGATGGGGGGGCTTATTACTGGCACGTGATGGGGGGCTTATTACTGGCATGTAATGGGAGGCTTTTTACTGCCACGTGATGGGGGGCTTATTACTGGCACGTGATGGGGGCTTATTACAATACTGGCACATGATGGGGGGCTTATTACTGGCACATAATGGGGGGCTTATTACTGGCACATGATGGGGGGCTTATTACTGGCACATGATGGGGGGCTTATTACTGGCACATGATGGGGGCTTATTACTGGCACATGATGAGGGGCTCTTGTTACTGGAACATTGGGGAGCTCTTATTACTGGCACGTGATGGGGCTGGGCTCTTATTACTGGCACATGATAGGGGGCTGGGCTCTTATTACTGGCACGTGATGAGGGGTCTTGTTACTGGCACGTGATGGGGGGCTCTTGTTACTGGCACGTGATGGGGGCACTTATTACTGGCACTTGGTGGGGGGCACTTATTACTGGCACGTTATTGGGGGCACTTATTACTGGCACGTTATTGAGGGTACTTATTACTGGCACATTATTGGTGGGCACTATAGGGGCATCTACTGAGGTAAAAAAGAAGGGATATTTTATATGGGGGGCTCTGTACAGTAGCATTTTATACTGGGACACATGGTGGGTACTATGGGGAAGGGGGAGAGGAGTACTATGGAGTCATCTACGGGGGGCACTAAGAAGGGGTATTTTATACTTGCAAATTATGGGGGACACTGAGGCCATCTACTGGGGCACGATATATGGGGCATTTTATACTGGTACATTATGGGGGGCACTAGGAGGAAGGGGGAGAGGAGCAATATAGGGGCATTTACTGGGGGCACTATATAGGGGTATTTTATACTGGCACATTAAGGGGGCACTATGGGGACATTAGCTCAACTGGGGGCATTACAAGGGGGTATTTTTTGCATTGTCACATTATAAGGAGAATTATTTCTACTGGGGGGCATTATGGTGGGCTTTATTACTCCCCCATGTATGACCCTCTAGTAGCAGCACCAGCCTCTCCCTGCTCTGTGACCCCTCTGCCCCGTCTCCAAATCCTTATTATGAAATCTTTCTCATTAGGATAAAGCACAACATCAGCTCCGCCGAGCCCCCGGCCAAAGTGTGGAAGTGGTGTCCGAGATCCCCAAGGGCCAAGCCAAGTAATTGTAAGTTTTCATGTGAAATATGTTTATGTTATACACATATAGCCTACACTGTGCCATACAATGTACAGTATACATCTACACTGTGCCACACAATGTACAGTATACCTCTACACTGTGCCACACAATGTACAGTATACCTCTACACTGTGTAGTCTGTTCTATAAGCACCCTTGTTCTGTGGCGGCAGACAGAAAATAATCTGGAAGTACCCCTCCCGAGACCAGGCTCTGGATCCGCCACAGTTTAGAAATGTCAAAGGTACACAGGGAGGGAGATCTGTGGATGACACTGTTATGGAGGGGGAAATGGGGATGACACTGTCATGGGGTGGATCTGTGCATGACACATGTAGCATAAGTTGCTATATACGGTATGTGTCAGCCACAGATCCCCCCCATAGCAGTGTCATCCACAGATCCCCCTCCCTATAAAAGTGTCATCAACAGGCAGCTAGGACATGTTGAAATCTG
Organism: Bufo bufo; assembly: GCF_905171765.1. Taxonomy (NCBI): domain Eukaryota; kingdom Metazoa; phylum Chordata; class Amphibia; order Anura; family Bufonidae; genus Bufo; species Bufo bufo. The sequence goes on along the minus strand of NC_053397.1, from coordinate 129,686,411 downwards.
AGTGATTTTTTATTTATTTTTTAAAGACACAGACAGCAGGACTTTTCTTCCCTGTTGCGGTTTTAGGTATTGGGTAAAGTATTGCAGCATTTCTAAGCGTACTTGTGTAAATGTATCGTTGTTATAGCTGCCCCCCTACTTTTGTCCTGGCCCCCAGTGTGCCCCCCCCAAAATTTGAAAGCTAGAGACGCCACTGGGTATATCACACCCAAAAACTGGTGAATTTCACCTGAATATGTAACAGACAAATTAATGAAATTTTTTTACCTGTCAACTAGGTATAGCAGTGGTATATCACACAAAAAAAATTGTGAATTTCCCAGAAAATGTAACAGACAAATTAGTGAAATGTTTTTACCTGTCTACTAGGTACAGCCGGGGTATATCACACCCAAAAATTGGTGAATCATACCCGAATATGTAACAGACAAATTAGTGAAATGTTACCTGTCTATTAGGTAGAGCCGGGGTATATCACACCCAAAAATTGGTGATTTTCACCCGAAAATGTAACAGACAAATTTGTGAAATGACATAAAATAAAATACGTACGAATTAAAAAAATAAAATTGATTCATGAGCTGGAGGTCAATATTGAGTAGGAGTTAGAGGAAGCTGTGGACGTAGTGGTGTAGGTGGAAGCGGCGGTGAAGGAGGACGAGGTAGCCAACACTGGTTTTTGGTTTTAATTTTATTTATTTATTTTTTATTAGGGTACACTCCAAAAGAGTGTGAAATATCCAAAATACAACAATGAGCAATTGAGCTGTAGTATAACAATGGCTGGTTAAGGTCGGTATACATATCTGTTTTGCACAAGGTACGGACAAGTCCTGTGGGATCCATGCCTGGTTCATTTTAATTGGCTTGTCTGTGAAAACACCCCCTGCCGCGCTAAACACACATTCAGACAATACACTGTCATTCAGTACGTGTAGGCGTGTGCACACATACTGCTCCACCATGTTGCTGAAATGCTGCCTCCTGCTAAGACGTTCCATATCAGCTGGTGGTGCTGGTTGTTGTGGCGTGCTGACAAAGCTTTTCCACATTTTGGCCATGCTAACACTGCCTTCTGAGGTGCTGGTGGTGCCCCAGCTGCATTGGTGACCTCTTCCTCCTCCTCTGCCTTCGCTTTGTGCTTCCACTGTGCCCCCGCTGTCAGGTGGGAATGCCACCAGCAGCGCGTCTACCAGCGTGCGTCTGTACTCGCGCATCTTACGATCACGCTCCAGTGAGGGAATTAAGGACGGTATGTTGTCTTTGTAACGGGGATCCATCAGCGTGGCCACACAGTAACCAGCACAAGTTAGAATGTGGGCAGCGGTCGTTGCGGAGACACTGCAGCATGTAATCGCTCATGTGTGCCAGGCTAACCAGAGGCAACGAAAAGCTGTCCTCTGTGGGAGGTGTATCGTCTGTGTCCTCTATATCCCCCAGCCACGCACCAGTGATGGCCATGAGCTGGTTTGGGTGCCACTGTGCTGTGAACACAGTTCCTCCTCCTCCATCTCCTCCTCCTCATCCTCTACCTCGTCATCCTCCAGAACTGTGCCCTGGCTGGCTGGCTGTGTACCTGCCGTTTGTGGGTGCAGGAACGCACCCTCGGAGCCACTTGGGAATGACTGGCCGGAAACCCTATGAAATGATCCCTCTTCCTCCTCTTCCTCCTGTGCCACATCCTCTTCCATCATCGCCAGCACCGTTTTTTCAAGGAGGCATAGAAGTGGGATAGTAAAGCTGAGAACTGCGTTATCGGCACTGGCCATGTTGGTGGAGTACTCGAAACAGCGAAACAAGGAACACAGGTCTCGCATAGAGGCCCAGTCATTGGTGGTGAAGTGGTGCTGTTCCTCAGAGCGACTCACCCGTGTGTGCTGCAGCTGCAACTCCACTATCGCCTGCTGCTGCTCGCACAGTCTGGCCAGCATGTGCAAGGTGGAGTTCCACGTCGCATATGAGGCGGTGAGCGGGAAGGCCGAAGTTACGCTGCAGCGCTGACAGTCGAGAGACCTTTCTTGGTTTTTGAGGTGTCTACTCCACTGCAGCTCGTGCTTTGCACTTAGATGCCTGGTCATGCAGGTTGTGCTCAGGTTGAGGACGTTTATATCTCGCTTCAGGCTCTGATTGCACAGAGTGCAGACCACTCGTGTCTTGTCATCACAGCACATTGTCTGAATAACTGCCACGCCAGGGAATTCCTTAGAGCTGGCTTTGGTGTGCTCAGTCCCTTGCTGCGGTGGGCAGTAGCAGACGTACCGCTTTTGCACCCTGCTCCCTCTTCTGCTGTGCTGGTGGCTCTGTGCGACCACTGCCTCTTTTTCTGAACTACACAGGTCACTCGCATGACCTTGATTCCATGTGGGGTCGAGAACCTCTTCGTCCTCCACATCATCTTCCACCCAGTCTTCACCCATGCCCTCCTTGTCGGTCTGCACAATTTCAAAAGCCACAGCAGTTGGCACCTGTGTTTCGTCATCATCCGAGACGTGCTGCGGTGGTCCTCCCATGTACTCATCTTAAAACATAAGTGGTTGGGCATCGGTGCACTCAATTTCTTCCACTTCTGGGGCAGGGCTAGGTGGATGGCCCTGGGTAACCCTGCTAGCAGAGTCATAAAAAAACAGACGAGAATGCTGCATGACTTGGGGCTCAGACTGCTTGGCTGATTTGCAAGAGGGTGAGGTGAAAGACTGATGGACATCAGCTACAGGTGCCAACTCTGATCTTTCAGCAGGAGACTGGGTGGGAGACAATGTAAAGGAACTGGTGGCACTGTCAGCAACCCAATCTACTATCGCCTGTACTTGTTCTGGCCTCACCATTCGTAGAGCCGCATTAGGCCCGACCAAATACCGCTAAACGTTCTGTCGCCTACTCGCACCTGAGGAAGTTGTTTCACTTGTGCGTGTAGCTGGCACAGATCGACCACGTCCTCTCCCTGCAACAGGAGCTCCACCAGCAGCACCACGACTGTGGCCACGTCCATTATTTGACGCTCTCCTCATATTTCTCAAATTTAGGATCTTGCCCAAAATGGGTGTTTTTTTAATAGCAGAAAAGAACAACAGTATCTAAAGGGTGTATCTCACAATGACAGATGCAGCAAAGGCTGAAAAATTTTGTTTTTTGCCCTAAATAGGTGCTTTTTTAATAGCAGAATAAAACAACAGTATCTAAAGGGTGTATCTCACAATGACAGATGCAGCAATGGCTGCAAAAGTAAGATTTTTACCCTAAATAGGTGTTTTTTCAATAACAGAATATGACAGCAGTATATAACGCTTGAATTTCAAACGTACAGATGCAGACAAGGCCGCAAATTAAGTATTTTGCCCAAAAAAGGGTGTTTTTTTTAATATCAGAATAGCACACAAGTATATAACGCTTGAATTTCACATGTACAGACGCAGCAAGGGCTGTAAAATTTGGTATTTTGCCCAAAAAGGGTGTTTTTTTTAAAACCCAGAAAATTATAGCTGTATTTCTAGCTTAATTTGCACACTGACTAATGCCACAGAGGCCCGAGATGGAGGGTATTGCCAAAAATGGGTGTTTTTTAAAACCCAGAAAATTATTGAAGTATTTTTAAGTTTGTTTTTAACAATCACAGATGTAGCAAGGCTGCAATATTAAGTACTTTGCCCAAAAAGGGTGTTTTTTTAATAACAGAATATGACAGCAGTATATAACGCTTGAATTTCACACTGACAGATGCAGACAAGGCCGCAAATTAAGTATTTTGCCCAAAATGGGTGTTTTTTTTTATAACAGAATAGCACAGCAGTATCTAAAGCATGTGTCTCACACTGACAGATGCAGACAAGGGCACAAATTAAGTATTTTGCCCAAAAAGGGTGTTTTTTTAATAACAGAATATGACAGCAGTATATAGCGCTTGAATTTCACACGAACAGATGCAGCAAGGGCTGCAAAATTTAGTATTTTGCCCAAAAAGGGTGTTTTTTAAAACCCAGAAAATTATAGCTGTATTTCTAACTTAAATTGCACACTGAGTAATGCGGCAGAGGCCCAAAAAGGCGGGTATTGCCAAAAATGGGTGTTTTTTTAAAACCCAGAAAATTATTGAATTATTTCAAGCTTGTTTTTAATAATCACAGATGCAGCAAAGGCTGCAATATTAAGTATTTTGCCCAAAATGGGTGTTTTTTTTAATAACAGAATATGACAGCAGTATATAAGGCTTGAATTTCCCACGTACAGATGCAGCAAGGGCTGCAAAATTGAGTATTTTGCCCAAAAAGGGTGTTTTCTAAAACCCAAAAAAGTATAGCTGTAGTTCTAGCTTAAATTGCACACTGACTAATGCGGCAGAGGCCCAAGATGGAGGGTATTGCCAAAAATTAGTGGTTTTTTAAAACCTACAAAATTATTGTTAAAAACAAGCTTGAAATAATTCAATCACAGATGCAGCAATTATTTCAAGCTTGTTTTTAACAATCACAGATGTAGCAAGGCTGCAATATTAAGTACTTTGCCCAAAAAGGGTGTTTTTTTAATAACAGAATATGACAGCAGTATATAACGCTTGAATTTCACACTGACAGATGCAGACAAGGCCGCAAATTAAGTATTTTGCCCAAAATGGGTGTTTTTTTTTATAACAGAATAGCACAGCAGTATCTAAAGCATGTGTCTCACACTGACAGATGCAGACAAGGGCACAAATTAAGTATTTTGCCCAAAAAGGGTGTTTTTTTAATAACAGAATATGACAGCAGTATATAGCGCTTGAATTTCACACGAACAGATGCAGCAAGGGCTGCAAAATTTAGTATTTTGCCCAAAAAGGGTGTTTTTTAAAACCCAGAAAATTATAGCTGTATTTCTAACTTAAATTGCACACTGAGTAATGCGGCAGAGGCCCAAAAAGGCGGGTATTGCCAAAAATGGGTGTTTTTTTAAAACCCAGAAAATTATTGAATTATTTCAAGCTTGTTTTTAATAATCACAGATGCAGCAAAGGCTGCAATATTAAGTATTTTGCCCAAAATGGGTGTTTTTTTTAATAACAGAATATGACAGCAGTATATAAGGCTTGAATTTCCCACGTACAGATGCAGCAAGGGCTGCAAAATTGAGTATTTTGCCCAAAAAGGGTGTTTTCTAAAACCCAAAAAATTATAGCTGTAGTTCTAGCTTAAATTGCACACTGACTAATGCGGCAGAGGCCCAAGATGGAGGGTATTGCCAAAAATTAGTGGTTTTTTAAAACCTACAAAATTATTGTTAAAAACAAGCTTGAAATAATTCAATCACAGATGCAGCAATTATTTCAAGCTTGTTTTTAACAATCACAGATGCAGCAACGGCTGCAATATTAAGTATTTTGCCCAAAATGGGTGTTTTTTAAATAACAGAATATGACAGCAGTATATAACGCTTGAATTTCACACTTACAGATGCAGCAAGGGCTGTAAAATTTTGTATTTTGCCTAAAAAGGGTGTGTTTTCAGCTTAAATTGACACTGACAAATGCTGCAAAGGCACCAGATGTAGAATATTTCCAAAAATGGGTGTTTTTTAAACCCAGATTATTATTGCAGTCTTTCAAGCTTGGATTTGAATGTCACAAAAGCACATATGCTGTAAACATAGAAAAATAGAAACAGAATGTGTCGACAGATAAGAACCATTTGGCCCATCTAGTCTGCCCAATATACTGAATACTATGAATAGCCCCTGGTCCTATCTTAAAAAAAAGGATGGCCTTATGCCTATCCCATGCATGCTTAAACTCCTTCATTGTATTTGCAGCTACCACTTCTGCAGGAAGGCTATTCCATGCATCCACTACTCTCTCAGTAAAGTAATACTTCTTGATATTACTTTTAAACCTTTGTCCCTCTAATTTAAAACTATGTCCTCTTGTAGCAGTTTTCTTCTTTTAAATATTCTGCCCTCTTTTACCTTGTTGATTCCCTTTATGTATTTAAAAGTTTCTATCATATCCCCTCTGTCTCGTCTTTCTTCCAAGCTATACATGTTAAGGTCCTCTAATCTTTCCTGGTAAGTTTTATCCTGCAATCCATGTACTAGTTTAGTAGTTCTTTTCTGAACTCTCTCCAAAGTATCAATATCCTTCTGGAGATATGGTCTCCAGTACTGCGCACAATACTCCAAATGAGGTCTCACTAGTGCTCTGTAGAGCGGCATGAGCACCTCCCTCTTTCTACTGGCAATGCCTCTCCCTATACACCCAAGCATTCTGCTAGCATTTCCTGCTGCTCTATGACATTGTCTGCCTACCTTTAAGTCTACTGAAATAATGATCCCTAAATCCCTTTCCTCAGATACTGAGGTTAGGACTGTATCACAGATTTTATATTCTGCTCTTGGATTTTTACGCCCCAGGTGCATTATCTTGCACTTATCAACCTTAAATTTTAGTTGCCAGATTTTTGACCATTCCTTTAGTTTTCCTAAATCCTTTTCCATTTGGTGTATCCCTCCAGGAACATCAACCCGGTTACAAATCTTTGTGTCATCAGCAAAAAGACACACCTTACCATCGAGGCCTTCTGCAATTTCGCTGATAAAGATATTAAACAATATGGGTCCCAGAACAGATCCCTGAGGTACCCTACTGGTAACAAGACCATGGTCTGAATATACTCCATTGACTACAACCCTCTGTTGTCTGTTCCTCAGCCACTGCCTAATCCATTCAACAATATGGGAGTCCAAGCCCAAAGACTCTAATTTATTGATTAGTCTTCTATGTGGGACAGTATCAAAAGCCTTACTAAAGTCTAGATAAGTGATGTCTACTGCACCTCCGCCATCTATTATTTTAGTCACCCTATCAAAAAAATCAATAAGATTAGTTTGACATGATCTCCCTGAAGTAAACCCATGCTGTTTTTCATCTTTCAATCCATGGGATTTTAGATGTTCCACAATCCTCTCCTTAAGTATGGTTTCCATTAATTTCCCCACTATTGATGTCAGGCTTACTGGCCTATAGTTGCCCGATTCCTCCCTACTACCTTTCTTGTGAATGGGCACAACATTTGCTAATTTCTAATCTTCTGGGACGACTCCTGTTACCAGTGATTGGTTAAATAAATCTGTTAATGGTTATGCTAGTTCACCGCTAAGCTCTTTTAATACCTTTGGGTGTATCCCATCAGGCCCCTGTGACTTATTTGTATTAATTTTAAACAGCTGACTTAGAACCTCTTCTGTAAAGACACATGCATCAAAAGATTCATTAGTCTTCCTTCCTAGCTGAGGCCCTTTTCCTTCATTTTCCTTTGTAAAAGCTGAACAGAAGTACAGTATTACGAAACCAGTAGGAGGTGCTATTCGTGATGTCACTAGTTGTTGATTAAACTCGACCAGTCCCATTTTAGATGGGATAAAAAGATGGTATGGGCTGACACTTGGATCATCTTCTTTAATCAGCTTGGGATGGTCATCTTGAAGAAAACATCTTGAAACATCTTGTTGAGATCTGAAGACATCTTGATCCATCGGATCCAGCCACTTGACCACCTTTTCAGCCATTGGAGGCAGCCATCTAAGAACCATTGAGACTGATTTCTACTAGCTCAGTGTCACGGGGCGCCAAAGGCGCACTTGGTCTTCCATCAGCCGCAGACCTGCTGCTTAGCTTCGGGAGCGAGGATCTATGTTTGGACTTGTTCCCAGGGCGGCTTTGCTAGCTGGGAGGATCCCTGCTCCTAGGTCTGCCTTGAGCGCCGAGCTGATCATTCGGTGCTCGATTTGTCTTGTCTGTCTTCCCAGCACGTATCCTAAGTTAGGGACTGCCGCCTAGTTGTCCCCTGTCATTAGGACTTGCGAGGCAAGTAGGCAGGGCCAGGGGTGACGGTGGAGCGCAGTGGTCACTATTCTCCCCCTGTGCGTAGTGTACGTTACCGTCACAGATTAACAGGCCGTAACCTAACCACTGTATCATGAATCCTCTGGTGATCCTGACTGACCATGTCTCTAACCTGACGCAGATGGTGCAGGAGCTAGGGGAGAAACTCTGTTCTTTTGAGCTAGGACAAGGTACTTCCATCCCTCAGGCCTCCAGTCCACATTTAGAGCCCCAGATTAGGCTTCCTGAGACTTTTCTGGAGATCGGAAGAAGTTTCTTTCCTTTAAAGAAAATTGTAAACTTTTTTTCCGTTTGCGCCCCTTATCATCTGGCCCCGAGAGTCAACTCGTGGGCATTGTCATTTCCCGGTTACAGGGTGATCCCCAGGACTGGGCATTTTCTTTACCTGCTGACGCCAGTTGTTTAACATCAGTGGAGGATTTTTTTCAGGCCCTGATGAACCAGACAGGACACTGGTAGCCGAGACTGCTCTAAAGGTTCTGGTTCAGGGCGATCTACCTGCGGAGGAATATTGCACCCAATTCAGAAGGTTATGTGTTCCCTCAGGATGGAATGAACCAGCACTTAAGAGTCAGTTCAGGTCAGGTCTGTCTGATAACTTAAAGGATCTTCTAGTGAGTTATCAGCTTGACCGACGGGTTAGAGAGAGACGTCAGGAACGACAGTTCTCTTCTCAGATGGTGGTCCAGCCTGAGGTCTATCCCAGAGACAACGCTGAGGTCTCTACAGAAGAACCCATGCAGGTCGGCATGACTCAAGGGAATCTGCGCCGCAGACGTGGAGTGTGTTTTTACTGCGGAGTTCCTGACCATTGGATCAACCAGTGTCCTAAGAAGGCCCTCTCCGTTAAGTTTCCCAAGGCAAGGCAACCTAAAGACGAGGTACACCCTGATATTACGAAATGTAAGCTTTTGGTACCTATAACAATATCTCTGGGGGTTAATAAATGGCCGGGTAAGGCCTTTATTGACTCTGGTTAAGCGGCCAGCTTTATTGACTCTGAGTACACCATTAGACTGGGCATTCCAATTTTTTCTCTTCCTACACCTCTCCATGTCATGGCTATTGACGCCACTCCCCTGGTAGGTGGTATGGTGAGGTCATGTACCTCAGAGATTTCTTTAACCGTGGGGGTGTGCCACTCTGAGAAATGTTCCCTCTTAGTCCTGGAGAACTTACCGGTCAAGGTGGTACTAGGGTTGCCTTGGCTCCGATTACACAACCCCACTATTGATTGGTCCAGGAAGGAGTCAACCTAAGTGTGACTCGTGCTTGTCTGTGGTACAAGCTGGGGTCTCAGTAGAATCTTATATATTACCCACAGTCATTAGGGAATATTCTGATGTGTTCTCATCACCTACCCCGGAGGTTCTACCACTCCATAGACCTTATGATTGCACCATAGAGTTAGTAGAAGGTGCCAGGTTTCCTAAGGGGCATATTTATAATCTCTCTAAGCCCGAACGCAAGGCCATGGAGGATTATATTAAGGAAAGCCTCGGTAAGGGGCACATTAGACCTTCTGTCTCTCCTATGGGAGCGGGGTTTTTCTTCGTTAAGAAGAAGGATGGTGGTCTTAGGCCTTGTATCGATTACCGGAAATTGAATAAGATCACTATCCAGAATAGATACACTCTCCCATTGATTCCGGATTTATTTAACCAGGTTCTGGGGGCAACCTGGTTTACTAAGATTGACTTGAAAGGGGCATATAATCTAATCCGAATCAAGGAGGGAGACGGATGGAAGACGGCGTTCAATACTCCGGCAGGGCACTTTGAATATCAGGTTATGCCTTTTGGACTCAGCAATGCCCCAGCTGTGTTCCAAAACTTTATGAATGATATTCTTAGAGAGTTTTTAGGTAAATTTGTCATTGTCTAGTTTGACGACATTTTGATATTTTCTCCTGATTTCAAATCTTATGTGTCTCATGTTAGACAAGTATTAGAGGTGTTGAGGGAGAATCATTTGTCCGCTAAACAAGAGAAATGTGTCTTTGGTGTACAGGAGATACTGTTTCTAGGGCATGTCCTGACCCCTCACGCCTTCAAGATGGATCCTGGTAAGGTACTAGCTATTAAGGAATGGGTAAGGCCTTCATCCTTAAAGGTCTTACAACGGTTCTTAGGTTTTGCCAATTACTACCATAAATTTATTAAGAATTTTTCAGTAATTGCTAAACCGTTGACAGACCTTACTAAGAAAGGGGCGGATTTGGAGAACTGGTCTACTGAGGCCATTACTTCGTTTGAAACACTAAAAAAGGCATTCAGTAGCGCTCCCATTCTGATCCAGCCAGATCAGGAGAGACCTTTTATTGTTGAGGTGGATGCGTCTGAGGATGGCGCAGGAGCAGTCCTTTCACAAGGTCCTGCTAGTCTAACTAACCTGAGACCGTGTGCATTCTTTTCCAGAAAATTTTCTTCCACCGAGAGAAACTATGACATAGGGAATCGGGAGTTGCTGGCCATTAAGTGGGCATTTGAGGAGTGGAGGCATTTTCTGGAGGGGGCAAGGCATTGTGTAACTGTTGTCACTGACCATAAGAACTTTATGTTTCTCGAATCTGCTAAGAGGTTAAATCCCCATCAGGCCAGATGGGCACTGTTTTTTACTCGCTTTGAATTCTCCATTACTTTCAAGCCTTGAAGTAAAAACGTGAAGGCTGATGCATTATCTCAGAGCTTCCATGCTTTTCAGCCTACAGAGGCACTGCCTGAATCCATCCTACCAGCAAATATCTTCGTAGCAGCCTTAACCCAAGATATCTCGGCTCTCATTAAGGCTGAACAACATCTGGCACCGGCAACCACACCAACAGATAAGTTCTTTGTTCCCATACAATTTCGTCTCCAGCTGTTGGGTGAGTGTCATGATTCTGCCTTTTGTGGACATCCTGGTTTTGAAGGCACTAGAGAGCTGGTTTCTAGATCCTATTGTTGGCCCACTCTATTAAGGGATTACAAGTCCTACGTGTCAGCCTGTGAGGTTTGTGCTAGGTCTAAGACCCCTAGGATTCGCCCTGCTGGTAACCTACGACCCCTACCCATTCCCAGTAGACCCTGGTCCCATATCTCAATGGACTTTATTACTGACCTGCCGCCGGAGGAGGGTAAGACTGTGGTTTGGGTAGTGGTCGATAGGTTTAGCAAGAGGGTTCATTTCATTCCTCTGTCTGAACTCCCGAATGCCAAGACCCTGGAGTCTATTTTTGTGAAAGAAATTGTACGGTTACATGGTATCCTGGAAAATATTGTATCTGACAGGGGTGTGCAGTTTGTGTAAAAAATTTCAGAGCGCTTTCTGTCAAAGATGTCAGATTTCGTTGTCTTTTTCCTCCGCCTACCACCCTGAGAGTAATGGCCAGACTGAACTCCTTAATCAGTCTGTGGAACAATTCCTGAGGTCGTATGTTTCTGATGACCAGCAATTATGGGTTAAATACCTTCCGTTGGCTGAATTTGCTTTGAATAACCGTGTTAATTCTTCTGCTGGGGTCTCCCCTTTCTTTTGTAACCATGGTTTTAATCCCCGTTTTCATTCTGGGTCATCCGTCTCCTCCTCTAACCCTGAGGCGGATAGGCTCTCTTCTGAGCTGTGCACAGGTTCAAATGAACCTAGAAAAGGCTCAAAGTTCTCAAAGACTCAAAGCCAATAGGAAATTTTCAAGGGGCGCAAATTTTCTGGTTGGGGATAAGGTGTGGTTATCCTCCAAGAATCTCTCTCTCAAAGTAGATTCTAAAAAATGTTCTCCTCATTTTATTGGTCCATATAAGATCATGGAGGTGATTAACCCAGTATAGTTTAGGTTGGAGCTGCCCGAGTCATTCCACATTCATAATGTGTTCCATAAATCTCTACTTAAAAGATATGTTGAACCAGTAGTACCATCAAAAGCCTCGCCTCTGCCGGTTCTTGTTAATGATGCTGTCGAGTATGTGGTGTCTAAAATAGTGGATGTCAGGAAGGTGCGTAATTCCTTGCAGTACCTGATTCACTGGAAGGGGTATGGACCTGAAGAGAGATCTTGGGCTCCTGGACTTGTTCGAAAATGTCATTTAGAACACCCTAAAAGGCCATCGCCTGAAGTCTTGGGTCCGGTGGCCCCTCATAAAAAGGGGGATACTGTCACGGGGCGCCAAAGGCGCACTTGGTCTCCCATCAGCCGCAGACCTGCTGCTTAGCTTCGGGAGCAAGGATCTGTGTTTGGCCTCCTTCCCAGGGCGGTTTTGCTAGCTGGGAGGCTCCCTGCTCCTAGGTCTGCCTTGAGCGCTGAGCTGATCACTTGGTGCTCGATTTGTCTGTCTGTCTGTCGGTCATGTGACGCTGGCCACGTCACATGACCCTCACTCCCCACTATAAATACAGGCAGCCTGCTGGCCACAGGCTGCCTGTTAATTTTAGTTATCTAGTGATTGTTTTGTTCCTGCATACTTACCTGATCCTGTGTTCCCTGACGATTCTCTGCCTGCTCCTCCTGTACTGCGCATCTCTCCTAGTATCCTGACCCTGGCTTCCACCTGACGATTCTTTGCGGACTCCTGTTGTACTTCGTTTCTCTCCTGACCTCGGCTTTTCCTGACTGTTCTCTGCGCATTCCTTAGTACTGCGTAGCTCTCTAGGTATTGACCCGGTCCGTTCACGTTCCGTTATTTGTCTTGTCTGTCTTCCCAGCACGTATCCTAAGTTAGGGACTGCCGTCTAGTTGTCCCCTATCATTAGGAATTGCGAGGCAAGTAGGCAGGGCAAGGGGTGAGGGTGGAGTGCAGTGGTCACTATCTTCCCCCCTGTGTGTAGTGTACATTACCGTCACACTGACATTTTGGTATAGTATAACCTTACCTATATTTTATAGGATAATTAATTAATATAATATATACAGTACAGACCAAAAGTTTGGACAAACCTTCTCATTCAAAGAGTTTTCTTTATTTTCATGACTATGAAAATTGTAGATTCACACTGAAGGCATCAAAACTATGAATTAACACATGTGGAATTATATACATATCAAACAAGTGTGAAACAACTGAAAATATGTCATATTCTAGGTTCTTCAAAGTAGCCACCTTTTGCTTTGATTACTGCTTTGCACACTCTTGGCATTCTCTTGATGAGCTTCAAGAGGTAGTCCCCTGAAATGGTTTTCACTTCACAGGTGTGCCCTGTCAGGTTTAATAAGTGGGATTTCTTGCCTTATAAATAGGGTTGGGACCATCAGTTGCGTTGAGGAGAAGTCAGGTGGATACACAGTTGATAGTCCTACTGAATAGACTGTTAGAATTTGTATTATGGCAAGAAAAAAGCAGATAAGTAAAGAAAAACGAGTGGCCATCATTACTTTAAGAAATGAAGGTCAGTCAGTCAGCCGAAAAATTCGGAAAACTTTGAAAGTAAGGGCTATTTGACCATGAAGGAGAGTGATGTGCTGCAGCGCCAGATGACCTGGCCTCCACATTCACCGGACCTGAACCTATTCAAGATGGTTTTGGGTGAGCTGGACCGCAGAGTGAAGGCAAAAGGGCCAACAAGTGCTAAGCATCTCTGGGAACTCCTTCAAGACTGTTGGAAGACCATTTGAGGGGACTACCTCTTGAAGCTCATCAAGAGAATGGCAAAAGTATGCAAAGCAGTAATCAAAGCAAAAGGTGGCTACTTTGAAGAACCTAGAATATGACATATTTTCAGTTGTTTCACACTTGTTTGTTAATTCATAGTTTTGATGCCTTCATAGTCATGAAAATAAAGAAAACTCTTTGAATGAGAAGGTGTGTCCAAACTTTTGGTCTGTACTGTATATATCTATATATGTTCAATTAACCACCAAAGATAACTTTCACAAAAGCTCCCAATTTAGGCTTAAAGATAGCCCCATCAGTCCCAAATAGGATCAAGAAAGACACTACTCTCGACAGTTTTTTGAATATGAAAGGGTTCTATAAATGTGGAAGATGTACAAGATGCAAAATGAATAACCAACCAAAGAAAATCTTAGAGGTTCATTCCATTCAAAACTCGTTTATTTGGGAAATCAAAGATTGTATCTCTTGTAATTCTTCGGGAGTTATATATTTAATTCAATGCCCATGCAACCGCCAATACATTGGCCGCACAAAGCGAACCCTTAAAATAAGAATTAACGAACATATAGGGAATATTAAAAAAGGCTACAAGAAACACTCTCTATCGAAACACTACAAAGAGGTCCATAACAGTAATCCATCGAATACAAAATTTATAGCATTAGAAATAATTAGGGATGAGTGAACCCGAACTGTATAGTTCGGGTTCGTACCGAATTTTGGGGTGTTCATGACACGGACCCGAACCCGAACCTTTTCGTAAAAGTCCGGGTTCGGGTTCGGTGTTCGAAGCTTTCTTGGCGCTTTTTGAAAGGCTGCAAAGCAGCCAATCAACAAGCGTCATACTACTTGCCCCAAGAGGCCATCACAGCCTTGCCTACTATTGGCATGGCTGTGATTGGCCAGTGCAGCATGTAACCCAGCCTCTATATAAGCTTGGGTCACGTAGCGCTGCACGTCACTCTGCTGATACAAGCGTAGGGAGAGGTTGCTGCTGCGACGTTAGGGCGAGATTAGGCAGATTAACTCCTCCAAAAGACTTCATTCAGTGATCGATCTCCAGCTGTGGATCATTGAAGTGCTGATATTGAATTGCTCACTTTTTTTAGGCTGCCCAGAGCGTTTTTATATCACTTTTTTCTGGGGTGATCGGCGGCCATTTTGTGGCTTGTGGTGCGCCAGCACAAGCTACCACCAAGTGCATTTAACCATCAATAGTGTGGTTATTTTTTGCTATATCCTACATCAGGTGCAGGCTGAGCCTGTGTCATCCAAGTGCATTTAACCATCAATAGTGTGGTTATTTTTTGCTATATCCTACATCAGGGTCAAGCTTTCATCAAGTGCATTTAACCATCAATAGTGTGGTTATTTTTTGGCCATATACTACATCAGGGGCAAGTTGAGCCTGTCACCCAGCGCCTAAAAAATAGGCCTGACATTTCTATTCCTCCAAATCAGTACTGTTTTAGCTGGTCAAGTTATTTTTAGTGACCGTAAAAGCACAGTTTTTGTTCTGGGTTGAAAAACAATTCCCAAATTTGCCATTCTCAAAATTAGTAGTTTCTGCTATATCAGACCTACTTTAAATCTATCCCAAAAAGGGTATATTAGATTCAAGGTGCTGATAGTGTCATTCTGAAAAATTTAACACACACGCTACAGTGCAGATACAAGTCTAATTCTGTGATTAAACGTATACCTGTCACCCAGCGCCTAAAAAATAGGCCTGACATTTATATTCCTCCAAATCAGTACTGTTTTAGCTGGTCAAATTATTTTTAGTGACCGTAAAAGCACAGTTTTTGTTCTGGGTTGAAAAACTATTCCCAAATTTGCCATTCTCAAAATTAGTAGCTTCTGCTATATCAGGCCTACTTTAAATCTATCCCAAAAAGGGTATATTAGATTCAAGGTGCTGATAGTGTCATTCTGAAAAACTTAACACACACGCTACAGTGCAGATACAAGTCTAATTCTGTGATTAAACGTATACCTGTCACCCAGCGCCTAAAAAATAGGCCTGACATTTATATTCAGCTAAATCTGTCATTACTGGTGTCCCTGTATTAGTGTAATACGGTACCTAAATAGATAGCCAGGCAGTGTTAGGTGTCTGTAAAAAAAGGCCTGAATTTTAATTCAATACATTGGCCCGAATAATATTTTTCTTATTGTGGTGAATGGTAACAATGAGGAAAACATCTAGTAAAGGACGCGGACGTGGACATGGTCGTGGTGGTGTTAGTGGACCCTCTGGTGCTGGGAGAGGACGTGGCCGTTCTGCCACAGCCACACGTCCTAGTCTACCAACTACCTCAGGTCCCAGTAGCCGCCAGAATTTACAGCGATATTTGGTGGGGCCCAATGCCGTTCTAAGGATGGTAAGGCATGAGCAGGTACAGGCATTAGTCAATTGGGTGGCCGAAAGTGCATCCAGCACGTTCACATTATCTCCCACCCAGTCTTCTGCAGAAAGCGCACAGATGGCGCATGAAAACCAAGCCCATCAGTCTGTCACATCACCCCCATGCATATCAGGGAAACTGTCTGAGCCTCAAGTTATGCAGCAGTCTCTTATGCTGTTTGAAGACTCTGCTGCCAGGGTTTCCCAAGGGCATCCACCTAGCCCTTCCCCAGGGGTGGAAGAGATAGAATGCACTAACGCACAACCACTTATGTTTCCTGATGATGAGGACATGGGAATACCACCTCAGCACGTCTCTGATGATGATGAAACACAGGTGCCAACTGCTGCGTCTTTCTGCAGTGTGCAGACTGAACAGGAGGTCAGGGATCAAGACTGGGTGGAAGACGATGCAGGGGACGATGAGGTCCTAGACCCCACATGGGATGAAGGTCGTGCCACTGATTTTTACAGTTCGGAGGAAGAGGCAGTGGTGAGACCGAGCCAACAGCGTAGCAAAAGAGGGAGCAGTGGGCAAAATCAGAACACCCGCCGCCAAGAGACTCTGCCTGCTACTGAACGCCGCCATCTGGGACCGAGCACCCCAAAGGCAGCTTCAAGGAGTTCCCTGGAATGGCACTTCTTCAAACAATGTGCTGACGACAAGACCCGAGTGGTTTGCACGCTGTGCCATCAGAGCCTGAAGCGAGGCATTAACGTTCTGAACCTTAGCACAACCTGCATAACCAGGCACCTGCATGCAAAGCATGAACTGCAGTGGAGTAAACACCTTAAAAACAAGGAAGTCACTCAGGCTCCCCCTGCTACCTCTTCTGCTGCTGCCGCCTCGGCCTCTTCTGCTGCTGCCACCTCGGCCTCTTCCTACGCCTCTGGAGGAACGATGGCACCTGCCGCCCAGCAAACATGGGCTGTACCACCAACACCACCACATGCGTCACCAAGCATCTCAACCATGTCACACGGCAGCGTTCAGCTCTCCATCTCACAAACATTTGAGAGAAAGCGTAAATTCCCACCTAGCCACCCCCGATCCCTGGCCCTAAATGCCAGCATTTCTAAACTACTGGCCTATGAAATGCTGTCATTTAGGCTGGTGGACACAGACAGCTTCAAACAGCTCATGTCGCTTGCTGTCCCACAGTATGTTGTTCCCAGCCGCCACTACTTCTCCAAGAGAGCCGTGCCTTCCCTGCACAAC
This sequence comes from Bufo bufo, assembly GCF_905171765.1. Lineage (NCBI taxonomy): Eukaryota > Metazoa > Chordata > Amphibia > Anura > Bufonidae > Bufo > Bufo bufo. The sequence goes on along the minus strand of NC_053397.1, from coordinate 129,669,333 downwards.
CAAGTGTCCGATAAAATGAAGTGTGCACTGCGCAACGCCATCTGTGGCAAGGTCCACCTAACCACAGATACGTGGACCAGTAAGCACGGCCAGGGACGCTATATCTCCCTAACTGCACACTGGGTAAATGTAGTGGCGGCTGGGCCCCAGGCGGAGAGCTGTTTGGCGCACGTCCTTCCGCCGCCAAGGATCGCAGGGCAACATTCTTTGCCTCCTGTCTCCTCCTCCTCCTACTCAGCTTCCTTCTCCTCTTTTTCCACCTGCTCATCCAGTCAGCCACACACCTTCACCACCAACTTCAGCACAGCCCGGGGTAAACGTCAGCAGGCCGTTCTGAAACTCATATGTTTGGGGGACAGGCCCCACACCGCACAGGAGTTGTGGCGGGGTATAGAACAACAGACCGACGAGTGGTTGCTGCCGGTGAGCCTCAAGCCCGGCCTGGTGGTGTGCGATAATGGGCAAAATCTCGTTGCAGCTCTGGGACTAGCCGGTTTGACGCACATCCCTTGCCTGGCGCATGTGCTGAATTTGGTGGTGCAGAAGTTCATTCGCAACTACCCCGACATGTCTGAGCTGCTGCATAAAGTGCGGGCTGTCTGTTCGCGCTTCCGGCGTTCACACCCTGCCGCCGCTCGCCTGTCTGCCCCATATGCGACGTGCCCACCAGGTGGAACTCCACCTTGCACATGCTGGACAGACTGTGCGAGCAGCAGCAGGCCATAGTGGAGTTTCAGCTGCAGCACGCACGGGTCAGTCGCACTGCGGAACAGCACCACTTCACCACCAATGACTGGTCCTCCATGCGAGACCTGTGTGCCCTGTTGCGCTGTTTCGAGTACTCCACCAACATGGCCAGTGGCGATGACGCCGTTATCAGCGTTACAATACCACTTCTATGTCTCCTTGAGAAAACACTTAGGGCGATGATGGAAGTGGAGGCGGCACAGGAGGAAGAGGAGGAAGAGGGGTCATTTTTAGCACTTTCAGGCCAGTCTCTTCGAAGTGACTCAGAGGGAGGTTTTTTGCAACAGCAGAGGCCAGGTACAAATGTGGCCAGACAGGGCCCACTACTGGAGGACGAGGAGGACGAGGATGAGGAGGAGGTGGAGGAGGATGAGGATGAAGCATGTTCACAGCGGGGTGGCACCCAAAGCAGCTCGGGCCCATCACTGGTGCGTGGCTGGGGGGAAACACAGGACAATGACGATACGCCTCCCACAGAGGACAGCTTGTCCTTACCTCTGGGCAGCCTGGCACACATGAGCGACTACATGCTGCAGTGCCTGCGCAACGACAGCAGAGTTGCCCACATTTTAACGTGTGCGGACTACTGGGTTGCCACCCTGCTGGATCCCCGGTACAAAGACAATGTGCCCACCTTACTTCCTACACTGGAGCGTGATAGGAAGATGTGCGAGTACAAGCACACGTTGGTAGACGCGCTAATGAGAGCATTCCCAAATGTCACAGGGGAACCAGTGGAAGCCCAAGGCGAAGGCAGAGGAGGAGCAAGAGGTCGCCAACGCAGCTGTGTCACGGCCAGCTCCTCTGAGGGCAGGGTTAGCATGGCAGAGATGTGGAAAAGTTTTGTCACCACGCCACAGCTAACTGCACCACCACCTGATACGGAACGTGTTAGCAGGAGGCAACATTTCACTAACATGGTGGAACAGTACCTGTGCACACCCCTCCACGTACTGACTGATGGTTCGGCCCCATTTAACTTCTGGGTCTCCAAATTGTCCACGTGGCCAGAGCTAGCCTTTTATGCCTTGGAGGTGCTGGCCTGCCCGGCTGCCAGCGTTTTGTCTGAATGTGTATTCAGCACGGCATGGGGCGTCATTACAGACAAACGCAGCCGCCTGTCTACAGCCAATGTGGAGAAGCTGACGTTCATAAAAATGAACCAGGCATGGATCCCACAGGACCTGTCCATCCCTTGTGCAGATTAGAGATTAACTACCTCCCCTTAACCATATATTATTGTACTCCAGGGCACTTCCTCATTCAATCCTATTTTTATTTTTATTTTACCATTATATTGTGGGGCAACACAAAGTTGAATGAACCTCTCCTCTGTCTGGGTGCCGGGGCCTAAATATGTGACAGTGGCCTGTTCCAGTGGTGGGTGACGTGAAGCCTGATTCTCTGCTATAACATGAAGACTGATTCTGTGCTGACATGAAGCCAGATTCTCTGTTACGGGACCTCTCTCCTCTGTCTGGGTGCCAGGGCCTAAATGTGTGACAGTGGCCTGTTCCAGTGGTGGGTGACGTGAAGCCTGATTCTCTGCTATGACATGAAGACTGATTCTGTGCTGACATGAAGCCAGATTCTCTGTTACGGGACCTCTCTCCTCTGTCTGGGTGCCAGGGCCTAAATGTGTGACAGTGGCCTCTTCCAGTGGTGGGTTACGTGAAGCCTGATTCTCTGCTATGACATGAAGACTGATTCTGTGCTGACATGAAGCCAGATTCTCTGTTACGGGACCTCTCTCCTCTGTCTGGGTGCCAGGGCCTAAATGTTTGACAGTGGCCTGTTCCAGTGGTGGGTGACGTGAAGCCTGATTCTCTGCTATGACATGAAGACTGATTCTGTGCTGACATGAAGCCAGATTCTCTGTTACGGGACCTCTCTCCTCTGTCTGGGTGCCAGGGCCTAAATGTGTGACAGTGGCCTCTTCCAGTGGTGGGTGACGTGAAGCCTGATTCTCTGCTATGACATGAAGACTGATTCTGTGCTGACATGAAGCCAGATTCTCTGTTACGGGACCTCTCTCCTCTGTCTGGGTGCCGGGGCCTAAATATGTGACAGTGGCCTGTTCTAGTGGTGGGTGACGTGAAACCTGATTCTCTGCTATGACATGAAGACTGATTCTGTGCTGACATGAAGCCAGATTCTCTGTTACGGGACCTCTCTCCTCTGTCTGGGTGCCGGGGCCTAAATATGTGACAGTGGCCTGTTCCAGTGGTGGGTGACGTGAAGCCTGATTCTCTGCTATGACATGAAGACTGATTCTGTGCTGACATGAAGCCAGATTCTCTGTTACGGGACCTCTCTCCTCTGTCTGGGTGCCGGGGCCTAAATATGTGAAAGTGGCCTGTTCCAGTGGTGGGTGACGTGAAGCCTGATTCTCTGCTATGACATGAAGACTGATTCTCTGCTGACATGAAGCCAGATTCTCTGCTATGGCATGAAGAGACTGATTCTCTGCTGACATGAAGCCAGATTCTCTGCTATGGCATGAAGAGACTGCTTCTCTGCAGACGTGAAGCCCGATTCTCTGCTATGGGACCTCTGTCCAATTGATATTGGTAAAAGAATTTTTTATTTTTTTTATTTTAATTCATTTCTCTATCCACATTTGTTTGCAGGGGGTTTACCTACACGTTGCTGCCTTTTGCAGCCCTCTAGCTCTTTCCTGGGCTGTTTTACAGCCTTTTTAGTGCCAAAAAGTTCGGGTCCCCATTGACTTCAATGGGGTTCGGGTTCGGGACGAAGTTCGGGTCGGGTTCAGATCCCGAACCCGAACATTTCCGGGAAGTTCGGCCGAACTTCTCGAACCCGAACATCCAGGTGTTAGCTCAACTCTAGAAATAATTAATAAGCATTGGAGAGGAGGAAACTACATTAAAAAAATGTCTAGAGCAGAATCCAGACAGATATACGAATTCAGGTCCCATCTACCATTAGGACTGAATTCGGAACTAGAATTATTTGGCTTTCTTTAAGGTTGACGCCCCATGTCCGATGGTAGATCACATGTCTGGCCTTTTATCGGCACTTTGATCTTCCCTCTGATTTGGGACCTCTTCCTACTTCCATGATCCGCCCACTTTGATATACGACGTGAACAATGTATCATCTACATGATGTCTGTCTCTTTCATATTTAAAATACTATTATCCTTTTATTTTAAAAACATTCCACTGATAATCCAAACAAAAAATAGACAGTTTTTTCTGAACTAGATAGTAACTAGATATAGGATTGGGAATTCCATACATTATATTGTAGTTATATGATTGCGATACTTATAGTAATACACTTCATTCATTAGATACAAAACACATTGTATCAATATTGCCCCATAGATGCATAGGTTTATTTTATGAATGAATATCCAATAATGGGACGAGATGTGATTGATCCTTCAACACACATCCTACCTATTAATATAAGCATTTATCTCTTCTTATAAATTTTAATGGTTAGCCCATTACAGTTCTAAAAGTATAACATAGAGATATCGTATATATATAAAAAAAAAAGTTCTATATATTTTTAGGAAACAGTTATAAATTAATATGGTTCTGTGTGTCATATTGAATTTTTGTTACATACAGGTATCTACCGCAATGTGATACACATATCTATAAAAAAAAACGCATATATAGATTAAAAACCGCAGCATTGCCGCATGGGTACCGTAATGTCCATTTGAAGCAGGTTAAAGCTGGAATCCAATCCAGTCCGACACAGTTTTGGAAGATTTTAGTGTCATTTTAGAGATTTTTTTATATATAATAAAGGTTTTTATACATAATAAAGGTTTTTATATTTCCAGGGAAAAGTTACAAATTAATACAGTTTTATATATTATATTAAATTTTTATTACATACAGTTATCTATCGCAATATGATACACTTATTACTCAATAAAACGCATATATAGATGAAAAATTGCAACAATGCCGCATGAGAATCGCAATGTCCTTTAGACAAAGATTAAAGCCGGAATCCAATCCAGCCACCACATTTTATGGAGGATCCAGAAGGATATAAAAGAAGGAGGTTCAAAGATCCTAATATGACCACTGAGGAAGGGGTTGGAATCATCCCGAAACGCGTCTGATAGAGACATAATGGATATCTTTGCAATACCTCCATTAAAAATAAAGAAAAAACATGGCCATGCAATCCTAAGTTTATAGGATCCGAACATTGAATTCAACTGCTCAGACCTGCGCTATCTACTAACATTGTGACTACGCCAGAAAAGGAAAATCAGAAGTCTCACCTGATTCATCGCGATACTTGGGTGCCGCCAGTTGGAGACATGTGAAGTGAGGCGCCACAGCGCTTTCCATACCGCTCGTACTATTCGCCTCCTAGGACTACTTGAAAATAGCCTATTCTGAAAAATATACAGAAGGAGGTAAGATTAACTATACCTGCTGGCTTATAATCTGGGTCGACTATTGAGTGAGTTGGAGTGCTGATACGTGGCCGCTGCCTTTGTTATTGTACACATTATTACAATTAAGTGACACGTGCAGTGAGATGCCACAGCGCCTTCCGTACCTCCCATACCATCTGCTTTCTGGGAGAGTTTGACAGTAACCTATTCTGCAATATACAGAAGGAAGTGAGATAAATCACAACTATTAATTTATAATCTAAAGCCATTAATTAAGATCTACACAGCAAGTTGGAATATTAAGAGACAACCGCCACCTTTGTGATTGTATACACCAATATACTATCACGGTCGGCGTGGCTATCACATACGTGACACAGAGGGAGGGAACGAGGAAGGCCCTGCCCAAGTGAGAGGGAAGATGGTGACCCCTGACTCACCTGGCGGCTGGCACCTGGCTGCCCTGACGTCCCTAGACGGGTTCCTCACCCGTACGCCGATCACGTGCCTAAAGCCCTGGCTTTCCCTGAGCTGAGCCCTAGGTAGTGAACAGGGCGATGGGAACACTAGTCCGCACCACTAACTCTAAGGGAAAACACCAAGGGGAGGACAGACAACACAGACTCAACATATATTCCCAGGTGGGCGACAACAGGAGACAACAATAAGCCCAACAGGGATCCGGAGGGTAGCACTCAGGAACGACAAGCAGGATTCACCACTCCAGTGGGTCAGTATAGATGTCCAGGCAGGAAGCTCTATAACTGGCAACTAGAGAAGTGTGAGGAGAGAATATAAGGAGGTAGGGAGTGGCAGACAAGAAACAGCTGAGGAGGAGAAGCTACGGATCCCTGAGAGAGACAAAAAGGATAGCAAGGCAAACACAGAAAACAATCACTAAAAAACAACGTGATCTTTAGATATAGAGCGCGCAGCCACCCGCTGCGACTTCCTGACCCCGGGTATAACGGAGTCAGACGTGGCTCTTGATACCCTCGTGACATATACACATTGGATGCACTGGATACCAATTATTAAATATCAATTATACCTTTGGATATTTTTTCACTAATCACGTGTGATCAGGATTATTGTTGACATTTATTATTTAGAGAATCACACATCCAATTGTGCTTGATTTTTTTTCGATTTTTTTTCACATTTTATCATTTTTTTACTTTTTACTTTTTATATATTTTTCATATTTTTATTTTTGGATCCATATTCACTTTTATCTCACTATTTGTTGATTTTTGTATCACCTTTGTACCACAAATACTACCTGTTACATCTATCTGATTTATATTCATTTATACCAACATATCAGGAAGATTTAGGTTATCTCCTACTGCTGTTATTAATACCTCATTGCTGCTATCAATTAATGCTGCTAATGTTATCATTTATGCTGCTACTACTCTAATATATTTTAATACGATATCCATATCATTGTTTTATCAATAAATCAATTGGACAGGACGCCATAGTGTGAGTGCTAGCTTACCCCTTTTCTAGTAAACATAATTCAATTAACTATACTTTGTGTATACAGTCGTGTCCAAAAGTTTTGAGAATGCCAAAAATATTAGTTTTCACAAAGTTTGCTGCTAAACTGCTTTTAGATCTTTGTTTCAGTTGTTTCTGTGATGTAGTGAAATATAATTACACGCACTTCATATGTTTCAAAGGCTTTTATCAACAATTACATGACATTTATGCAAAGAGTCAGTATTTGCAGTGTTGGCCCTTCTTTTTCAGGACCTCGGCAATTCGACTGGGCATGCTCTCAATCAACTTCTGGGCCAATTCCTGACTGATAGCAACCCATTCTTTCATAATCACTTCTTGGAGTTTGTCAGAATTAGTGGGTTTTTGTTTGTCCACCCGCCTCTTGAGGATTGACCACAAGTTCTCAATGGGATTAAGATCTGGGGAGTTTCTAGGCCATGGATCCAAAATGTCAACATTTTGGTCCCCGAGCCACTTAGTTATCACTTTTGCCTTATGGCACGGTGCTCCATCGTGCTGGAAAATGCATTGTTCTTCACCAAACTGTTGTTGGATTGTTGGTAGAAGTTGCTGTTGGAGGGTGTTTTGGTACCATTTTTTATTCATGTCTGTGTTTTTGGGCAAAATTGTGAGTGAGCCCACTCCCTTGGATGAGAAGCAACCCCACACATGAATGGTCTCAGGATGCTTTACTGTTGGCATGACACAGGACTGATGGTAGCGCTCACCTTTTCTTCTCCGGACAAGCCTTTTTCCAGATGCCCCAAACAATCGGAAAGAGGCTTTATCGGAGAATATGACTTTGCCCCAGTCCTCAGCAGTCCATTCACCATACTTTCTGCAGAAGATCAATCTGTCCCTGATGTTTTTTTTTGGAGAGAACTGGCTTCTTTGCTGCCCTTCTTGACACCAGGCCATCTTCCAAAAGTCTTTGCCTCACTGTGCGTGCAGAGGCGCTCACACCTGCCTGCTGCCATTCCTGAGCAAGCTCTGTACTGGTGGCACTCCGATCCCGCAGCTGAATCCTCTTTAGGATACAATCCTGGCGCTTGCTGGACTTTCTTGGACGCCCTGAAGCCTTCTTAACAAGAATTGAACCTCTTTCCTTGAAGTTCTTGATGATCCTATAAATTGTTGATTGAGGTGCAATCTTAGTAGCCACAATATCCTTGCCTGTGAAGCCATTTTTATGCAACGCAATGATGGCTGCACGCGTTTCTTTGCAGGTCACCATGGTTAACAATGGAAGAACAATGATTTCAAGCATCACCCTCCTTTTAACATGTCAAGTCTGCCATTTTAACCCAATCAGCCTGACATAATGATCTCCAGCCTTGTGCTCGTCAACATTCTCACCTGAGTTAACAAGACGATTACTGAAATGATCTCAGCAGGTCCTTTAATGACAGCAATGAAATGCAGTGGAAAGTTTTTTTTGGGATTAAGTTAATTTTCATGGCAAAGAAGGACTATGCAATTCATCTGATCACTCTTCATAACATTCTGGAGTATATGCAAATTGCTATTATAAAAACTTAAGCAGCAACTTTTCCAATTTCCAATATTTATGTAATTCTCAAAACTTTTGGCCACGACTGTAGTATCTGTTTAGGAATAAGATTGGGGTGTACCTGCAGCATCATCCTAAAACTTGATCCAATTCAGGGAGATTTATATGTACTGTTGGAAACAAAGTATCATCTCCAAAGAACTGAATTCAGTTCTAGGCCGTTATGGTTAATTTTATATATATACAGTACAGACCAAAAGTTTGGACACACCTTCTCATTCAAAGAGTTTTCTTTATTTTCATGACTATGAAGGCATCAAAACTATAAATTAACACATGTGGAATTATATACATAACAAACAAGTGTGAAACAACTGAAAATATGTCATATTCTAGGTTCTTCAAAGTAGCCACCCTTTGCTTTGATTACTGCTTGGCACACTCTTGGCATTCTCTTGATGAGCTTCAAGAGGTAGTCCCCTGAAATGGTCTTCCAACAGTCTTGAAGGAGTTCCCAGAGATGCTTAGCACTTGTTGGCCCTTTTGCCTTCACTCTGCGGTCCAGCTCACCCCAAATTATCTCGATTGGGTTCAGGTTCGGTGACTGTGGAGGCCAGGTCATCTGGCGCAGCACCCCATCACTCTCCTTCATGGTCAAATAGCCCTTACTTTCAAAGTTTTGCCAATTTATCGGCTGACTGACTGACCTTCATTTCTTAAAGTAATGCTGGCCACTCGTTTTTCTTTACTTAGCTGCTTTTTTCTTGCCATAATACAAATTCTAACAGTCTATTCAGTAGGACTATCAGCTGTGTATCCACCTGACTTCTCCTCAACGCAACTGATGGTCCCAACCCCATTTATAAGGCAAGAAATCCCACTTATTAAACCTGACAGGGCACACATGTGAAGTGAAAACCATTTCAGGGGACTACCTCTTGAAGCTCATCAAGAGAATGCCAAGAGTGTGCCAAGCAATAATCAAAGCAAAAGGTGGCTACTTTGAAGAACCTAGAATATGACATATTTTCAGTTGTTTCACACTTGTTTGTTATGTATATAATTCCACATGTGTTAATTCATAGTTTTGATGCCGTCATTGTGAATCTACAATTTTCATAGTCCTGAAAATAAAGAAAACTCTTTGAATGAGAAGGTGTGTCCAAACTTTTGGTCTGTACTGTATATATATATATATATATATATATATATAACTTGAAAAAATGAGGAGGCAGCACACTGTATAAACAAGGGGTGCACGTTTGGCAGATGTGGACCAGCACCTAGGTCCAATAAACTAGAAGTAAAGAATAGCCAGCAGCACTCCAGGAAATCAAAGGCAAACGGTGGTTTATTAGACCCAAAGTCAAGCGACGTTTCGACAGCTTGTTGCTGTCTTTGTCAAGCATAGTGCACATGTGACACAAACGTGATTTAAATAGGAATGTCAATCCACAATCAATTAACATCAATCAAATACATTATAGTATAAATATACATCTTATAATCTGAAAGTGATAACAAACTATACATGTATTAAGGCGGCAATATCCGGCAAACATGGTGCATAAAAGATAATAGAGCATAAATTAGTATATCCTGTTTGCTGTGAAAGAAAACATAATTGGTGCAGGTGATAGTGCTAATGAAGTGAATTAAAAAACTCACTGTCCGGTGGGGAACTGTATGCTGCATGAATCGTGTGCGGTGGCGTCCCGGTTCTCACACTACGCATGCGCGGGAACGGTAAGTCTCGCGATAGCCGCGATGGCCGAAGATTGAAAAAATAACCTATACCAAAATGGCCATAGCGGTCTCACATGTGATATGCGCATGTCCGGTAAGTGCTCGGTGCCGCCCAGCTATCACTACACTAACGTAGTCATGGAAACAGGTAACAACAAAGTAATGCAAATGAACGCTAACAGCAGAAAGGAGCATCGGCGATGCTGACCACCGGTCCACAGGACAGAGTCCGTGAGGCCGCTGGGCACAGCGCCGAGCTCCACTGCGATCGCAATTAGGATGCAAAAATTGGCGAGATGGTGCATCACCCAATAGTGACGGATCAAATCGAGAGCCATCAGTATAGGTGGGAGAGATGAACGTCACCGGGATTTGTATTTAATTAGAAATTTGTCGGCTGAGAGAAATCAGGTATCAAATTGATTTAAAATATTATTGAAGGGTATTGTCATAAGAAGGCATAGTAGTGGATATATATATACACTCACCTAAAGAATTATTAGGAACACCTGTTCTATTTCTCATTAATGCAATTATCTAGTCAACCAATCACATGGTAGTTGCTTCAATGCATTTAGGGGGGTGGTCCTGGTCAAGACAATCTCCTGAACTCCAAACTGAATGTCAGAATGGGAAAGAAAGGTGATTTAAGCAATTTGGCGTGGCATGGTTGTTGGTGCCAGACGGGCCGGTCTGAGTATTTCACAATCTGCTCAGTTACTGGGATTTTCATGCACAACCATTTCTAGGGTTTACAAAGAATGGTGTGAAAAGGGAAAAACATCCAGTATGTGGCAGTCCTGTGGGCAAAAATGCCTTGTGGATGCTAGAGGTCAGAGGAGAATGGGCCGACTGATTCAAGCTGATAGAAAAGCAACGTTGACTGAAATAACCACTCGTTACAGCCGAGGTATGCAGCAAAGCATTTGTGAAGCCACAAGACGCACAACCTTTAGGCGGATGGGCGACAACAGCAGAAGACCCCACCGGGTACCACTCATCTCCACTACAAATAGGAAAAAGAGGCTACAATTTGCACGAGCTCACCAAAATTGGACTGTTGAAGACTGGAAAAATGTTGCCTGGTCTGATGAGTCTCGATTTCTGTTGAGACATTCAAATGGTAGAGTCTGAATTTGGAGTAAACAGAATGAGAACATGTATCCATCCTCTGATGGCTACTTCCAGCAGGATAATGCACCATGTCACAAAGCTCGAATCATTTCAAATTGGTTTCTTGAACATTACAATGAGTTCACTATACTAAAATGGCCCCCACAGTCACCAGATCTCAACCCAATAGAGCATCTTTGGAATGTGGTGGAACGGGAGCTTCGTGCCCTGGATGTGCATCCCTCAAATCTCCATCAACTGCAAGATGCTATCCTATCAATATGGGCCAACATTTCTAAAGAATGCTATCAGCACCTGGTTGAATCAATGCCACGTAGAATTAAGGCAGTTCTGAAGGCAAAAGGGGGTCCAACACCGTATTAGTATGGTGTTCCTAATTATTCTTTAGGTGAGTGTATATATATATATATATATATATATATATATACTCTAGATTATTTTTACTTTCTTAAAATTTTGCATATCATTGATTGATTTTCAATTGTCATCAATTTTCTTATATACAGTTGCAAGAAAAAGTATGTGAACCCTTTGGAATGATATGGATTTCTGCACAAATTGGTCATAAAATGTGATCTGATCTTCATCTAAGTCACAACAATAGACAATCACAGTCTGCTTAAACTAATAACACACAAATAATTAAATGTTTCCATGTTTTTATTGAACACACCATGTAAACATTCACAGTGCAGGTGAAAAAAGTATGTGAACCCTTGGATTTAATAACTGGTTAAACCTCCTTTGGCAGCAATAACTTGACCAAACGTTTCCCTTAGTTGCAGATCAGATGTGCACAACGGTCAGGAGTAATTCTTGACCATTCCTCTTTACAGAACTGTTTCAGTTCAGCAATATTCTGGGGATGTCTGGTGTGAATCACTTTCTTAAGGTCATGCCACAGCATCTGAATCGGGATGAGGTCAGGACTCTGACTGGGCCACTCCAGAAGGCGTATTTTCTTCTGTTTAAGCCATTCTGTTGATTTACTTCTATGCTTTGGGTCGTTGTCCTGTTGCAACCCCCATCTTCTGTTGAGCTTCAGCTGGTGGACAGATGGCCTTATGTTGTCCTGCAAAATGTCTTGATACACTTGGGAATTAATTTTTCCTTCGATGATAGCAATCTTTTCAGGCCCTGATGCAGCAAAGCAGCCCCAAACCATGATGCCCCCACCACCATACTTCACAGTTGGGATGAGGTTTTGATGTTTGTTGAGGAAGGGTTGAGACGTATGCATATATATATATATATATGCATGCAAACACGTGCATGCATGTATAATAGATCTGCATACTTTAATACCCTCATTATAGGATGATGTGCGCAGATGTGCTTAGCATCTGCGCACATCTGCCCCTAGTGGTCCACAGGGACTCATTGTGGCCCCTGTGGAAAATATGTGCCCCCAAATAAGTACATAATATGTGTATATATATGTTATACCCCAATATCAGTGTATACATGTGTATGGATGTGCCCAAAGCATCCATATACATGTATATTATATATCCCCCTCCATAGGCCCCTTTACCTGAAACCAGGTGCATCAGTGTGAATGTGCCCCAAGCATTCACACTGATGCAATCTGGCTGATTGCATAAGAATGACCAGACAAGGGTCCGGTCATCCTGATGGCTACAAAGAACTCAGGTTCAACAGAATCTGAGTCCTTTGTTCTAATTATCTCCAGCGCTGCTGGAGATAATTATGCATGATAGAAGGGAGAAACCTCCCCTCCTTCTATTATGCGCATTCCGGCAGCGCGATTACCATCACGCTGCCCGGAATGCAAAGTGCTCCAGGCGGGAGATCAAAGGCCTCTCCCGCCTGTTAGCAAATGGCGCGGCCCCGATGTGCTCGTTCGGGGATGTGCGGGCTGGCGCAGTGACGTCATCTCACTGCGCCGGCCCACGTGTTCCTGATGGTGGTGCGCGGGCGCCACCGTGTGGGCGATGCGGCAGTGCGGGCTGCCGGACATAAATATCCGGCGGCCCCTGCACTGGGGAAGAGGGAGCCGAGCCGCCCCACCTCTACAGAAGACCCCTGGAAACGAGCAAGCGGGAATCAACCCCTGGACGATGAGCCGTTGATCCCCTGGAGAGCTGAGTACCTACCCTATCCCACCAATGAACCCCTTTATTACTCCTACTTGCCCATATACCCTATAACACCAACGATTCCCTATAACCCCTATATTACCCCTACTTGCCCATATCCTCTATCCCACCAACGATTCCCTATACCTCCTATATTGTGATTCCCATATCCCATACACAAACCCCTATCTATCCCACCAACGTACCCCTACTCCCATTGTCCATATACCATCCATGCAGGCATCCCTATTAACCCTTGCAGTGCTGTACCCCCACCCTTCAGTTCACCAATCCCATACCCTAACCCTATAGGAGCATCACTGCTCCCTATTCTGTACCCCTGACTGTATTTCTGTGTCTGTGTCTGCATTCACCCCTGCAGCGCCACCGTTAACCCTTCGTTGTTCTCTTAGGGATAGAATTAGTACCAGGTGGGGTGGGCTGCTATTATATGTGTGTGTGTGTACTGTATTAGATAGCTTTGTGGGTGGAATTTGGGAACCGTGTAGTGTAGTTTAGTGCTGTATTTTTAGTATTGTATTGTTAGTGTATTGCGTGCGTAGTGTACTGTTGGTATTAATAAATATCTTGTTTTATTTGTAACTATCTGTAACGTGTGGTTATTAGTGATAGTTAGTTTAGTAAGGCGCATGCTGCTAGTTTAGTGGTTAGCTTAAGGCAAAGTATAGTGAAAGTATTAAAGTGTTATTAATATAAAGGTATAAATAGGCGGAGTCATCAATAGACGGTTCCTCCTATATATGAATTATTAATATTTGCATAAATATTGGTAATTAATATCCCCCCTTTACAATGTTGGTGTGCTGTGCCTCTTTTTCTCCACACATAGTGTTGTGTGTTTCTTCCCAACAACTCAACTTTGGTTTCATCTGTCCACAGAATATTTTGGCAGTACTGCTGTGGAACATCCAGGTGTTCTTGTGCAAACTGTAAACGTGCAGCAATGTTTTTTTTTGACAGCAGTGGCTTCCTCTGTGGTATCCTCCCATGAAATCCACTCTTGTTTAGTGTTTTACGTATCATAGATTCGCTAACAGGGAAGTTAGCATATGCCAGAGACTTTTGTAAGTCTTTAGCTGACACTCTAGGATTCTTCTTTACCTCATTGAGCAGTCAGCGCCGTGCTCTTGCAGTCATCTTTACAGGACAGCCACTCCTAGGGAGAGTAGCAGCAGTGATGAACTTTCTCCATTTATAGACAATTTGTCTTACCGTGAACTGATGAACAGCAAGGCTTTTGGAGATAGTTTTATAACCCTTTCCAGCTTTATGCAAGTCAACAATTCTTAATCGTAGGTCTTCTGAGAGCTCTTTTGTGCGAGGCATCATTCACATCAGGCAATGCTTCTTGTGAAAATCAAACCCAGAACTGGTGTGTGTTTTTTTATAGGGCAGGGCAGCTGTAACCAACACCCCCAATCTCATCTCATTGATTGGACTCCAGTTGGCTGACACCTCACTCCAATTATCTCTTGGAGATGTCATTAGTCTAGGGGTTCACATACTTTTTCCACCTGCACTGTGAATGTTTACATGGTGTTGTCACATCTGTGACAGGTCTCAGAAGGTCTGAAAGATTATCTACGCATTAGTGATCTCACAGCCTCTTTTGGTTTCACTTTGTCTGTGTGTTGCTGGTATGTCCACACCTATTGTTCAGATGTGGATCATGTGACCTTTATCTCGCCCTATTTAGTCCGACTTTTCCCATCACTCCTTGCTTGGGATAGCTTCATTTGGTCTTGAAAGAGCTGGAGTGTGGTTCGTGTTGAAGTCCTGTTCATCCTTCATCCTCTGAAGTTAAGTGTTCCGCTTTTCGTGTTTTGTATTCCCCCCCCGGTTGTTTACTAGGCCTCAGTGAGACGCTAGTTCCTTCACCAGGGAAGGAACAGGTGGTCTCTGCCCTGTAATTATCTTTAGGGCATCTGAGGGTCACCAGGATTTTCTAGGTTCCCGTGTATGGGTATCTCTACCATCGAGAGGTGCCCATATGGATAGGAGTTAGGGCCAGGAGCAGGGTTTTATAGGTGGTGACCCTTTTCATTCCCTAGAGGTGAGGCCAAGTGTCTTTCCCCTTCCTTCTTGATTGTCTTTTGGTGTTCTCTCCTACTACATCCGTGACATTATCCCAAGCCGATACTGCCATTTTTGTTCTGATCTGTGCAGCTATGGATACTATGTCTGCACTGGTCGAACAGATGCAGAATCTGACTTTGGAGGTAGCAGACCTCTGTGCAACTGTCTTGCAGATTCAGAGTCCACAGGCTGCTGGTTCCAGTGGTGGGTCCCAGGCCTGTCCTGCACTTAAGGTGGCTCTCTCAGACAGGTTTTCCGGGGGTAGTGACAATTTCATCCGGTTCAGGGAGTCATGTAAATTATACTTTAGGCTGCATCCATACTCTTCTGGGGATGAGTGTCAACGTGTGGGTATGATTATTTCATTGCTTAAAGAGGACGCCCAATCTTGGTCTATTTCTCTGCCGACCGGATCACCGTCCCTCGGTAGATGAATTCTTCAGAGCCTTGGGTCTCATCTACGATGACCCGGATCGGATCTCTCAAGTTACGGAGTTTGCGACAGGGAGATCGTTCCGCGGAGGCCTATTGCTCTGAATTTAGGAGATGGGCTACCGATAGTGAGTGGAACAATCCTGCTCTCCTCAGCCAATTCTGTCAGGGTCTCTCTGAGAGACAGCAGGACGCATTGGCCTTTCATGAAAATCCTGTGTCATTGGAAGCAGCTATGTCCCTTGCTGTACGTCTAGATAGACGCCTGAGGGAGAGATCTAGGGGTCCTCACCTTCAGGATGTACTGTCCAATAAGGGTACTGCTTCCTTTGACACTTATGGTGGAGAGACACTGGTAGTTGCACCTTGTGATGAACCTATGCAGTTAGGAGGAGCTACTCCTGACAAAAGCTTGGGTCATGTGAAAGGAGTCTGCTTTTATTGTGGCAAGAACCATTTTGTGAATATTTGTCTGTACTTGCATCATCAAGGTGTAAACAAAAAGAAAAAACCTTTTAATCCTCAAATTACTATTGGTGGTGTGGATGGGGAGCAAGAAAACCTACTTTTGTCTTTTACTGGTAGTAGCTGTTTTCTCCTGTCTGCCGAGGTGGCGCTAGAGTCCAAAACAGTGAAAAATCGAAGCATTTATCGACAGTAGGGCAGGAGTTAACTTGCTTGATGGAGAGTTTGTACGCATTCATGGGTTGACTACTAATGCATTAGAGAAAAGTATTTCTGTCTTTGCAATTGACTCAGCACCTCTCACCCAAAAATGTCTGTCGCAGGTAGTGAATGACATTCATTTAAGAGTGGGTGATTTGCATCAGGTATTTATCTCCTGTTATGTATTGGAGGGTCTGCCTGCTCCGTTGGTGTTGGGCTTACCATGGTTAAGCAAACATAACCCTAACATCGACTGGCAAGCGAGACAGATTCTCGATTGGAGTGATTTTTGCATTGACAACTGTCTTAATGCATCATTCTCTATGGTGACCACTAAAACTGTACTCTCATTCATTTCAGAATTTTCAGATGTTTTCTCTGAGAGTGGTAATCAAGAGTTGCCTCCGCACCGGGAGTATGACTGTCCCGTCAATCTTATTCCCAGAGCTAAATTGCCCAAATCTCGGTTGTATAATCTTTCGGAACACGAAAGAAAGGCCATGCGAGAGTATATTACCGAGAGTTTGGCAAAGGGACATATTAGACCATCCAAGTCCCCAGTGGCTGCTGGGTTTTTCTTTGTAAAGAAAAAAGATGGTACCCTGAGACCATGCCTGGACTTCCGTGAGCTCAATCATATTACCGTCCGTGATCCTTTGATTCCGGATTTGCTTAGTCAGATTGTCGGTGCCAAGGTGTTCTCTAAATTGGATCTGAGGGGGGCATATAATCTGGTAAGGATCAAGAAGGGGGATGAGTGGAAGACCACATTTAATACCCCTGAGGGTCATTTTGAAAACCTGGTCATGCCCTTTGGGTTAACCAATGCTCCTGCGGTTTTTCAACACTTTGTCAATGACATCTTTCATCATCTGGTGGGGAGATTTGTCGTTGTATACCTTGATGACATACTAATTTATTCACCTAATATGGAGACTCATCAGGATCATGTGAGACAGGTGTTACAGATCCTAAGAGAGAATAAATTGTATGCCAAGATGGAAAAGTGTATATTTGCTGTACAGGAAGTGCAATTTCTGGGTTACCTGCTCTCATCCTCAGGTTTTCGTATGGATCCCGAGAAGGTCCGTGCCATGTTGGACTGGGATCGATTTGAAAATCTGAAAGCGCTTATGCGGTTTTTGGGGTTTACCAACTACTACCGTAAATTTATCTTGAACTATTAATCGGTGGTTAAACCTTTAACAGACATGACTAGGAAGGGTGTGGATATTTCTGTCTGGTCTGATGCGGCATTACAGGCCTTTTCTGCTGTGAAAGAATGTTTTGCTTCGGCCCCTATTCTGATGCAACCGGACATGACTCAGCCATTTATTGTTGAGGTTGACACGTCTGAGGTAGGGGTAGGAGCAATCTTGTCCCAAGGTCCTTCACCTAGTAAATGGCGCCCATGTGCATTTTTCTCTAAAAAACTCTCTACTGCTGAAAAGAATTATGATGTGGGGAATAGGGAATTGCTGGCCATTAAGTTGGCATTCAAGGAATGGTGGCACTGGTTGGAAGGAGCAATTCACCCTATTACTGTAATTACGGATCACAAGAATCTGGCCTACCTGGTGTCGGCTAAGTGACTGAACCCAAGGCAGGCTAGATGGTCATTGTTTTTCACCAGATTTAACTTCATTTATCTGAAGGGGTAGTCATATCCGCTCTTTATCCTGATCTTGAGGCCAGGGTGTTGGAGTCACAGGAGGATGCTCCGGACTCTTGTCCTCCGGGGAAGTTGTTTGTTCCCTTCGAATTATGTCACAAGGTGTTTGAGGAACATCACTGTACGGTCGATCTCATCTCTCGCAGATTTTGGTGGCCGGGGTTGCGCAAGTGTGTTGAGGACTATGTGTCAGCCTGTGGTACCTGTGCACGTACTCGGCCTTCCGGATCTCTGCTTCCATTGCCCATCCCGTCCAGACCTGGGATCCATTTGTCCATGGATTTTATCACGGATTTGCCGAATTCTTCGGGAAAAAATGTGATTCTGGTGGTTGTAGATCGTTTTAGTAAAATGGCACACTTTATTGCATTACCTAGTCTACCCAATGCTAAAACTCTTGCACAGGTGTTTGTCGACAACATCGTGAAACTACATGGCATTCCCTCTGATGTGGTGTCCGATAGAGGGACTCAGTTTGTTTCCAGATTCTGGAAAGCGTTCTGTACTCGTCTGGGTGTACAATTGTCCTTTTCTTCGGCTTTTCATCTAATCAGAATCTGGAGACTTACTTGAGATGTTTTGTTTTAGAGAATCAGGAAGAGTCGTCTTCATTTTTGTCGTTAGCTGAGTTTGCTATAAATAACCGTAGACTGGAATCCGCTGATAAGTCGACGTTTTTTGGGGCATATGGGTTCCATCCACAGTTTGGTACAGTTTCTGGTGCTCAAAATTCTGGCATTCCTAAGGAGGAACAATTTTCCTCTTCTTTGTCTTCTATTTGGCGGAAAATCCAATATAACCTGAAAAAGATGGGCAACAGGTATAAGCGTGTGGCTGACAGGAGACGTATGAGTGGTCCGGACCTGAGATTGGGTGATTCTGTGTGGTTGTCTACAAGAAACATTAAACTTAAGGTACCTTCTTGGAAGTTGGGCCCAAGATTTATTGGTCCAGATAAGATAAGATCACCCTACTACATCAGTGACAGGTGTGTTCAATAAAAACATTGTAACATTTATTTCTTTGTGTGTTATTAGTTTAATCCGACTGTGATTGAGTATTGTTGTGACTTAAATGAAGATCAGATCACATTTTATGACCAATTTGTGCAGAAATCCATATCATTCCAAAGGGTTCACATACTTTTTATTGCAACTGTATATTAGTTTGCACCGTATTATTGTTATTTAATAAATATATATTTTGATTTACCACTGCCTTCTTTTTGTCGTCTAACTTAGCACAGATCACAAGCTCGTTTTAGCTTGGTATTTATGATAATAGATTAGAATCTCCTACATTACAGATTCTAATTTATTTACATGTATTAAGGCTGGTTACAGCCTGTATTTGTGGGCTGGGCTGCTGGCTATATCTGCTCACGCGACCTCACCCTGAGGACGGTCGCTTCATGCTCCTTTCGTCAGTCCGTTACGTCACTTCCGGTTCCCTGCCTTCGTCACTTCCGGGTAAGTCACGGCTCTCCAAGCTCCCTCGGCTGGGGGCTGCGTTCGTCCGGCATGCCTGGCTGGGTTCGGGCGGTCTTCTTCCCTCCTTCAGCCCCTGGGGGAGCTTCCTCACAACGTGCGTTTTTTCTTGTCTGCGGTTTAGGGTTCGGCAGGACCAGCATCCTCGGCATTTAAGGTAGCGCTGACCGTTCTCGCTGGGATCGGTTTGCGGCCTCAAGTATATACCACTACTGTATTATACCGCCCTCCCCTGCATATGTATATCACACCGCGGTATTATGCTGCCCTCCCGTGCCCATGTACATAACACCGCTGTCTCCGCCCGCCTGTGCACGCATATAACACTGCTGTGTTATACCGCCCTTCTGTGCATTTATTTATGGCACAGCCGTGTTACACTTCCCTCCTGTTCGCATGTGTATTGCACCACGGTATTCCACCACCCTCCTGTACGCATGGGTTTGGCTCCCCTGTGTTGTGCCGCCCCCCTGTGCACATCCATGTAACACAGCTGTATTTTATCGCCCTCCTGTGCACAGGTGTATGGCACCACTGTATTATACCGCCCTCCTGTGCCCATGTATATAACACAACCATGTTATACCGCCCTCCTTTGCACCTCTGTATATCTCCGCCGTGTTATACCGCCCTCCCGCGCACATGTTTATAACACCACTGTGTTATACCGCCCCCGACACGTGTGTGTGGGGGAGGGCGGGATGTCACTTAAATGGGTCCTTCCCTTCCCAGGTGGAGATGCTGTTTGTCTGGCGTACCATTTCGGGCTCAGGGCTTACTGCATGAGCTTGTTGTCTATACCTGGGTACTGATACATTTTTTCCAAAACGAACAGGGCTGCAGTACCGTCTGATATCCAGGCTTCCCGTTCAGCCAATTAGCTGCTCTTCAGCTTCCTAATTTCTTCAGGTATCACGCATACGTCATTTTTTATTTCTTTTTCTGTTTTCCATGTTTTTGTCTCTCTCTTACACATCATCTATAGTTCTCCCTGGATCGCCTAGGCTCGCTTTGTCACTGTCTTCCTGGATCGCCCAGGCTCGCTTTGTCTCTGTCATCCTGGATCGTCCAGGCTTGCTCTGTCTCTGTCATCTTGGATCGCCCAGGCTCGCTCTGTCTCTGTCGTCCTGGATCGCCCAGGCTCGCTCTGTCTCTGTCGTCCTGGATCGCCCAGGCTCGCTCTGTCTCTGTCGTCCTGGATCGCCCAGGCTCGCTCTGTCTCTGTCGTCCTGGATCGCCCAGGCTCGCTCTGTCTCTGTCGTCCTGGATCGCCCAGGCTCGCTCTGTCTCTGTCGTCCTGGATCGCCCAGGCTCGCTCTGTCTCTGTCATCCTGGTTCATCCACTCTCGTAAAAAAAAAAAAAAGAAAGAGAAGTCCGTCCAGGCCTTCCTGAGCACGTTGGGTCCACTTACACGGACACTTTCTCCAATTTGTCTTCTACCTGCACCTCCAGGGTTAATTTTCAGCCTGATTCACTCGGGTATTCTTGTTGGCCAGTGTCCACCTGAATCGCTCAGGTCCACGTACTGGCTGTCTTTTCCTAAAATAACTCAGACGTCAGCCACCATCAGGGTCCATCTTAGTTTCCACCCCATACCTTTCCGGTGCCTTTCCTGAAATCTCTCAGGACATTTAACAGCCTGGCACCTGCCTGAAACGCTCAGGCCCATGTCTCCACCATATCGCTCGGGTCTTCTTTTTCTATCACGGCACGTACACGTCAAGGATCGCCCGGGGTCAGGTACTTCATACTGAGTCACTCAGGACCTCACTCGATTCACTCAGGTCCATTCGGCTTGTCACCAGATTCGTTTTAGTTCCTCTAGTCACCAAATCACCCGACCCCGTCCTCGGCACATTCCGGCCCTCTTTTCCCGGCAATCCGCATCTCCCTCTTGTTCATTTTTTCGCCACTCTCATCCTTCCTTGCTCCCCGTCCACGGGCCTCCGTTCCCTCATCTTCCTTCTCTTCCCGGCTCTCCTAAAGCGGTGTTTTAAAAAAATATATATATATTAAAATAATAATAAATAAAATCTAATTGGTACAAGTACTTTTTCAGTACGCCTGGCCTGGGGGTATCTACAACTGTAATTAGTTATAATTGCATGTATTGTTATGTATTTCATTTATTTGGCAGTACATTCCAGCCGAGAAGGTGTGGTTGGCATTGGTTGACAGGAACAGGGCTGGCCGGCCTGTTTCTCCATTCTTGGTGGGAGTGGGCTGGTCCTGCTTCTTGCTAGGGGAGGGAGTTCAAGTATGGAGACAGAGAGGGGAGGAAGCACATGCCAGAGCTTCTATTCCTGGGAACAAAAGATGAGAAAAAAAAAAGTGCCAATCAATTGCTGCACAATCGCTCTATGCCTCCTCGACTGGTGCCAGAAACTGCACTTTCCATTGCTGCTACTAGATGTAACTCAAGTTATCTCCTCTAGTGTAGCTGACTCCATAAATGTTGTCTTGGTAGTGGGGTTGGTTGCCGTGCTATTTTCCGGTTTCCTAATGTACCATTTTGGGCAATCTTTTCTTAAAACAAACAGGGCTGCGGTACTGTCTGATATTCAGTCCTCCCGATCAGCCAAGTAGCTGCTCAACAGCTTCCTGAATTCTTCAGGTATCACGCATACGTCTTTTGTCTGTCTTCCCCGCTTCTTGTCACACTCTCACATCATCTGATGTCTCCCTGGGTCACCCAGACCCATGCTGCCTCTATCATCCTGGATCGCCCAGGCTCGCTCTGCTTCTGTCATCCTGGATCGCCCAGGCTCGCTCTGTCTCTATTATACTGGATCGCCCAGGCTTGCTCTGCCTCTGTCATCCTGGTTCGCCCAGGCTCGCTCTGCCTCTATCATCCTAGATCGCCCAGGCTCGCTCTGCCTCTGTCATCCTGGATCGCCCAGCCTCGCTCCGCCTCTGTCTTCCAGGATCACCCAGGCTTGCCCTGCCTCGATCTTCCTGGATCGCCCAGGCTCGCTCTGCCTCTGTCTTCCTGGATCGCCCAGGCTCGCTCTGCTCCTGTCATCCTGGATCGCCCAGGCTCGCCCTGTCTCTGTCATCCTGGATCGCCCAGGCTCATTCTGTCTCTATCATTCAGCATCGCCCAGGCTCACTCTGCCTCTGTCATCCTGGTTCGCCCAGGCTCGCTCTGCCTCTGTCATCCAGAGGATCTCCCAGGCTCACCCTACCTCAGTCATCCTGGATCGCCCAGGCTCGCTCTGCCTCTGTCTTCCTGGATCGTCCAGGCTCGCTCTGTTTCGGTTATTCTGGATTGCCCAGGCTCGCTCTGTCTCTGTCATTCTGGATCCCCCAGGCTCGCTCTGCCTCTGTCATCCTGGATCACCCAGGCTCGCCCTGCCTCAGTCATCCTGGATCGCCCAGGCCCACGTTGCCTCTCTCATCCTGGATCGCCCAGGCCCACGTTGACTCTCTCATCCTGGATCGCCCAGGCTCGCTCTTCCTCTGTCATCCTGGACCGTCACTTTACTAACTACCCAGTGCCTTCCCGAATCGCTCAGGTCATTTAACAGCCCAGCTCCTGCCTGAATCGCTCAGGCCCTTGTTACCTCCCGTGTCGTTCGGTTCAAATAATTATTTCCCTCCTAACAGTGTGGGTAGTCTTTTTGACCACTTATTCAGGCCTACCCCGCACTGGCTCCGGCACAGTTCAGCCAGATAGGTCATGGAGGGTGATAGGCATCCCTCCCAACTCCACGCCAATGTACACCTCAGCCCCTACCACAAGTATTAAGGCTGGTTACAGCCTGTATTTGTGGGCGGGGCTGCTGGCTATATCTGCTATTGCGACCTCACCCTGAGGACGGTCGCTTCATGCCCCACCCTCCCGACCCTTCTTTCTTTCATTCCACTCTCTTGGGTGGCCCACTTATTCAGGCCTACCCCGCACTGGCTCCGGGCACAGTTCAGCCAGATAGGTCATGGAGGGTGATAGGCATCCCTCCCAACTCCACGCCAATGTACACCTCAGCCCCTACCACAAAAATAATATAGACTGTTAATCGGAGACAGCATAAATATTCCGACAGCGTGAACACAAGCAACATCACCACCACCAGCATGATCCGCTACATGGCATCAAAGCATCCTAATAGGTGGGCCGAACTCCTGGGTCCACAATCAGTGTCTGCGGGTCACACCACTGCCTCCTCTTCCCCTGTGTTACGTGCTGGCCAATCCCCTGTCCAAGACGCAGGCCCGGATGCCTCCCGCCATGCACCTGGACCTTTGCAAGCACCATCAGCTAGCAAATCCACTTCTGTGCCCCAGTGCAGCGTACAGATGTCTATACCCCAGGCCTTTTAACCAAAGCACAAATTCCCAGATACCCACCCACAGGCCCTGTGCACCTTTCCAAATTGCTGGTTCTGGAAATCTTGCCATTTAGGCTTGTGGACACTGAGACTTTCCGCAGCCTGATGGCGGAGGCTGGCCCGCTGTACTCTGTCCCCAGCCGCCAATATTTTTAACAGTGTGCAGTCCCAGCCTTACACCAACATGTGTCCCGTAACATCACCCGTGCCCTGACCAATGCAGTTATCGGGAAGGTCCAATTAACGACTGACACATGGACAAGTGCTTTTGGCCAGGAACGCTACATTTCCCTGACGGGACACTGGGTGAACGTTGGGGAGGCCGGGAGCGAGTTATACCCTGGAATGGCACTGGTGCTACTGACGCCAAGGATTGCGGGAAATACTTCCATCTGGGTTTCTGCCAACACCTACGTTAGTGGCTGCAACCCCCCCTTCTCCTCCTCACTTCCACCTCTGAATTATCATCTTGCAGCACCAGTCAGACATCAGTCAGTAGCTGGAAGCAGTGTAGCACTGCAGTGGGGAAGCAGCAACAGGCCATGCTTAAACTGATCTGCTTAGGTGATAAACAGCACACCGCCGCAGAGCGGTGGCAGGGGATAAGGGACCAGACTGAGCTGTGGATCTCGTCACTCAACCTATTACCTGGCATGGTTGTGTCTGATAATGGCCGTAACTGGATGGCGGCTTTGGAGCTCGGCAAGCTCAGACACATACCATGCCTAGCTCATGTGTTCAACCTAGTGGTTCAGCGGTTTCTCAAAACCTACCCCAATTTGCCTGAGCTACTGGTGAAGGTGCGCCGCGTGTGTGCCCATTTCCGCAAGTCATCGACAGCTTACGCTGGTCTAGCAATGCTGCATCAGCGCTTGCAATTGCCACCTCACTGACTGTTGTGCGACGTGAGCTTCACATTCCACATGTTGGCCAGGCTTTGTGAGCAGCAGAGGGCAATAGGGAATACCAGCTGCAACATGGTCGTCACCTTTCCAGTCAGCTTCTGCTCTTCACAAGCGACGAGGGGGGTATTGATGTCTGACCTCTGTGAGGTTTTACGCAACTTTGAGGAATCAACACAGATGGTGAGCGGCGATAACGCTATTATCAGCGTAACCATCCCACTTCTGTGTCTACTCAAATGCTCGCTGCTCACAATTAAGGCGAATGCTTTGCATGTGGAAGAGGTGGAAATGGAGGAAGACAGTACACAGGGTGATAGCCAGACCACCCTCAATTCGTCTTCTCAGCACAAATTCGATGATGATGAGGAGGAGCAGGATATGGTTGCCTCCGCTACAGAGGGTAATACCCATGGAAGTTTTATTCCATCTGGAGGATGGAAGAGGATGAGTGAGATCGAGAGTCATCCTCCTGATGAGTACAGCGAAGTCTTGTCTGTTTGGCACACATGGCTGACTTTATGTTAGGCTGCCTTTCCCGTGACCCTCGCATTGTACGCATTTTGGCCAACACCGATTACTGGTTGTTCACCCTTCTTGACCCCCGCTACAAAGAGAACTTCTCATCTCTCATTCCTGTGGTGGAGAGGATGAGCAAAATGGTGTAATACCAGAAGGTCCTTGTGGAAAAATTGGTCCAAAAATTTCCAGCTGAAAACTCTGGCTGCAGAGTCCGTAGTTCCTTGGCCAACCGAGGAGGGGAGATGAGGGGAAAACACAGCAGTTCCAACAGAGGCAGGGCAACACTCTCCAAGCCCTGGGGCAGTTTTATGACACCCCGTCAGCACCCTCAACCTGATGCGCAGCCTAGTGTGACAAGGAGGGAAAAATTTTGGAAGATGGTGAAGGAGTACGTAGCAGACTTTGTCAGCATCCTCAGTGATCCCTGTGTGCCTTACAACTATTGGGTGTCCAAGCTGGACACGTTGCATGAACTGGTGCACTCTAAATGTGTCTTTTATGGTGTATTGAATACACTGTATTCCCATGCACCCCTTTGACCACTAAAAATGGTATATGGTTCAATCTCCCTTTTCTCGTCCTCCTCCTCCATCATATCAACATGCTTAGGCTGCCCTCGCTCTTAATGTTTTAGAGGGTCAGCTCAGCAGCGGGCCCTCACCCATAATGTTTTAGCGGGTCACCAGCAGGCCCTCGCCCATAATGTTTTTGAGGGTCACCAGCAGGCCCTCGACCATAATGTTTTAGAGGGTTACCAGCAGGCCCTTGTTCTTAATGTTTTAGAGGGTCACCAGCAGGTCCTCGCCCCTAATGTTTTAGAAGTTCATGTCAGCAACAGGCACTCGCCCGTAATGTTTTAGAGAGTCAGATCAGCAGCAGACCCCTAATGTTTTAGATGGTCAGATCAGGAGCAGGCACTCGCCCCTAATGTTTTAGAGGGTCAGCTCAGCAGCAGGCCCTCGCCCCTAATGTTTTAGATGGTCAGATCAGCAGGCCCTTGCTCCAATAGCTTTTGAGGGTCACCAGCAGGTCATCAATCATAAGTTTTCAAGGGTGTGTATAATGCCCTTCTTTATGTTTAATAAAGGGTGTATTGTAGTGTAGGTTCCTTGTGATTTTTGGCAGCCCTTTCACTTAGTGCATAGGCTTTATGAGTGTAGGAGTCCCACTACCTGAACAATTATACCAGAATGTGAATGAGGCCCTCCTTTATGTGATATACAGGTCGTATCAGAGTGCCTCTTCCTTGTAATTTTTGGCAGCACTTGCACTTTATATACAAGTAAATATACAGAAAACAATGTTCTCTAACTTTTTTCCCCTAAAATCAATTTTTTCTTTGGTTTTCTGCGTATTATAATCAGTCTGTAAAAGTGGCGTACTACTCGGACAACATCGTTCCCAGCAGCGACCTGGGAGTCCAAGATGCATCCAGACATCCTCCCCATGCTGTTCCCGAACCATTTTAGTGGTGTTTCCATTAATGTTTGAAATTTTCATGTGAACCAGACACCCTCCCCTCTTCAGAGCAGGGGGTGCCTGGGTTAATGCTCGGGTTCTTCCCCCGAGCATCCCGAGGTGTTCTACTCGAACTCCCGAGCACCCGAGCACTTTATTGCTTGACCAACACTAACTTTTATATATTTAAAATTAACACACCCCAAAATTTGTTGTATCAGACTGCAAATTCACACTAAAAGCAAGGATGAATGGAAGTACTTTTATATATTTAAAATTAACAAACCCCAACACTGGTGGTATCAAACTGCACTTTTACCCCGAAAGCATGGATTAATGGAAGTACTTTTATATATGAAATAAACACACCCCAAAACAAGTTGTATCAGACTGCAAATTCACCTCAAAAGCAAGGATAAATGGACGTACTTTTATATACCGTATTTTTCGCCCTATAAGACACACAGGCCCATAAGACGCACCTAGGTTTTTGAGGAGGAAAATAACAAAAAATATATTTTGAACCAAAAGGTGTGCTTTTGGTGTGTTTTGAACTAATGGTGGTCTGTGGATGACACTATTATGGGGGATCTGTGGCTGACACTGTTATGGGGGATCTGTGGCTGACACTGTTATGGGGGATATGTGGATGACGCTGTTATGGGGGCATCTGTGGATGGACCTGTTATGGGGGCATCTGTGGATGGCACTGTTATGGGGGGATCTGTGGATAGCACTGTTATGGGGCATTTGTGGATGGCACTGTTATGGGGGAATTTGTGGATGGCACTGTTATGGGGGCATCTGTAGATGGCACTGTAATGGGGGCATTTGCGGATGGCACTGTTATGGGGGATCTGTGTATGACACATATAGCATCTTATTCTATGTGTCATCCACATATCCTCCCCGTTAACAGTGTCCCTGTGTAGTGTGAATGACCCCCAATAGAGAGGGTGGGGGCCAGCATCTAGTTTTGTAATGGCAGCGGGGCCCCGCTCACTGTAGTAATCCTATCTATAACTGTAGACATTGTTTAACTATAATAATCTTCAATACAATCCATTAATCTTCACTTACTAATGTCCGTATTAGGCAGGAGGGCGGGTGGGCGGTCACTGGCAGCGTAACTCACTACGTCACGCGCCCGCGCTGCCTGCTTCATTCATAAAGTGGGCGGAGCAGGCGCGTGATGTAGTGAGTTACGCTGCCAGTGCCCGCCCGCCCTCCTGCCTGATACGGATGTTAGTAAGTGAAGATTAATGGATTGTATTGAAGATTATAGTTAAACAATGCCTACAGTTATAGATAGGATTACTACAGTGAGCGGGGCCCGATGCAATAGAATACAGTGACTGCACCGGGCCCCGCTGCCATTCAAAACTAGATGCCGGCCCCCAGCCTCTCCTCCCTCCCCACTGATACACCCGCCGACCGCGCTGTGCAGCATGCGGTCGGCGGTGTATCAATGTAAACTGCAGCATTCGCCCCATAAGACGCACTGCACACACATACTTTAGGGGGGCTGCATCTTATAGGGCGTAAAATATGGTATTTAAAATAAATACACCCCAAAATTGGTTGTAACAGACATCACTTTCAACCCAATAACAGATACTAGGATTACTGCAATTAGTAACATAGTAACATAGTTTATAATGCTGACAATAGACATCTGTCCAACTAGTTCAGCCTGGTATCCTGCAAGTTAATCCAGAGGAAGGCAAAAAAAAACAACTGAGAGGTAGAAGCTAATTTTCCCCACTATAGGGGAAAATAAATTCCTTCCCGATTCCAATCAGGCAAAACAACTCTCTGGATCAACTGAGAGGTAGTTGCTATAGCCTGTAATATTATTACATTCTAGAAATACATCCAGGCCCCTCTTGAACTCTTTTAGTGAACTCACCATCACCACCTGCTCAGGCAGAGAGTTCCATAGTCTCACTGCTCTTAGCATAAAGAATCCTCTTCTATGTTTGTACACAAACCTTCTTTCCTCCAGAGGCACAGGATGTCCCCTCGTCACAGTCCTGGGGATAAATAGATGATGGGAGAGATCTCTGTACTGACCCCTAATATACATAGTAATTAGATCTCCCCTCAGTTGTCTTTTTTTTTAATGAATAACCCTAATTTTGATAATGTTTCAGGGTACTGTAATCCACCCATTCCAGTTATTACTTTAGTTGCCCTCCTCTGAACCCTCTCCAGCTCTGCTATGTCTGCCTTGTTCACAGGAGCCCAGAACTGTACACAGTACTCCGTGTGGAGTCTGACTAGTGATTTGTAAAGTGGCAGGACTATGTTCTAATCACGGGCATCTATGTCCCTTTTGATGCAGCCCACTATCTTGTTGGTTTTGGCAGCAGCTGCCTGACACTGGTTTCTACAGCTTAGTCTGCTGTTCACTAAAATTCCTAGGTCCATTTCCATGTCAGTGTTAGGCCTCTTTCACACGACCGTGTGTCCCCCGTGGCCTTATTGCGGCTCACATACAGCTGGTCCGCAATATACGGGACGCCGGCCGTGAGCATTCTGCATCATGGATGTGGACCCATTCAATTGAATGGGTCCGAAAATCCGGAGATGAGGTGCGGAATGGAACAGAGCCACGGAACGGAAGCACTATGGAGTGCTTTCGTGGGTTTTGTTCCGTGCTTCCGTTTCGCAAAAAGATAGAACTTGTCCTATCTTTATGCGGAACGGATGGATCGCAGACCCCATTCAAATGAATGGGGTCGCGAACCGCATGCGGCTGGTCCACGGTCGGTGCCCGTGCATTGCGGACCGCAATTTGCACGGGCAGCACATGTTCGTGTGCAAGAGGCCTTACCCAGTGTTTTGCCATTTAGTATGTACTGGTGACTTGCCTTATTCCTTCTCATGTGCATAACCTTACATTTGTCAGTATTAAACCTCATCTGCCACTTCTCTGCCCAAGCCTCCAATCTATTGAGATCCATCTGTAGTTGTATACTGTCCTCTTCCATGTTAATTATTTTACACAGTTTAGTGTCATCTGCAAACATTAATATTTTATTGTGCAAGCCTTCTACAAGATCATTAATAAATATATTGAAGAGAGTAGGACCCAATACTGACCCCTGTGGTACCCCACTAGTGACAGTAACCCAATCTGAGTGTGTACCATTAATAACCACCCTCTGTTTTCTGTCACTGAGCCAGTTACTTGCCCACATACAGACATTTTCTCCCAGTCCAAGCATTCTCATTTTATATGCTAACCTTTTATGTGGTACAGTATCAAATGCTTTGGTGAAGTCCAGATATACGACATCCATTGATTTGCCATGGCGAAGTCTAGAACTTACCTCCTCATAGAAACTGATTAAATTAGCTTGACCTGACTGATCCCTCATAAAGCCATGCTGATATGGCGTTATTTGCTTATTTTCCTTGAGGTACTCCAAGATAGCATCTCTTAGAAAACCTTCAAACAGTTTACCCATGACAGAGGTTAAACTTACCGGCCTATAGTTTCCGGGCTCTGTTTTTGGACCCTTTTTGAATATTGGCACCACATTTGCTATGCACCCATCCTGTGGAACACTCCCTGTCAGTTTAGAATCCTTAATTATCAGAAATAAGGGTCTATCTATGACATTACTTAATTATTTTAGTATACGGGGTGAATGCCATCTGGTTCCGGCGATTTCTCTTTTTTAATCTTTTTAAGATGCCGCTTTACTTCTTCCTGGGTCAGACAGGGCACTTTTATTTTATTTTAAAAAAATGTTTTATTGGAGTCTTAAAGGTACATTATAACATCAAAATATACAACATGTACATGACAATAAAATTACGGCCACATGCATACTGCCGTGAATATGACTATTTTCATATAAAACAAAGGATTATTCGCAGTAAAGTCGAGGTTATAGATCATGGATAAACATATACTGTACATAGTGCAATTTTAAAGCAATGAAAAGAGAACATACTGGGATGGGGTAGGATAGAAGGGTAGAAAGGGGGGGGCAAGGCACTTTTAATGGAGAAGTTACTGTTACATTCTGCATTTCATCTGACAGTTTATTTTTCTCAATGAATACAGCAGAGAATTTTTTTTTAAATAGCTCTGCTTCTCCTCATCGCTCTCTGCAACTCCCCCCTCATTACTCTGTAAAGGGCCGACACCTTCAGATTTATACTTTTTACCATTTATATAATTGAAGAACATTTTATGGATAGTTTTACTTTCTTTGGCAATTAATCTCTTGGTCTCTAGTTTGGCTGCTTTTATTTGTCTTTTACATATTCAATTTTTTTTCCTTATAGTTTTTCAATGCTTCCTCACTACCCTCCTGTTTTAGTGATTTAAATGCTTTATTTTTGTCATTTATTGCTTTCTTTACATTTCTATTTTTCCACATAGTTTTTTCTTGTTCCTCAACCTTTTATTCCCATAAGGTATGTACCTCTCACAATTATATGTTAGTATGCTTTTAAAAATATCCCATTTTGTGGCTGTATTTTTATTTTTGAGGACTTTTTCCCAGTTAGTTAGGCCTATAGCCTCTTAGTTGGCTAAATTTAGCTTTTTTGAAGTTTGGTATTTTTGTTCCTCCCTGAAGAAATACTCGTTTGAATGACAATTGGAAGGTTATCACTTTATGGTCACCATTTCCCAGGAGTCCCCCAACCTGCACATCTGTTGTTCTGTCAGGTCTATTGGTTAATACTAAGTCCAGTGTGACTGTCCCTCTAGTCAGGTCCTGAACCAATTGGGAAAGTGTCACGCCGGTGACAGGTTTGAGAAGGTCTGAAAGAATATCTGCACATTAGTTATCTGACAGCCTCTTTTGGTGTTGCCGGTATGTCCACATCCCCTGTTTAGGTGTGGATCATGTGACCTTCACCTCCCCATATTTAGTCTGACATTACCCATCACTCCTTGCTCTGGATAGCTTCATTTGGTTTTTGGAAGAGCTGGAGTGTGGTTCATGGTGAAGTCCTGTTCGTCCATCATCCATCAGCCTCAGAAGTTAAGTGTTCCACTTGTTGTGTTTTGTATTCCCCCCCACCTTTGTTGTTTACTAGGCCTCAGCGAGACGCTGGTTCCTTCACCAGGGAAGGAGCGGGTTGTCTCTGCAAGGTCATTACTATTTAGGCAACTGAGGGCCATCAGGGTTTTCTAGGTTCCTGTGTATTGGTATTTCTACCATCGAGACGTGCCCATACGGATAGGAGTTAGGGCCAGGAGCAGGGTTTTATAGGTGGTGACCCTTTTCCTTCCCTAGCGGTGAGGCCTAGTGTCTTTTCCCTTCCTTCTTGTTGCCCTTTGGTGTTCTCCCCTACAACATCCGTGACATTATCCAGAGCCAATACCGCCATTTTTTGTTCTGATCTGTGCAGCTATGGATGCTATTAGGGATGAGCGAACCCGAACTGTATAGTTCGGGTTCGTACTGAATTTTGGGGTGTTCGTGACACGGACCCGAACCCGAACATTTTCGTAAAAGTC
This sequence comes from Bufo bufo, assembly GCF_905171765.1. Taxonomy (NCBI): domain Eukaryota; kingdom Metazoa; phylum Chordata; class Amphibia; order Anura; family Bufonidae; genus Bufo; species Bufo bufo. The sequence continues at coordinate 129,637,139 of NC_053397.1, read as the reverse complement.
CTGGTTCGGTGTTCGGCGCTTTCTTGGCGCTTTTTGAAAGGCTGCAAAGCAGCCAATCAACAAGCGTCATACTACTTGCCCCAAGAGGCCATCACAGCCATGCCTACTATTGGCATGGCTGTGATTGGCCAGTGCAGCATGTGACCCAGCCTCTATTTAAGCTGGAGTCACGTAGCGCCGCACGTCACTCTGCTCTGATCAGTGTAGGGATAGGATGCAGTTGCTGCTGTTAGGGCGAGATTAGGCAGTGATTTACTCTTCAAAAACAATTACTGAAGTGATCGATGTACAGCTGTGTATCATTCAACCTCTGCTATTTAATTGCTCACTGTTTTAAGGCTGCCCAGAGCGTTTTTCTGTCACTTTTTTCTGGGGTGATCGGCGGCCACACAAGCTGCCACCAAGTACATTTAATTTAACCATCAATAGTGTGTTGTTTTTTTTTGCTATATCCTACATCAGGGGCTTGGCTGTGCTTGCTATTTTATTAAGGGGTGAAATACAATTGACAAAATGGCAGTACCCTAAATCTGGTGTTTCAGCTGTGGCTAGCTAATTGTAATACTGTCTACTGTCTGGCAAAGGATATATTTTTTTCTGGGTTGAAATACAATTCCCAACTTAGCAATTCCCTAAATCAGTATAAAAGGGTATATTAGATTGAAGGTGCGGATAGGGTCATTCTCAATAACTTCAAACGCTACCGTGCATCTCCAAGTCTAATTCTGTCCGTAAACGTATACCTGTCATCCAGCGCCTAAATAATAGGCCTACAATTTATATTCAGCTAAATCTGTGGTTACTGCTGTGGCTGGTAAAGTTATTTAGTGTCCGCCAAAGCACAGTTTTTGTTCTGGTTTGAAATACAATTCCCAACTTAGCAATTCCCTAAATCAGTGGTTTCTGCTGTATCATGCCAAGTTTAAATCTATCCATAAAAGGGTATATTTGATTGAAGGTGCGGATAGGGTCATTCTCAATAACTTCAAATGCTACCGTGCATCTCCAAGTCTAATTCTGTCCGTAAACGTATACCTGTCATCCACCGCCTAAATACTAGACCTACAATTTATATTCAGCTAAATCTGTGTTTACTGCTGTGGCTGGTAAAGTTATTTAGTGTCCGCCAAAGCACAGTTTTTGTTCTGGGATGAAATACAATTCCCAACTTAGCAATTCCCTAAATCAGTGGTTTCTGCTGTATCAGGCCAAGTTTAAATCTATCCATAAAAGGGTATATTAGATTGAAGGTGCGGATAGGGTCATTCTCAATAACTTCAAGCGCTACCGTGCATCTCCAAGTCTAATTCTGTCCGTAAACGTATACCTGTCATCCAGCGCCTAAATAATAGGCCTACAATTTATATTCAGCTAAATCTGTGGTTACTGCTGTGGCTGGTAAAGTTATTTAGTGTCCGCCAAAGCACAGTTTTTGTTCTGGGTTGAAATACAATTCCCAACTTAGCAATTCCCTGAATCAGTGGTTTCTGCTGTATCAGGCCAAGTTTAAATCTATCCATAAAAGGGTATATTAGATTGAAGGTGCAGATAAGGTCATTCTCAATAACTTCAAACACTACCGTGCATCTCCAAGTCTAATTCTGTCCGTAAACGTATACCTGTCATCCACCTCCTAAATACTAGGCCTACAATTTATATTCAGCTAAATCTGTGGTTACTGCTGTGCCTGTATTAGTGTAATACGGTACCTAAGTAGATAGCCAGATAGTGTTAGGTGCCTGTAAAAAAAGGCCTGAATTTGAATCCAATACATTGGGCCAAATAATTTTTTTCTTATTGTGGTGAACGATAACAATGAGGAAAACATCTAGTAAGGGACGCGGACATGGTCGTGGTAGTGTTAGTGGACCCTCTGGTGCTGGGAGAGGACGTGGCCGTTCTGCCACACGTCCTAGTGTACCAACTACCTCAGGTCCCAGTAGACGCCAGAATTTGCAGCGATATTTGGTGGGGCCCAATGCCGTTCTAAGGATGGTAAGGCATGAGCAGGTACAGGCATTAGTCAATTGGGTGGCCGACAGTGGATCCAGCACGTTCACATTATCTCCCACCCAGTCTTTTGCAGAAAGCGCACAGATGGCACCTGAAAACCAAGCCCATCAGTCTGTCACATCACCCCCATGCATATCAGGGAAACTGTCTGAGCCTCAACTTATGCAGCAGTCTCTTATGCTGTTTGAAGACTCTGCTGGCAGGGTTTCCCAAGGGCATCCACCTAGCCCTTCCCCAGCGGTGGAAGACATAGAATGCACTGACGCACAACCACTTATGTTTCCTGATGATGAGGACATGGGAATACCACCTCAGCACGTCTCTGATGATGACGAAACACAGGTGCCAACTGCTGCGTCTTTCTGCAGTGTGCAGACTGAATAGGAGGTTAGGGAGGAAGACTGGGTGGAAGACGATGCAGGGGACGATGAGGTCCTAGACCCCACATGGAATGAAGGTCGTGCCACTGACTTTCAGAGTTCGGAGGAAGAGGCAGTGGTGAGACCGAGCCAACAGCGTAGCAAAAGAGGGAGCAGTGGGCAAAAGCAGAACACCCGCCGCCAAGAGAGTCCGCCTGCTACTGGCCACCGTTATCTGGGACCGAGCACCCCAAAGGCAGCTTCAAAGAGTTCCCTGGCGTGGCAGTTCTTCAAACAATGTGCTGACGACAAGACCCGGGTGGTTTGCATGCTGTGCCATCAGAGCCTGAAGCGAGGCATTAACGTTCTGAACCTTAGCACAACCTGCATGACCAGGCACCTGCATGCAAAGCATGAACTGCAGTGGAGTAAACACCTTAAAAACAAGGAAGTCACTCAGGCTCCCCCTGCTACCTCTTCTGCTGCTGCCTCGGCCTCTTCCTCCGCCTCTGGAGGAACGTTGGCACCTGCCGCCCAGCAAACAGAGGATGTACTACCAACACCACCACCTCCGTCACCAAGCATCTGAACCATGTCACACGGCATTTGAGAGAAAGCGTAAATTCCCACCTAGCCACCCTCGATCCCTGGCCCTGAATGCCAGCATTTTTAAACTACTGGCCTATAAAATGCTGTCATTCAGGCTGGTGGACACGGACAGCTTCAAACAGCTCATATCGCTTGCTATCCCACAGTATTTTGTTCCCAGCCGCCACTACTTCTCCAAGAGAGCTGTGCCTTCCCTGCACAACCAAGTATCCGATAAAATCAAGTGTGCACTGCGGAACACCATCTGTGGCAAGGTCCACCTAACCACAGATACGTGGACCAGTAAGCATGGCCAGGGACGCTATATCTCCCTAACTGCACACTGGATAAATGTAGTGGCGGCTGGGCCCCAGGCGGAGAGCTGTTTGGTGCACGTCCTTCCGCCGCCAAGGATCGCAGGGCAACATTCTTTGCCTCCTGTAGCCTCCTACTCGGCTTCCACCTCCTCTTCTTCCACCTGCTAATCCAGTCAGCGACACACCTTCACCACCAACTTCAGCACAGCCCGGGGTAAACGTCAGCAGACCGTTCTGAAACTCATATGTTTGGGGGACAGGCCCCACATCGCGCAGGAGTTGTGGTGGGGTATTGAACAACAGACCGACGAGTGGTTGCTGCCGGTGAGCCTCAAACCCGGCCTGGTGGTGTGCGATAATGGGCGAAATCTCGTTGCAGCTCTGGGACTAGCCGGTTTGATGCACATCCCTTACCTGGAGCATGTGCTGAATTTGGTGGTGCAGAAGTTCATTCACAACTACCCTGACATGTCAGAGCTGCTGCATAAAGTGCGGTCCGTCTGTGCGCGCTTCCGGCGTTCACATCCTGCCGCTGCTCACCTGTCTGCACTACAGCATAACTTCAGCCTTCCCGCTCACCGCCTCATATGCGACGTGCCCACCAGGTGGAACTCCACCTTGCACATGCTGGACAGACTGTGCGAGCAGCAGCAGGCCATAGTGGAGTTTCAGCTGCAGCACGCATGGGTCAGTCGCACTGCGGAACAGCACCACTTCACCACCAATGACTGGGCCTCCATGCGAGACCTGTGTGCCCTGTTGCGCTGTTTTCGAGTACTCCACCAACATGGCCAGTGGTGATGACGCCGTTATCAGCGTTACAATACCACTTCTATGTCTCCTTGAGAAAACACTTAGGGCGATGATGGAAGAGGAGGTGGCCCAGGAGGAGGAGGAGGAGGAAGAAGTAACTCAGAGGGAGGTTTTTTGAAACAGCAGAGGCCAGGTACAAATGTGGCCAGACAGGGCCCAATACTGGAGGACGAGGAGGACGAGGATGAGGAGGAGGTGGAGGAGGATGAGGATGAAGTATGTTCACAGCGGGGTGGCACCCAACGTAGCTCGGGCCCATCACTGGTGCGTGGCTGGGGGGAAACGCAGGACGATGACGATACGCCTCCCACAGAGGACAGCTTGTCCTTACCTCTGGGCAGCCTGGCACACATGAGCAACTACATGCTGCAGTGCCTGCGCAACGACAGCAGAGTTGCCCACATTTTAACGTGTGAGGACTACTGGGTTGCCACCCTGCTGGATCCCCGGTACAAAGACAAGGTGCCCACCTTACTTCCTGCACTGGAGCATGATAGGAAGATGCGCGAGTACAAGCGCACGTTGGTAGACGCGCTACTGAGAGCATTCCCAAATGTCACAGGGGAACAAGTGGAAGCCCAAGGCGAAGGCAGAGGAGGAGCAAGAGGTCGCCAATGCAGCTGTGTCACGGCCAGCTCCTCTGAGGGCAGGGTTAGCATGGCAGAGATGTGGAAAAATTTGTCAACACGCCACAGCTAACTGCACCATCACCTGATACGGAACGTGTTAGCAGGAGGCAACATTTCACTAACATGGTGGAACAGTACCTGTGCACACCCCTCCACGTACTGACTGATGGTTCGGCTAGCCTTTTATGCCTTGGAGGTACTGGCCTGCCCGGTGGCGTGTATTCAGCACGGCAGGGGGCGTCATTACAGACAAACGCAGCCGCCTGTCTACAGCCAATGTGGACAAGCTGACTTTCATAAAAATGAACCAGGCATGGATCCCACAGGACCTGTCCATTAGTGTTGAGCGCGAATATTCGAATTGCGAATTTTTTTCTCGAATATCGCAATTTCGAGATTTCGCGAATATTTAGAATATCGTTCTATATATTCGCGAAATAGAATATTCGTTTTTTTTCTTTTTTTTTTTTATTATATTTTTTTCTTTCCCACTTCCCTAAAGTTGTTCTTACCTGTCCTTTGGATTCCTGGCTTCCTGGCTGCTCCAGTCAGTGGCGCTTTCAACTTACTGCTATATTCCATATTAGCTAAATTACAATCTAATCTATATGTGTATTTTACGAAATTTCGCAATAGTCGCAATTGCGATGCGAGTAATATAACACGAAATATTCGCATGAAGATTTCAACTTAGCACTGCTATACTCCATATTCTAGCCTAATATGGAATATAGCTGTGCTAAGTTAGCACTGCTATATTCCATATTAGGCTAGAATATGGAGTATAGCAGTGCTAAGTTGAAATCTTCATGCGAATATTTCGTGTTATATTAGTCGCATCGCAATTTAATATAACGCATCGAGTAATATAACACGAAATATTCGCATGAAGATTTCAACTTAGCACTGCTATACTCCATATTCTAGCCTAATATGGAATATAGCTGTGCTAAGTTAGCACTGCTATATTCCATATTAGGCTAGAATATGGAGTATAGCTGTGCTAAGTTGAAATCTTCATGCGAATATTTCGTGTTATATTAGTCGCATCGCAATTTAGTATAACGCATCGAGTAATATAACACGAAATATTCGCATGAAGATTTCAACTTAGCACTGCTATACTCCATATTCTAGCCTAATATGGAATATAGCTGTGCTAAGTTAGCACTGCTATATTCCATATTAGGCTAGAATATGGAGTGTAGCTGTGCTAAGTTGAAATCTTCATGCGAATATTTCGTGTTATATTAGTCGCATCGCAATTTCGACTTTTTCAAATGTTCTTAATATTGCTCTAACTTCGTCTTTTAGAAATTTCGTAATATTGCTCTAACTTCGTCTCTTAGAATATTACGAATATTCTAAAAGACGAAGTTAGAGCAATATTACGAAATTTCGTAAAATACACATATAGATTGTAATTTAGCTAATATAGTGCTATAATCCCTTTTTTTTCCTGTAATTTTTTTTGCCTCTTCTGAACTTAAGTTTTGTAAAATATGTACACTATTAAAAATTATTACTATAGCAGTATATTAGCTTAAATACAATCTATGTGTATTTTACGAAATTTCGTAATATTGCTCTAACTTCATCTTTTAGAATATTACGAATATTCTAAAAGACGAAGTTAGAGCAATATTAAGAACATTTGCAAAAGTCGAAATTGCGATGCGAGTAATATAACACGAAATAGTCGCATGAAGATTTCAATTTAGCACAGCTATATTCCATATTCTAGCCTAATATGGAATATAGCAGTGCTAACTTAACACAGCTATATTCCATATTAGGCTAGAATATGGAATATAGCAGTGCTAAGTTTAAATCTTCATGCGACTATTTCGTGTTATATTACTCGCATCGCAATTTCGACTTTTGCAAATGTTCTTAATATTGCTCTAACTTCGTCTTTTAGAATATTCGTAATATTCTAAGAGACGAAGTTAGAGCAATATTACGAAATTTCGTAATATACACATATTAGCCTAGCCATAGTCATTAGCATAGGAACGTTGCCTTATACTATCAAGATAAATTTTCGCAATATGCGAAAAATAATTTCGCGATAATTGGAATAATTGCGAATATTCGATTTCGACGAATATAACACGAATATTCATGCGAATATTCGCGAAATATCGCGAAACCGAATATGGCACCTCCCGCTCATCACTACTGTCCATCCCTTGTGCTGATTAGACATTTATAACTTCCTCCCCTTAACCATATATTATTGTACTCAAGGGCACTTCCTCATTCAATCCTCTTTTTATTTTCATTTTACTATTATATTGCGTGATAGATTATATTTTATGGGCCGAATATTCTCGAGTTTCTCCAGATCTGATATTACCATCTGAAGGAAGATGTCTATGCACTCATAATTAAAAGGGGGCGGCGTTCTTTTGCTCTTTAATTTAAGGTCCGTAAAAGGACCCTGTCCTGGATTCCTTTTACCCTCTTCCTCAAGATCCATCAACGTCTGAAAATCAGCGTAGTCAGAAACGTCAAGTCCCAGACTGTCACAGGTTTGTTTATTGGATTGTTTAAAGAACTTCTGCCACTTTAGATGCCTCCCAAACAAGTGCAGGTCCTTGGTCCAGCCAAAGAGGCAGAAGTTCGTGGTCGGTACGAATGACAAACCCTTTCTCAGTACCTCAATTTCGACCTTATTCAGATTACGGGAGGTAAGATTAATAATTTAAAGACCGTCCGTTACACTTTGTCTGCTCATCCCCGCTCCCGTAGCTGATAAGGAGCTTGGGCCTTCTCTAAAAAAGAGGGTACAAACTGAGAAAGAGATGGCAAGATGGAGGAGGAAGATTGAGATAGAGACGGGGGCACAGCATCGTATTGAGGCCCTCGCGGTGCACCGCGTCCCCCACCCCCTCCACGTGGCCATCTCCTACCGCGTCTCCTTGTACCGAAAGATTTACCTCTACCGTAGGTACGGTATTGGGGTTCAGTGTCTGATGACTCAATATCAGATGATGAAATTTCCGAGACTATAGGGAGATTGTTAGAAATAGGGTGTTTATAAGCCCTATTTTCCCTAAATTCAGTGAGGTCACGGACAAACTGTCTATGTTTCCTGTCCTTCAGTAGATTTGGGAATCTCTCCACCAAGGTTTGTAGAGATGACTCGCATCTACCGAAGTCAGGATCCTCTCTCAGTTTGAGGGCTAAATCGATTTGCTCCTGCAATTTAATGGAGGTACGCTCAAATAGTGATTTCTCTTCCTCTAAGAGGATATTCATCAATTTGAGTGAACTCCTAGTCAATTCCTCCTTCCATTTGACGATCAGATCTACTGATGTAATGCGATCAGCCGGTTTGACCTGGTGGCGAAGGCCCCTGGGAACTATTTTATGCTCCAAGTAGCTCTCACTCGATTTAATTTCCCACCAGGATTTGATGTTATCCTTGTATCTAATGTATAGTTCATGAAATACCTGCTTACACGATGAGAATGTGGCCAAGCCCGGGACATCCCTATCCGAAAAAATATCTTTTGCCTCACTGATAAGAGCCTCAGTGAAAAGTGTACCAGAAAGAAAATTAGCCATCACAGTGAGAGAAAATCAAATTCCAGCAGAGTCAATGTACATAAATATAGTGGGGTATATAGTTGTAAACAATTCCAGCATATAGAGTAACCCCTAAAATAACAATTTTATTGGTATACCTTAAAAGGGATCCCGTAGGCGATTTATGACTGATGCTGCAGCTGTATTTAAAGTGCTGCCACTTGGCGCCCTGAGGCCCTATTGGTAGTCTACATGGCTTCCGGGTTAGTCCCACTTCCTGTTGTTGGAACGCATGTGCGTTCCACAAGGCGGATGTTCCGGTTAATCACACAGCAGAGTGGCACAGTCAATGCTGCGCTGCTAACATCGATTGACAAGCGAGACAGATTCTCGATTGGAGTGATTTTTGCATGGACAACTGTCTTAATGCATCGTTCTCTATGGTTACCACTAAAACTGTACCCTCATTCATTTCAGAATTTTCAGATGTTTTTTCTGAGAGTGGTAATCAGGAGTTGCCTCCACACCGGGAGTATGACTGTCCCGTCAATCTTATTCCCGGAGCTAAATTGCCCAAATCTCGGTTGTATAATCTTTTGGAACTCGAAAGAAAGGCTATGCGAGAATATATCCCCGAGAGTTTGACAAAGGGACATATTAGACCATCCAAGTCCCCAGTGGCTGCTGGATTTTTCTTTGTAAAGAAAAAGGATGGTACCCTGAGACCATGTCTGGACTTCCGTGAGCTCAATCATATTACCGTCCGTGATCCTTTGATTCCGGATTTGCTTAGTCAGATTGTCGGTGCCAAGGTGTTCTCTAAATTGGATCTGAGGGGGGCATATAATCTGGTAAGGATCAAGAAGGGGGATGAGTGGAAGACCACATTTAATACCCCTGAGGGTCATTTTGAAAACCTGGTCATGCCCTTTGGGTTAACCAATGCTCCTGCGGTTTTTCAACACTTTGTCAATGACATCTTTCATCATCTGGTGGGGAGATTTGTCGTTGTATACCTTGATGACATACTAATTTATTCACCTAATATGGAGACTCATCAGGATCATGTGAGACAGGTGTTACAGATCCTAAGAGAGAATAAATTGTATGCCAAGATGGAAAAGTGTATATTTGCTGTACAGGAAGTGCAATTTCTGGGTTACCTGCTCTCATCCTCAGGTTTTCGTATGGATCCCGAGAAGGTCCGTGCCATGTTGGACTGGGATCGATTTGAAAATCTGAAAGCGCTTATGCGGTTTTTGGGGTTTACCAACTACTACCGTAAATTTATCTTGAACTATTAATCGGTGGTTAAACCTTTAACAGACATGACTAGGAAGGGTGCTGATATTTCTATCTGGTCTGATGCGGCATTACAGGCCTTTTCTGCTGTGAAAGAATGTTTTGCTTCGGCCCCTATTCTGGTGCAACCGGACGTGTCTCAGCCATTTATTGTTGAGGTTGACGCGTCTGAGGTTGGGGTAGGAGCAATATTGTCGCAGGGTCCTTCACCCAGTAAATGGCGCCCATTTGCATTTTTCTCTAAAAAAAACTCTCGACTGCTGAGAGGAATTATGATGTGGGGAATAGGGAATTGCTGGCCATTAAGTTGGCGTTCGAGGAGTGGCGGCATTGGTTGGAAGGAGCAATTCATCCTATTACAGTAATTACGGATCACAAGAATCTGGCCTACTTGGAGTCGGCTAAGCGACTGAACCCAAGGCAGGCCAGATGGTCATTGTTTTTCACCAGATTTAACTTCATCGTCACTTATCACCCTGGGGTTAAGAACGTCAAGGCGGATGCTTTGTCACGTAGCTTTCCTGGGGGGGGGTGCGTCTAATGACCCTAGTCCCATTTTATCTGAAGGGGTGGTTATATCCGCTATTTATCCTGATCTCGAGGCCAGGGTGTTGGAGGCACAGGAGGATGCTCCGGACTCTTGTCCTCAGGGGAAATTGTTTGTTCCCTCCGAATTACGTCACAAGGTGTTCGAGGAACATCACTGTACGGTGCTTGCTGGGCACCCTGGGAGCAGATCGACTGTCGATCTCATCTCTCGCAGATTCTGGTGGCCGGGGTTGCGTAAGTGTATTGAGGACTATGTGTCAGCCTGTGGTACCTGTGCACGTGCTAAGGTGACACACACTCGGCCTTCCGAATCTCTGCTTCCATTGCCTATCCCGTCCAGACCGTGGACCCATTTTTCCATGGATTTTATCACGGACTTACCGAATTCTTCTGGAAAGACTGTGATTCTGGTGGTTGTCGATCGTTTTAGTAAAATGGCACACTTTATTGCATTACCTAGTCTACCCAATGCTAAAACTCTTGCGCAGGTGTTTGTCGACAACATCGTGAAACTACATGGCATTCCCTCTGATGTGGTGTCCGATAGAGGGACTCAGTTTGTTTCCAGATTCTGGAGAGCGTTCTGTACTCGTCTGGGTGTACAATTGTCCTTCTCTTCGGCTTTTCATCCTCAGTCGAATGGACAGACGGAGCGCACTAATCAGAATCTGGAGACTTACTTGAGATGTTTTGTTTCAGAGAATCAGGAACAGTGGTCTTCATTTTTGTCGTTAGCTGAGTTTGCTATAAATAACCGTAGACAGGAATCCACTGATAAGTCACCGTTTTTTGGGCATATGGGTTCCATTCACAGTTTGGTACATTTTCTGGTGCTCATAATTCTGGCATTACTGAGGAGGAACGATTTTCCTCTTCTTTGTCTTCTATTTGGCGGAAAATCCCAAATAACCTGAAAAAGATGGGCAACAGGTATAAGTGTGCGGCTGACAGGAAACGTGTGAGTGGTCCGGACCTGAGATTGGGTGATTCTGTGTGGCTGTCTACAAGAAACATTAAACTTAAGGTACCTTCTTGAAAGTTGGGACCAAGATTTATTTGTCCATATAAAATCACTGCCATTGTTAACCTTGTAGCCTTCGGTCTTGAACTTCCTCAGGCATTGAAAATCCATAACGTATTTCATAAATCGTTGTTAAAGAAATGTGTTGAACCTGTTGAACCGTCCATCTTGCCTCCCGCTGCTGTCATGGTGGACGGCAATTTAGAATTTCAGATAAGCAGGATTGTGGACTCCCGAGTTCTCCGGAGATCCCTCCGGTATCTCGTTCATTGGAGAGGGTACGGACCAGAGCAGAGAATGTGAGTTCCAGCGACCGATGTTAATGCTAGCCGTCTGGTGAGAGCATTCCACAGAGCTCATCCTGATAAGGTTGGTCCTGGGTGCCTGGAGGTCACCCGTAGAAGGGGGTACTGTCACGCCGGTGACAGGATTGAGAAGGTCTGAAAGAATATCTGCACATTAGTTATCTGACAGCACCTTTTAGTTTCACTTTGTCTGTGTGTTGCTGGTATTTCCACACCCCCTGTTCAGGTGTGGATCATGTGACCTTCACCTCCCCCTATTTAGTCTGACTTTACCCATCACTCCTTGCTCTAGATAGCTTCATTTGGTTTTTGGAAGAGCTGGTGTAACGGTCGCGTACACACACACACAGGGGGGAGGGAAGTGACCACTGCTCTCCACCCTTACCCCTGGCCCTGCCTACTTGCCTCGCGAGTCCTAATGACAGGGGACAACTGGACGGCAATCTCTAACTTGGAATAAGTGCAGGGATGACAGACAGATAAACAACAGGACGTGAACGGACCGAGTCAATACCAGGAAAGCTACAAAGTACAAATGGAGCAAGCAGAGAATTGTCAGGAGAAGCCGGGGTCATAAATATCAGGAGAGACGTGAAGTACCAAAGGAGTCAGCAGAGGATCGTCAGGAGGAGGCCGGGGTCAGAAAACCAGGAGAGCAGCAAAGTACACAAGGAGCAGGCAGAGGATCGTCAGGAATTCAGCAGGAGGTAAGTACGCCAGGAAAGACCAAATCACAGGTGGAACCTAAATTAACAGGCAACCTGTGGCCAGCAGGCTGCCTGTATTTATAGTGGGGAGTGAGGGTCATGTGACGTGGCCAGCGTCACATGACCGACAGACCAACTAGTCGAGCACCGAGTGATCAGCTCGGCGCTCAAGGCAGACTTAGGAGCAGGGAGCCACCCAGCTAGTTAAGCCGCCCTGGGAACAAGGTAAAACACAGATCCTCGTTCCCGAAGCTAAGCAGCAGGTCTGCGGCTAATGGGGGACCGAGTGTGCCTTCGGAAACCCGTTACAGTACCCCCCCTTTTACGAGGGGCCACCGGACCCAAGACTTCAGGCGATGGCCTTTCAGGGTGTTCTAAATGAAATTTTCGAACAAGTCTAGGAGCATGAACCTCCCTGGCAGGTACCCAAGATCTCTGTTCAGGTCCATACCTGTCACGGCGGACGTGCACAGTATAACAGATAACACACCAACCAGGCTCTGGACGAGAGACAGGGGAAGGGTCACCTCCTAGTTTTTCCCTGACCTCTTTCCCTGCACTGCTCAGCTCACAGACAGACCTTGAAGGTAGGTTTGCTGTGTCCTCCATCCTGTACTGACAGAACCCTGAACTCCCTGAGATGGTGAAGTTGGGAGAAAGGAGCAGCCTGCTCGCACAGAACCTGGATGGGATAGATGACATAAACAACCAAACAAGAAATTACACTTATCTTCTGAGAGCACGCTGTAAAAGGGCTGTGTACTAGCTTGTACACACTGTGATACCTTTTGGCGCAAAAACCACAATAGCGAAAGTTGTCTTTTTAGGAATATTTATTTGTTCAGGTGACAACGCGTTTCGGAGTACAAATACTCCTTTGTCAAGTCTAAAAGAAACAGTAGTATGTGAGGCGATGGAATCAGAAAATAATACATAAGGATAAAACATAGCGAAAAACAATATATATATAGGTATGTAAGAGAGAACGGATGGACTAATATAATATTGTAATATTATAATGATTAAAACAAAGGATAAAAAATATTAATAATAAATATTAATAAAAGAATGTGACTATGGGTGCAGCTGTCAGGGGGTTCATGATTGATTGTATTATGAACTGCCAGCAAGCTGCCACATCTCCCCCAGAGCGCACAAACACTTAGAACTTCCACCGCAGCAGTCCGTGAATAGCCCCGCCCCCGCCTCTTCACATCCTCCAATCCAATGCCGGCAAACTGCCACACCTCCTCCCTCTGTTCGGCTCTTAAAGCGCGCGCTTGCACACACATGGCAAGCCGCGCTACACAAAGACAGGACCCGGCACCAGGTAACACTCTTACCTACATACCCACACCATGTATCCCATTATATCTGATTAGTCAAATAGTTAAACAAATAGTTATAATTAGTTAAATTAACCACCCATACCAATTGAACTTTTTAACTGAGATGGATAATAATGTCTTTTCCCCTTATTCTAACTCTAGCAATTGGACCAAGCCCTGCCAATCGTGTATGCCCGGCCCTTAACCACCTCAGCCCCCATGGCTTAAACACCCTGAAAGACCAGGCCACTTTTTACACTTCTGACCTACACTATTTTCACCGTTTATTGCTCGGTCATGCAACTTACCACCCAAATTAATTTTACCTCCTTTTCTTCTCACTAATAGAGCTTTCATTTGGTGGTATTTCATTGCTGCTGACATTTTTACTTTTTTTGTTATTAATCGAAATTTAACGATTTTTTTGCAAAAAAATGAAATTTTTCACTTTCAGTTGTAAAATTTTGCAAAAAAAACGAGATCCATATATAAATTTTGCTCTAAATTTATTGTTCTACATGTCTTTGATAAAAAAAAAAATGTTTGGGTAAAAAAAAAAATGGTTTGGGTAAAAGTTATAGCGTTTACAAACTATGGTACAAAAATGTGAATTTCCGCTTTTTGCAGCAGCTCTGACTTTCTGAGCACCTGTCATGTTTCCTGAGGTTCTACAATGCCCAGACAGTACAAACACCCTAAGGTATTCGCTGATGGGCATAGTGAGTTCATCGAACTTTTTATTTTTTGTCACAAGTTAGCGGAAAATGATGATTTTTTTTTCTTACAAAGTCTCATATTCCACTAAGGCTACTTTCACACTAGCGTTCGGGGCTCCGCTTGTGAGCTCCGTTTGAAGGCTCTCACAAGCGGCCCCGAACGGATCCGTCCATCCCTAATGCATTCTGAGTGGATGCGGATCCGCTCAGAATGCATCAGTCTGGCACCGTTTGTCCTCCGCTCAGCAGGCGGACACCTGAACGCAGCTTGCAGCGTTCGGGTGTCCGCCTGGCCGTGCGGAGGCAAACAGATCCGTCCAGACTTACAATGTAAGGCTACTTTCACACTAGCGTTCGGGTGTCCGCTCGTGCGCTCCGTTTGAAGGGGCTCACGAGCGGCCCCGAACGCATCCGTCTGGCCCCAATGCATTCTCAGTGGAGGCGGATCCACTGAGAATGCATCCGCCTGCCAGTGCTCAGCCTCCGCTCCGCTCAGTGAGCGGACACCTGAACTCTGCTTGCAGCGTTCGGGTGTCCGCCTGGCCGTGCGGAGGCGAGCGGATCCGTCCAGACTTACAATGTAAGTCAATGGGGACGGATCCGCTAGAAGATGACACCATATGGCTCAATCTTCAAGCGGATCCGTTCCCCATTGACTTACAATGTAAAGTCTGAACGGATCCGCTCAGGCTACTTTCATACTTAGAAAATTTTCTAAGATTTAATGCAGACGGATCCGTTCTGAACGGATGCGAACGTCTGCATTATCGGAGCGGATCCGTCTGATGAAACATCAGACGATCCGCTCCGAACGCTAGTGTGAAAGTAGCCTAAGTCAATGGGGACGGATCCGTTTGAAGTTGACACAGTATGGCTCAATTTTCAAACGGATCCGTCCCCCATTGACTTTCAATGTAAAGTCAAAACGGATCCGTTTGCATTATCATGAACAAAAAAAAAAAAATAATAATAATTTTTTTTTTTTTTTTGTTCATGATAATCCAAACGGATCCGTTTTGACTTTACATTGAAAGTCAATGGGGGACAGATCCGTTTGAAAATTGAGCCATATTGTGTCAACTTCAAACGGATCCGTCCCCATTGACTTACATTGTAAGTCTGGACGGATCCGTTTGCCTCCGCACGGCCAGGCGGACACCCGAACGCTGCAAGCTGCGTTCAGGGGTCCGCCTGCTGAGCGGAGCGGAGGAAAAACGGTGCCAGACTGATGCATTCTGAGCGGATCCGCCTCCACTCAGAATGCATTAGGGCTGGACGGATCCGTTCGGGGCCGCTTGTGAGAGCCTTCAAACGGAACTCACAAGCGGAGCCCCGAACGCTAGTGTGAAAGTAGCCTAACTTGTGACAAAAAATAAAAAATTCTAGGAACTCGCCATGCCCCTCACGGAATACCTTGGGGTGTCTTCTTTCCAAAATGGGGTCACTTGTGGGGTAGTTATACTGCCCTGGCATTCTAGGGGCCCAAATGTGTGGTAAGGAGTTTGAAATCAAATTCTGTAAAAAATGGCCAGTGAAATCCGAAAGGTGCTCTTTGGAATGTGGGCCCCTTTGCCCACCTTGGCTGCAAAAAAGTGTCACACATCTGGTATCTCCGTATTCAGAAGAAGTTGGGGAATGTGTTTTGGGGTGTCATTTTACATATACCCATGCTGGGTGAGATAAATATCATGGTCAAATGCCAACTTTGTATAAAAAAATGGGAAAAGTTGCCTTTTGCCAAGATATTTCTCTCACCCAGCATGGGTATATGTAAAATGACACCCCAAAACACATTCCCCAACTTCTCCTGAATACGGAGATACCAGATGTGTGACACTTTTTTGCAGCCTAGGTGGGCAAAGGGGCCCATATTTCAAAGAGCACCTTTCGGATTTCACTGGTCATTTTTTACAGAATTTGATTTCAAACTCCTTACCACACATTTGGGCCCCTAGAATGCCAGGGCAGTATAACTACCCCACAAGTGACCCCATTTTGGAAAGAAGACACCCCAAGGTATTCTGTGAGGGGCATGGCGAGTTCCTAGAATTTTTTATTTTTTGTCACAAGTTAGTGGAAAATGATGATTTTTTTTAATTATTTTTTTTCTTATAAAGTCTCATATTCCACTAACTTGTGACAAAAAATAAAAAATTCTAGGAACTCGCCATGCCCCTCACGGAATACCTTGGGGTGTCTTCTTTCCAAAATGGGGTCACTTGTGGGGTAGTTATACTGCCCTGGCATTCTAGGGGTCCAAATGTGTGGTAAGGAGTTTGAAATCAAATTCTGTAAAAAATGACCAGTGAAATCCGAAAGGTTCTCTTTGGAATATGGGCCCCTTTGCCCACGTAAGCTGCAAAAAAGTGTCACACATGTGGTATCTCCGTATTCAGGAGAAGTTGGGGAATGTGTTTTGGGGTGTCATTTTACATATACCCATGCTGGGTGAGATAAATATCTTGGTCAAATGCCAACTTTGTATAAAAAAATGGGAAAAGTTGTCTTTTGCCAAGATATTTCTCTCACCCAGCATGGGTATATGTAAAATGACACCCCAAAACACATTCCCCAACTTCTCCTGAATACGGAGATACCAGATGTGTGACACTTTTTTGCAGCCTAGGTGGGCAAAGGGGCCCATATTCCAAAGAGCACCTTTTGGATTTCACTGGTCATTTTTTACAGAATTTGATTTCAAACTCCTTACCACACATTTTGGCCCCTAGAATGCCAGGGCAGTATAACTACCCCACAAGTGACCCCATTTTGGAAAGAAGACACCCCAAGGTATTCCGTGAGGGGCATGGCGAGTTCGTAGAATTTTTTATTTTTTGTCACAAGTTAGTGGAATATGAGACTTTGTAAGAAAAAAAAAAAAAAATCATCATTTTCCACTAACTTGTGACAAAAAATAAAAAAATCTAGGAACTCGCCATGCCCCTCACGGAATACCTTGGGGTGTCTTCTTTCCAAAATGGGGTCACTTGTGGGGTAGTTATACTGCCCTGGCATTCTAGGGGCCCAAATGTGTGGTAAGTAGGTAAATGACCTGTGAAATCCGAAAGGTGCTCTTTGGAATGTGGGCCCCTTTGCCCACCTAGGCTGCAAAAAAGTGTCACACATGTGGTATCTCCGTATTCAGGAGAAGTTGAGGAATGTGTTTTGGGGTGTCATTTTACATATACCCATGCTGGGTGAGAGAAATATCTTGGCAAAAGACAACTTTTCCCATTTTTTTATACAAAGTTGGCATTTGACCAAGATATTTATCTCACCCAGCATGGGTATATGTAAAATGACACCCCAAAACACATTCCCCAACTTATCCTGAATACGGAGATACCACATGTGTGACACTTTTTTGCAGCCTAGGTGGGCAAAGGGGCCCAAATTCCTTTTAGGAGGGCATTTTTAGACATTTGGATACCAGACTTCTTCTCACGCTTTGGGGCCCCTAAAATGCCAGGGCAGTATAAATACCCCACATGTGACCCCATTTTGGAAAGAATGGGGTCACATCCAATGAGGGGCATGGCGAGTTCATAGAAACAAAAATTTTTTGGCACAAGTTAGCGGAAATTGATTTTTTGGATTTTTTTCTCACAAAGTCTCCCTTTCCGCTAACTTGGGACAAAAATTTCAATCTTTCATGGACTCAATAAGCCCCTCAGCAAATACCTTGGGGTGTCTTCTTTCCAAAATGGGGTCATTTGTGGGGTGTTTGTACTGCCCTGGCATTTGAGGGTCTCCGCAATCATTACATGTATGCCCAGCATTAGGAGTTTCTGCTATTCTCCTTATATTGAGCATACGGGTAATGAGATTTTTTTTTTCCGTTCAGTCTCTGGGCTGAAAGAAAAAAAATGAACGGCACAGATTTCTTCATTCGCATCGATCAATGTGGATGAAAAAATCTCTGCCAAAAAAAGAAAAAGGAGGGGAAAGGCGTCTGCCAGGACATAGGAGCTCCGCCCAAAATCCATACCCACTTAGCTCGTATGCCCTGGCAAACCAGATTTCTCCATTCACATCAATCGATGTGGATGAATAAATCATTGCCGGGATTTTTTTTTTTTTATATATACAAAGTGTTTGCCAAAGTATATGAACACCGCCACCTCCTCAGCTCATATGCCTCGGCAAACGTATCTTTTACTGCAGAGGAGAAATCTCGTCTTGCAGCGCCGCATACACCGACTTGCGTGTAATCTGACAGCAGCGCAATGCTTCTGTCAGAATGCACATCAGTGCTGCAGCTAGTCGATCGGTTGGTCCACCTGGAAGGTAAAAAAAACAAAACAAAAAAGAAAAAACCAGGCCGCAACGCAATAACTTTATTAACTTTAGAACAGAACATATTAACTTTTTTTAACTTTTTTAACTTTTTTACTTACCGGTAATTTTTTTTTTGTTTAGTTTTTTTACCTTTATAGAACAAACCTCTCCTTCCCCATGGGACAATGTGCAAAGCGCAAATCGCCCAAAGATTTGGCGAAGTACGTTATGCACTTTATCCCAGGTGAAAGGAGAGGTTTGCAGAAGCTGTGAGTAAAAGGGCCCTAATAGCCCTGTGTGCCTGTCCTGTGAGATGCAATCCCTATGCTAGGTGTACCTGTGTGTGGTACTTCCGGAAACACTCACCAAAGCATAGGGCAGGGTGGTCAGGACAGTCAGGACAGAAATAGCGGGTGTCACGCCTTATTCCACTCCTGCTACAGACACAACATTTTTTTCGGGGTGGCGGTTGGGTTGAGGTACCAGCAACGACACTGGGGAAATGTCGCTCGTGTAGACGGCTAACTACACTGGTGGATGGGGCCACGGAACCTCCTGGATACAGGAGGTTCTCGATGATCTCTTCCTGGAATTTGAGGAAGGATCCTGTTCTCCCAGCCTTACTGTAGAGAACAAAACTATTATATGCAGCCAATTGAATTAAATATACAGACACCTTCTTATACCAGCGTCTGGTGCGTCGGGAAACTAAATAGGGAGCCAACATCTGGTCATTGAAGTCCACCCCTCCCATGAGCGCATTATAGTCGTGGACTGAGAGGGGCTTTTCAATGACACGGGTTGCCCTTTCAATTTGGATTGTCGTGTCTGCGTGAATGGAGGAGAGCATGTAAACGTCACGCTTGTCTCTCCATTTCACCGCGAGCAGTTCTTCATTACACAAGGCAGCCCTCTTCTCCCTTGCAAGACGGGTGGTAATGAGCCGTTGGGGGAAGCCCACGCGACTAGTTCACGCGGTGCCACAGGCGCAAATCCGTTCTAGAAACAAATGCCTAAAGAGGGCCACACTTGTGTAAAAATTGTCCACATAAAGATGGTACCCCTTGCCGAATAAGGGTGACACCAAGTCCCAGACTGTCTTCCCACTGCTCCCCAGGTAGTCAGGGCAACCGACCCGCTCCAGGGTCTGATCTTTTCCCTCATAGATCCGAAATTTGTGGGTATAGCCTGTGGCCCTTTCACAGAGCTTATACAATTTGACCCCATACCGGGCACGCTTGCTTGGGATGTATTGTTTGAAGCCAAGGCGCCCGGTAAAATGTATTAGGGACTCGTCTACGCAGATGTTTTGCTCGGGGGTATACAAATCTGCAAATTTCTGGTTGAAATGGTCTATGAGGGGCCGAATTTTGTGGAGCCGGTCAAAAGCTGGGTGGCCTCTGGGACGGGAGGTGGTGTTGTCGCTAAAATGCAGAAAACGCAGGATGGTCTCAAATCGTGTCCTGGACATAGCAGCAGAGAACATGGGCATGTGATGAATTGGGTTCGTGGACCAATATGACCGCAATTCATGCTTTTTACTTAGACCCATGTTGAGGAGAAGGCCCAGAAAAATTTTAAGTTCGGAAACTTGGACTGGTTTCCACCGGAAAGACTGGGCATAAGAGCTTCCCGGGTTGGCGGATATAAATTGTGTGGCATACCAATTTGTTTCTGCCACGACTAAGTCCAAGAGCTCCGCAGTCAAGAACAGCTCAAAAAATCCCAGGGCCGAACCGATATGAGCCGTCTCAACCCGAACTCCAGACTGGGCGGTGAAAGGGGGAACTAATGGTGCGGCTGAAGTTGGTGACTGCCAATCAGGGTTTGCCAGCACCTCAGGGATTCTAGGGGCTCTACGGGCCTGTCTGCGCGGTGGCTGCGACGGGGTAACTACTGCACGTGCCACCGTACCAGCTTCAACTGCCCTTCTGGTGCTCGCCACGTCACCATGTTGTACGGCAGTGCTGGTACTAGGTCCAGGAAGGGCTGCGCTGCTGGTGTATGCCTCACCACGTGATCCGGCAGCGACAGCCCCACTCTGCTGCTCTTGAAACGGATCCTGCATAACCTGTGGTCTAGCGACACGGGGCCGGGTACGCCTGGTTCTATCAGGGACCTCCACCTCCTCGTCCGAACTTTGGGTCAGAGAGCCACTGCTTTCCACAGGTTCATATTCTGACCCGCTAGATTCGTCAGATGAGGGTTCCCATTCCTCATCCGACTGGGTCAGAATCCTGTAGGCCTCTTCAGAAGAATACCCCCTGTTTGCCATTTGGACTACTAAATTTAGGGGTATTCCCTGAGACTACCCAAGAAAAAAAGCAAACCTGTCTTACAAAGGGGAGGCTAGCGAAGTACCAGAGGCCGCTGCGGTTGATAAAAAATATCAAAACAGATTTTTTTATCGCCGCGGTGCGTGTAAAGTGAATGTGCAGTGATCAAAAAACAAAAAAATTTTTGTCACTGCGGTGGGGCGGGTGTGGGTGAATGCACGTGTGGGCGACCGATCAGGCCTGATCGGGCAAACACTGCGTTTTGGGTGGAGGGCGAACTAAAGTGACACTAATACTATTATAGATCTGACCGTGATCAGTTTTGATCACTTACAGATACTATAAAAGTACAAATGCTGATTAGCGATACGCTAATCAGCGAATAAAAGTGACTGCGGTGCGGTGGGCTGGGCGCTAACTGACGCTAACTACCTAACCAAGGGGCCTAAACTATCCTAAAACCTAACAGCCAATACTAGTGAAAAAAAAAAGTGACAGTTTACACTGATCACTTTTTGTCTTTCACTAAGTGATTGACAGGGGGCGATCAAGGGGTTAATTTGGATGATGGGGGTGATGGAGGGTGATCTGGGGCTAAGGTGTAGTGTTGGTGGGTACTCACAGTGAAGTCTGCTCCTCTGCTGGATCCAACTGACGAAAAGGACCAGCAGAGGAGCAGAGAAGCCATGTAACAGATCATATTTACTAATATGATCTGTTATCTGGCTTCTGATTTGATTTTTTGAAAATCGCCAGCCTGACAGCCAATGATCGTGGCTGGCAGGCTGGTGACGAAATACTTCTTTAACTTTTGCCGGCCCGCGATGCGCATGCGCGGGCCGGCAATGCACGAAATCTCGCGTCTCGCGAGAGGACGCACCGGCGCACCGTTGGTCCACCCAGAACAACAGGACCGCCGCAAAGACGCAATCCTGCGTACGGCGGTCCTGAGGAGGTTAAGGTAACTGCCTCCACCTTCTCTCCCCCCATGTGCCTTCCCCCCCCCACCACCCACATATACCATCACATCCTTTTTAGTAACATAGTAACATAGTAACATAGTACATAAGGCCGAAAAAAGACATTTGTCCATCCAGTTCGGCCTGTCATCCTACAAGTTGATCCAGAGGAAGGCAAAAAAAAACCCTGTGAGGTAGAAGCCAATTTTCCTCACTTTAGGGGAATAAAAAATTCCTTCCCGACTCCAATCAGGCAATCAGAATAACTCCCTGGATCAACGACCCCTCTCTAGTAGCTATAGCCTGTAATATTATTACACTCCAGAAATACATCCAGGCCCCTCTTGAATTCCTTTATTGTACTCACCATCACCACCTCCTCAGGCAGAGAGTTCCATAGTCTCACTGCTCTTACCGTAAAGAACCCTTTTCTATGTTTGTGTACAAACCTTCTTTCCTCCAAACGCAGAGGATGTCCCCTCGTCACAGTCACAGTCCTGGGGATAAATAGATGATGGGATAGATCTCTGTACTGCCCCCTGATATATTTATACATAGTAATTAGATCTCCCCTCAGTCGTCTTTTTTCTAACGTGAATAACCCTAATTTTGATAATCTTTCAGGGTACTGTAGTTGCCCCATTCCAGTTATTACTTTAGTTGCCCTCCTCTGGACCCTCTCCAGCTCTGCTATGTCTGCCTTGTTTACAGGAGCCCAGAACTGTACACAGTACTCCATGTGTGGTCTGACCAGTGATTTGTAAAGTAGTAGGAATATGTTCTCATCACGGGCATCTATGCCCCTTTTGATGCAACCCATTATCTTATTGGCCTTGGCAGCCGCTGCCTGACACTGTTTTTTGCAGCTTAGTTTGCTGTTTATTAAAATTCCTAGATCCTTTTCCATGTCAGTGTTACCGAGTGTTTTACCATTTAGTATGTACGGGTGACTTGCATTATTCCTTCCCATGTGCATAACTTTACATTTCTCAGTGTTAAACCTCATCTGCCACTTATCTGCCCAAGCCTCCAATCTATCCAGATCCCTCTGTAGTAGTATACTGTCCTCTTCAGTGTTAATTACTTTACACAGTTTAGTGTCATCTGCGAAAATTGATATTTTACTATGCAAGCCTTCTACAAGATCATTAATAAATATATTGAAGAGAATAGGGCCCAATACTGACCCCTGAGGTACTCCACTAGTGACAGTGACCCAATCTGAGTATGTACCGTTAATAACCACCCTCTGTTTTCTATCATTGAGCCAGTTGCTTACCCACTTACTATTTGACTATTGTAAATGTGCATTTATGTATTTGTGTATCTATATGTATGAAATTGCTTCCCATTCCACATGCGGATGTTTGTGTGTGTGCGTATACATATGACCCATCACCACCCAAGGGACCACTGACGGCACACCAGGCCTATTGTCATCCTTCAAATAATAGTACATCTGTGGTTAGCCCAAACGCCACTGGAGAAATAATACAATCAATCATGAACCCCCTGACAGCTGCACCCATAGTCACATTCTTTTATTAATATTTATTATTAATATTTTTTATCCTTTGTTTTAATCATTATAATATTACAATATTATATTAGTCCATCCGTTCTCTCTGTACCTAGGCCACCACGTCAACCACGGCCTCCTCTTGCATTTAAAAAAAAATCTTTACCGTATATTTTAATCCCACATCTATCTGATCTATTATTATTATGATATGCTAATATTGTCTATTACATACCTATATATATATTGTTTTTCACTATGTTTTATCCTTATGTATTATTTTCTGATTCCATCGCCTCACATACTACTGTTTCTTTTAGACTTGACAAAGGAGTATTTGTACTCCGAAACGCGTTGTCACCTGAACAAATAAATATTCCTAAAAAGACAACTTTCGCTATTGTGGTTTTTGCGCCAAAAGGTATCACAGTGTGTACAAGCTAGTACACAGCCCTTTTACAGCAGTCTATATCACTCCTCTGGAGTACTGGCGACTCCAAGGATTGAGAAAGATACCGGCAGCATACCTCATCTGGATCAAATTTTTACTCACCCCCCACCCTCCCCCCGCCGCCTTGACACAAGCACAAACACCAGAAGGTGAGTGTAATTACTGATACAGTACTCTATCCAACACTATCTACCAGAAACTACTACCCTATGAGCGCCTTGTTTCCCGTTTATCTCGCCAAATTAGCTTCTGAGAGCAGGAACTGAGAGCCAACCTTCCCTCCAAACTTCCCAGACCAAAATGAACAGTATAATCCGCTCAGAGCACTTAGCTGAAGACCATTTAAACTAATGACTCCACCCAGTGCACCTGATGCGAGGCGGATCCAGCACGGCATCAAAACAAAAACTAAACTCGTTCTGCAATCCTGGCTGACCTCCGCACATCGTCAGAGTGGGGCATGACAGTACCCCCCCTTCTACGGGTGACCTCCGGACACCCTAGACCAACCTTATCCGGATAAGACCTATGAAAGGGCCTCAGAAGTCGGCTGGCGTTGACATCTGACGCCGGAACCCACATCCTCTCCTCAGGACCGTATCCCCTCCAGTGCACCAGGTACTGGATGGAACCCCGCAGAACTCTCGAGTGGAGAATCCTGGAGATCTCGAACTCCAAGTTTCCCTCGACTAGAACAGGAGGAGGAGGCAATGGCGATGGTACCACCGGTTTAACATATTTTTTTAGTAAAAACTTGTGGAAGACATCATGGATCCTCCAAGTCTGCGGCAGATCCAGTCGAAACCGCAGAAATTTTATACGGACCAACAAATCTTGGACCCAGTTTCCAAGATGGCACTCTCAACTTGATATTCCTAGTGGACAACCACACCAGATCACCCACACACAGGTCCGGACCAGTCACACGTCTCCTGTCAGCCATTCGTTTATACCTCTCACCCATCCTCTCCAAATTCCCTTGAATCCTCCGCCAGATAGAGGATAAAGGCAGAAGAGAATCTCTCCTCCTCTGGCATCCCGGAGGAACCAGACCCAGAAAAAGTACCAAACTGTCGATGGAAACCGTATGCGCCAAAAAATGTCGACTTACCCGTGTACTCCTGCCTACGGTTATTCAATGCAAATTCTGCTAAGGACAAGAATGAGTACCAGTCCTCCTGATTCTCAGCCACAAAGCACCTCAAGTAGGTCTCCAAATTTTGATTGGTACGCTCCGTCTGACCATTTGACTGTGGATGAAAAGCCGACGAGAAAGAAAGTTGAATGCCAAGTCGAGAGCAGAACGCCCTCCAAAACCTGGAGACAAACTGCGTGCCCCTATCAGAGACCACATCCAAAGGAATACCGTGCAATTTCACAATATTATCCACAAAAATCTGTGCAAGAGTCTTAGCGTTAGGCAGACTTGTTAGTGGTATAAAGTGAGCCATTTTACTGAAACGATCGACTACCACCAAAATCACTGTTCTCCCGGAGGAACTCGGAAGGTCCGTAATAATGTCCATGGACAAATGCGTCCAAGGACGAGATGGAATAGACAATGTAAGAAGTGAACCAGGTGGTCGAGTATGAGCAACCTTAGACCGAGCTCAGGTTTCACAAGCTGTCACGTAATTCTCAATACTCTTACGCAACCCTGGCTACCAGAACCTCCGGGACACCAGATCACAGGTGGACTTACCACCAGGATGTCCAGCGAGAACAGTATTGTGATGTTCCTTGAACACCTTGTATCGTAGGCCCTCAGGAACAAACAACCTCCCTGGGGGACACGAACCAGGAGCCCCCTCCTGAGCTCCCAAAACCTCCATCTCCAATTCAGGGTACAGAGCGGAGACCACCACTCCATCCGCCAAAATCGGCGCTGGATCTTCTGAATCACCTCCCCCAGGAAAGCTGCGAGACAAGGCATCTGCCTTGACGTTCTTGACCCCTGGGCGAAAGGTAACCACGAAATTGAATCTGGTAAAAAACAATGACCATCTGGCCTGTCTAGGGTTCAGACGCTTGGCAGATTGCAGGTAAGCCAAATTCTTATGGTCTGTATACACAGTAACGGGGTGAGAAGCCCCCTCTAACCAGTGACGCCATTCTTCAAAGGCCAACTTGATCGCCAACAACTCCCTATCTCCAACATCATAATTCCTCTCGGCGACCGAGAGCTTCCTGGAGAAGAAGGCACACGGGACCCACTTGCCAGGAGAAGGACCCTGCGAAAGCACCGCCCCAACTCCCACCTCTGATGCATCAACCTCAACCACGAATGGCTGAGATACATCCGGCTGCACCAAAATGGGAACAGACGCAAAACGCTCCTTAATCGCCGAAAAGGCCTGCAATGCCTCACCCGACCAGACAGAGACATCAGCGCCCTTCTTGGTCATATCAGTAAGAGGTTTGACTAGCGTGGAATAATTCAAAATAAATTTTCTATAATAATTCGTAAACCCCAAAAATCGCATCAAAGCTTTCTGATTCTCCGGTCGGTCCCACTCCAGAACCGCCCAGACCTTTTCGGGGTCCATACGAAAACCAGAATCAGAAAGCATGTATCCCAAGAATGGGAGCTCTTGCACCGCAAACAAACATTTCTCCAATTTGGCGTATAACTTATTCTCCCGAAGGATCGTCAAAACCTGTCTCACATGATCCTGATGAGTCTTCAGATCAGGAGAATAAATTAAAATGTCATCTAGGTAGACTACTACGAACCTCCCCACCAAATGATGAAAAATATCATTGACGAATCGCTGAAATACCGCTGGCGCATTCGTCAACCCAAAAGGCATTACCAGGTTCTCAATATGACCCTCGTGCGTATTGAAGGCCGTTTTCCACTCATCCCCCTCCTTGATCCTGATCAGATTGTATGCTCCTCTCAAATCCAACTTGGAGAACACCTTGGCTCCAACAATCTGATCAAAAAGATCAGAGATCAAAGGCAGGGGATATGGATCCCGGACTGTAATACGGTTCAGCTCCCGGAAATCCAAACACGGTCTCAGTGATCCATCTTTCTTCTTCACGAAGAACAAACCTACAGCCACTGGAGACTTAGATGGTCTAATATGACCCTTTGCCAAACTCTTGGCGACATACTTTCGCATGACCTCTCTCTCGGGTTGAGAGAGGCTGTAGAGCCGAGACTTAGGCAACTTAGCCCCCGGAATGAGATTCACAGGACAATCATAGTCACGATGAGGGGGCAATTCCTGAGCCCCACTCTCCGAAAAAACGTCCGAAAAATCGGAGAGATACTGAGGCAAGGCCGTAACGGACACTTCAGAAATAGATGTGACAAGTAGGGATGAGCGAACCCGAACTGTATAGTTCGGGTTTGTACCGAATTTTGGGGTGTCCGTGACACGGACCCGAACATTTTCGTTAAAGTCCGGGTTCGAGTTCGGTGTTCGGCGCTTTCTTGGCGCTTTTTGAAAGGCTGCAAAGCAGCCAATCATCAAGCATCATACTACTTGCCCCAAGAGGCCATCACAGCCATGCCTACTATTGGCATGGCTGTGATTGGCCAGTGCAGCATGTGACCCAGCCTCTATATAAGCTTGGGTCACGTATCGCTGCACGTCACTCTGCTGATATAAGTATAGGGAGAGGTTGCAGCTGCGATGTTAGGGCGAGATTAGGCAGTGATTAACTCCTCCAAAAGACTTCATTCAGTGATCGATCTCCAGCTGTTGATCATTGAACTGCTGCTATTCAATTGCTCAGTGTTTTTAGGCTGCCCAGAGCGTTTTTCAGTCACTTTTTTCTGGGGTGATCGGCGGCCATTTTGTGGCTTGTGGTGCGCCAGCACAAGCTGCCACCAAGTACATTTAACTATCAATAGTGTGGTTATTTTTTGCTATATCCTACATCAGGGTCAAGCTTTCATCAAGTGCATTTAACCATCAATAGTGTGGATATTTTTTGGCCATATACTACATCAGGGGCAAGCTAAGACTGTCACCCAAGTGCATTTAACCATCAAAAGTGTGGTTATTTTTTGCTATATCCTACATTAGGGTCAAGCTTTCATCAAGTGCATTTAACCATCAATAGTGTGGTTATTTTTTGGCCATATACTACATCAGGGGCAAGTTGAGCCTGTCGCCCAGCGCCTAAAAAATAGGCCTCACATTTATATTCATCCAAATCTGTCATTACTGTTTTAGCTGGTCAAGTTATATAGTGTCCGTCAAAGCACAGTTTTTGTTCTGGGATGAAATACAATTCCCAATTTTGCAATTCTCAAAATTAGTGGTTTCTGCTGTATCAGGCCTACTTTAAATCTATCTCTAAAAGGGTATATTAGATTCAAGGTGCTGATAGGGTAATTCTTAAGAACTTCACACACACACGCTACAGTGCAGATCCAAGTCTAATTCTGTGATTAAATGTATACCTGTCACCCAGCGCCTAGAAAATAGGCCTCACATTTATATTCATCCAAATCTGTCATTACTGCTTTAGCTGGTCAAGTTATTTAGTGTCCGTCAAAGCACAGTTTTTGTTCTGGTTTGAAATACAATTCCCAATTTTGCAATTCTCAAAATTAGTGGTTTCTGCTGTATCAGGCCTACTTTAAATCTATCCCTAAAAGGGTATATTAGATTCAAGGTGCTGATAGGGTAATTCTCAAGAACTTCACACACACGCTACAGTGCAGATCCAAGTCTAATTCTGTGATTAAACGTATACCTGTCACCCAGCGCCTAAAAAATAGGCCTCACATTTATATTCATCAAAATCTGTCATTACTGCTTTAGCTGGTCAAGTTATTTAGTGTCCGTCAAAGCACAGTTTTTGTTCTGGGTTAAAATACAATTCCCAATTTTGCAATTCTCAAAATTAGTGGTTTCTGCTGTATCAGGCCTACTTTAAATCTATCTCTAAAGGGGTATATTAGATTCAATGTGCTGATAGGGTAATTCTCAAGAACTTCACACACACGCTACAGTGCAGATCCAAGTCTAATTCTGTGATTAAACGTATACCTGTCACCCAGCGCCTAAAAAATAGGCCTCACATTTATATTCATCCAAATCTGTCATTACTGTTTTAGCTGGTCAAGTTATTTAGTGTCCGTCAAAGCACCGTTTTTGTTCTGGGTTGAAATACAATTCCCAATTTTGCAATTCTCAAAATTAGTGGTTTCTGCTGTATCAGGCCTACTTTAAATCTATCCCTAAAAGGGTAGATTAGATTCAAGGTGCTGATAGGGTCATTCTCAAGAACTTCACACACACGCTACAGTGCAGATCCAAGTCTAATTCTGTGATTAAACGTATACCTGTCACCCAGCGCCTAAATAATAGGCCTCAAATTTATATTCAGCTAAATCTGTCATTACTGGTGTGCCTGTATTAGTGTAATACGGTACCTAAATAGATAGCCAGATAGTGTTAGGTGTCTGTAAAAAAAGGCCTGAATTTGAATTCAATACATTGGCCCGAATAAGATTTTTCTTATTGTGGTGAATGGTAACAATGAGGAAAACATCTAGTAAGGGACACGGACATGGTCTTGGTGGTGTTATTGGACCCTCTGGTGCTGGGAGAGGACGTGGCCGTTCTGCCACAGCCACACGTCCTAGTAAAACAACTACCTCAGGTCCCAGTAGCCAGCAGAATTTACAGCGATATTTTGTGGGGCCCAATGCCGTTCTAAGGATGTTAAAGGCCTGAGCAGGTACAGGCATTAGTCAATTGGGTGGCCGACAGTGGATCCAGCACGTTCACATTATCTCCCACCCAGTCTTCTGCGGAAAGCGCACATATGGCACATGAAAACCAAGCCCATCCGTCTGTCACATCACCCCCATGCATATCAGGGAATCTGTATGAGCCTCAAGTTATGCAGCAGTCTCTTATGCTGTTTGAAGACTCTGCTGCCAGGGTTTCCCAAGGGCATCCACCTAGCCCTTCCCCAGGGGTGGAAGAGATAGAATGCACTAACGCACAACCACTTATGTTTCCTGATGATGAGGACATGGGAATACCACCTCAGCACGTCTCTGATGATGACGAAACACAGGTTCCAACTGCTGCGTCTTTCTGCAGTGTGCAGACTGAACAGGAGGTCAGGGGTCAAGACTGGGTGGAAGATGATGCAGGGGACGATGAGGTCCTAGACCCCACATGGAATGAAGGTCGTGCCACTGACTTTCACAGTTCGGAGGAAGAGGCAGTGGTGAGACCGAGCCAACAGCGTAGCAAAAGAGGGAGCAGTGGGCAAAAGCAGAACATCCGCCGCCAAGAGACTCCGCCTGCTACTGACTGCCGCCATCTGGGACCGAGCACCCCAAAGGCAGCTTCAAGGAGTTCCCTGGCATGGCACTTCTTCAAACAATGTGCTGACGACAAGACCCGAGTGGTTTGCACGCTGTGCCATCAGAGCCTGAAGCGAGGCATTAACGTTCTGAACCTTAGCACAACCTGCATGACCAGGCACCTGCATGCAAAGCATGAATTGCAGTGGAGTAAACACCTTAAAAACAAGGAAGTCACTCAGGCTCCCCCTGCTACCTCTTCTGCTGCTGCCGCCTCGGCCTCTTCTGCTGCTGCCGCCTCGGCCTCTTCCTCTGCCTCTGGAGGAACGTTGGCACCTGCCGCCCAGCAAACATGGGATGTACCACCAACACCACCACCTGCGTCACCAAGCATCTCAATCATGTCACACGGCAGCGTTCAGCTCTCCATCTCACAAACATTTGAGAGAAAGCGTAAATTCCCACCTAGCCACCCTCGATCCCTGGCCCTGAATGCCAGCATTTCTAAACTACTGGCCTATGAGACAGCTTCAAACAGCTCATGTCGCTTGCTGTCCCACAGTATGTTGTTCCCAGCCGGCACTACTTCTCCAAGAGAGCCGTGCCTTCCCTGCACAACCAAGTATCCGATAAAATCAAGTGTGCACTGCGCAACGCCATCTGTGGCAAGGTCCACCTAACCACAGATACGTGGACCAGTAAGCACGGCCAGGGATGCTATATCTCCCTAACTGCACACTGGGTAAATGTAGTGGCGGCTGGGCCCCAGGCGGAGAGCTGTCTGTCGCACGTCCTTCCGCCACCAAGGACCGCAGGGCAACATTCTTTGCCTCCTGTCTCCTCCTCCTCCTACTCAGCTTCCTCCTCCTCTTCTTCCACCTGCTCATCCGGTCAGCCACACACCTTCACCACCAACTTCAGCACAGCCCGGGGTAAACGTCAGCAGGCCGTTCTGAAACTCATATGTTTGGGGGACAGGCCCCACACCGCACAGGAGTTGTGGGGGGGTATAGAACAACAGACCGACGAGTGGTTGCTGCCGGTGAGCCTCAAGCCCGGCCTGGTGGTGTGCGATAATGGGCGAAATCTCGTTGCAGCTCTGGGACTAGCCGGTTTGACGCACATCCATTGCCTGGCGCATTTGCTGAATTTGGTGGTGCAGAAGTTCATTCACAACTACCCCGACATGTCAGAGCTGCTGCATAAAGTGCGGGCCGTCTGTTCGCGCTTCCGGCGTTCACATCCTGCCGCTGCTCGCCTGTCTGCGCTACAGCGTAACTTCGGCCTTCCCGCTCACCGCCTCATATGCGACGTGCCCACCAGGTGGAACTCCAACTTGCACATGCTGGACAGACTGTGCGAGCAGAAGCAGGCCATAGTGGAGTTTCAGCTGCAGCACGCACGGGTCAGTCGCACTGTGGAACAGCACGACTTCACCACCAATGACTGGGCCTCCATGCGAGACCTGTGTACCCTGTTGCGCTGTTTCGAGTACTCCACCAACATGGCCAGTGGCGATGATGCCGTTATCAGCGTTACAATACCACTTCTATGTCTCCTTGAGAAAACACTTAGGGCGATGATGGAGGAGGAGGTGGCCCAGGAGGAGGAGGAGGAGGAAGAGGGGTCATTTTTAGCACTTTCAGGCCAGTCTATTCAAAGTGACTCAGATGGAGGTTTTTTGCAACAGCAGAGGCCAGGTACAAATGTGGCCAGACTACTGGAGGACGAGGAGGACGAGGATGAGGAGGAGGAGGATGAGGATGAAGCATGTTCACAGCGGGCTGGCACCCAACGCAGCTCGGGCCCATCACTGGTGCATGGCTGGGGGGAAACGCAGGACGATGACGATACGCCTCCCACAGAGGACAGCTTGTCCTTACCTCTGGGCAGCCTGGCACACATGAGCGACTACATGCTGCAGTGCCTGCGCAACGACAGCAGAGTTGCCCACATTTTAACGTGTGCGGACTACTGGGTTGCCACCCTGCTGGATCCACGGTACAAAGACAAAGTGCCCACCTTACTTCATGCACTGGAGCGTGATAGTTAGATGCGCGAGTACAAGCGCACGTTGGTAGACGCGCTACTGAGAGCATTCCCAAATGTCACAGGGGAACAAGTGGAAGCCCAAGGCGAAGGCAGAGGAGGAGCAAGAGGTCGCCAACGCAGCTGTGTCACGGCCAGCTCCTCTGAGGGCAGGGTTAGCATGGCAGAGATGTGGAAAAGTTTTGTCACCACGCCAGAGCTAACTGCACCACCACCTGATACGGAACGTGTTAGCAGGAGGCAACATTTCACTATCATGGTGGAACAGTACCTGTGCACACCCCTCCACGTACTGACTGATGGTTCGGCCCCATTCAACTTTTGGGTCTCCAAATTGTCCACGTGGCCAGAGCTAGCCTTTTATGCCTTGGAGGTGCTGGCCTGCCTGGCGGCCAGCGTTTTGTCTGAACGTGTATTCAGCACGGCAGGCGGCGTCATTACAGACAAACGCAGCCGCCTGTCTACAGCCAATGTGGACAAGCTGACGTTCATAAAAATGAACCAGGCATGGATCCCACAGGACCTGTCCATCCCTTGTGCAGATTAGACATTAACTACCTCCCCTTAACAATATATTATTGTACTCCAGGGCACTTTCCCATTTAATCCTATTTTTATTTTCATTTTACCATTATATTGCGGGGCAACCCAAAGTTGAATGAACCTCTCCTCTGTCTGGGTGTCGGGGCCTAAAAATATCTGACAGTGGCCTGTTCCAGTGGTGGGTGACATGAAGCCTGATTCTCTGCTATGACATGAAGACTGATTCTCTGCTGACATGAAGCCTGAATCTCTGTTATGGGACCTCTCTCCTCTGCCTGGGTGCCTGGGCCTAAATATGTGACAATGGACTGTTCCAGTGGTGGGTGACGTGAAGCCTGATTCTCTGCTATGACATAAAGACTGATTCTTTGCTGACATGAAGCCTGAATCTCTGTTATGGGACCTCTCTCCTCTGTCTGGGTGCCGGGGCCTAAAAATATCTGACAGTGGCCTGTTCCAGTGGTGGGTGACATGAAGCCTGATTCTCTGCTATGACATGAAGACTGATTCTCTGCTGACATGAAGCCTGAATATCTGTTATGGGACATCTCTTCTCTGCCTGGGTCTAAATATGTGACAATGGACTGTTCCAGTGGTGGGTGACGTGAAGCCTGATTCTCTGCTATGACATGAAGACTGATTCTCTGCTGACATGAAGCCTGAATCTCTGTTATGGGACCTCTCTCCTCTGTTTGGGTGCCGGGGCCTAAAAATGTTTGACAGTGGCCTGTTCCAGTGGTGGGTGACATGAAGCCTGATTCTCTGCTATGACATGAAGACTGATTCTCTGCTGACATGAAGCCTGAATCTCTGTTATGGGACCTCTCTCCTCTGTCTGGGTGCCGGGGCCTAAAAATATCTGACAGTGGCCTGTTCCAGTGGTGGGTGACATGAAGCCTGATTCTCTGCTATGACATGAAGACTGATTCTCTGCTGACATGAAGCCTGAATCTCTGTTATGGGACCTCTCTCCTCTGCCTGGGTGCCTGGGCCTAAATATGTGACAATGGACTGTTCCAGTGGTGGGTGACGTGGAGCCTGATTCTCTGCTATGACATGAAGACTGATTCTCTGCTGACATGAAGCCTGAATCTCTGTTATGGGACCTCTCTCCTCTGTCTGGGTGCCGAGGCCTAAAAATATCTGACAGTGGCCTGTTCCAGTGGTGAGTGACATGAAGCCTGATTCTCTGCTATGACATGAAGACTGATTCTCTGCTGACATGAAGCCTGAATCTCTGTTATGGGACCTCTCTCCTCTGTCTGGGTGCCGGGGCCTAAAAATATCTGACAGTGGCCTGTTCCAGTGGTGCGTGACATGAAGCCTGATTCTCTGCTATGACATGAAGACTGATTCTCTGCTGACATGAAGCCTGAATCTCTGTTATGGGACCTCTCTCCTCTGTCTGGGTGCCGGGGCCTAAAAATATCTGACAGTGGCCTGTTCCAGTGATGGGTGATATGAAGCCTGATTCTATGCTATGACATGAAGACTGATTCTCTGCTGACATGAAGCCTGAATCTCTGTTATGGGACCTCTCTCCTCTGTCTGGGTGCCGGGGCCTAAATATATGACAATGGACTGTTCCAGTTTTGGGTGACGTGAAGCCTAATTCTCTGCTATGACATGAAGACTGATTCTCTGCTGACATGAAGCCTGATTCTCTGCTATGGGACCTCTCTCCAATTGATATTGGTTAATTTTTATTTATTTTATTTTTATTCATTTCCCTATCCACATTTGTTTGCAGGGGATTTAACTACATTTTGCTGCCTTTTGCAGCCCTTTAGCCCTGTCCTGGGCTGTTTTACAGCCTTTTTAGTGCCGAAAAGTTCGGGTCCCCATTGACTTCAATGGGGTTCGGGTTCGGGACGAAGTTCGGGTCGGGTTCGGATCCCGAACCCGAAAATTTCCAGGAAGTTCGGCCGAACTTCTCGAACCCGAACATCCAGGTGTCTGCTCAACTCTAGTGACAAGAAAATTATCCGAACAAAACTTGCTCCAACCAATGATTTGTCTCGCTTGCCAGTCTATAATTGGGTTATGTCTAGACAACCTTGGCAACCCCAAAACTATTGGAGCTGGCAAATCCTTCATGACGAAACAGCAAATAATCTCAGCATGTGAATCACCCACCCTTAAATGAATACAATGAACAACGTGAGTAAGGCTCCCTTGGGAAAGAGGGGAAGAATCAATAGCAAAAACACGAATCTCGTTGTCTAATGTGCAAATACTTAGTCCCAAACCCTCAAGAAACAGAAAGTCAATTAAATTTACCACATCAACAAACACATTTCTAGACTCTATCGCCACCATAGCTGAAAGGAGAAAACGGGAACTGCAGGGAACTTGCATACCAGTCTGCTCCACCACACCATTCATACTACCAAGTGTGAGGGTATTTTTTTTTTTCTTCTTTTTCTTTTTTCTTTATCACTTCCCCCTGTGGTTCAAAATACGGACAAGAAAAAACAAAATGACCCCTCTTCCCACAATAGAAACATAAATTGTGCACTTCTCGAAAGTCTCTACTATCCGAATGGAAAGATATCTGACCTAACTGCATGGGTTCCTCCCCTACCCCAGAGTAACAAGCAATATTACCCTGGGCAGCTGGTGAAACAAAACCACACGTGGGAGGAATCCCCTGCACAGAGGGACCCTTACACCTCTCTCTGATACGTCTATCCAAACGTATCGCCAAAGACATTGCGTTTTCCAAAATATCTGGGTATTCATGAAAAGCCAGAGCATCTTTCAACCTTTCAGATAACCCCTGACAAAACTGGCTACGTAACGCGGGGTCGTTCCACCCCGACTCAGTAGCCCACCTCCTAAACTCTGTGCAGTAAACATCAGCAGTATGCAGGACCGTCTTTAATATTGATTGGACCCTGGGCAAGAATTTACTTGGGCCCCCTTGATCCCGACCCCCCCCCCCCCCCCCCGCACTTTGCTGTACTTGCCATACAGCAGCACTTACCTGTCACGTCCAGGGCCTCCAGGTGACGTCTCCTCTCTGTCATCATCCTCTCTGTAGATCTTCTCTCTCATCATCTTCTCCACTCGGTCTGGACAACTTCTCTCAGCCGCCTCGTCTCTGCAGAGTGTGACACACAGACATCTTAGCTTCTTCACATTCTATCATTATCCCCCAACTGGAGTCCTCACAGTGTTATCCTGCTGCTTGCTGTCCCCCCCCCCACAGGGGTGTAGCTATAGGGGGTGCAGAGGTAGCAGTCGCTACCGGGCCCAGGAGCATGAAGGGGCCCAAAGACACTTGTGCCGCATAATAAAACACACAAAGCACTGAGGGAAGGGGGGCCCAAGCTGAACTCTTGCACCGGAGCCCATGAGCCTTTAGTTACGCCCGTGCCCCTCCCCCCAATACCCCCAAATACTATCCTGAAGAACCATTACTGCCCCCCATAGTAATAGTGCTCCTCATAGTCCCACCAATAGTAATTCCCTTCTAGAATGCCCTCATTAGTAACACTGCCCCAACCGTGATAATGCTCCTCAACAATGCCCCCATTATTAGAAGAGCCCTCCCATATTAATAATACCCTCACAGAGTCCCCAGTAGAAATAAGGCCCCCTATTGTTCCCCCAGTGGTAATAAAGCTCCCTACAGAACCCTCAGTAGTAATAAGGCCCCCATAGTGCGCTTAGTAGAAAAAAGGCAGATCTCTAAGACCCTCCTATAGAGCCCCCAGTAGTAATAAGACCACCTATAATGTCACCTGGATCTGCAGTGCCCCCTGCAGTTATAATCCTCCCTCCACCATACAGTCCCATGTAAATAACATCACCTCCTCCCCAGCCGCCTCCAACGCACAATCCCATGTAAACATCACCCCCTAAGGCTACTTTCATACTTGCGTTCGTGCGGATCTGTCCTGTACTTGTACAGGACGGATCCGCACCGATAATACAAATGAATGCATCCGTTCAGGACCGATTCGTTTGTATTAGATTAGAATTTCTAAGTCCCAATACGGATCCGTCCTGACTTACATTGAAAGTCAATGGGGGACGGATCCGTTTACAATTGCACCATTTTGTGTCAATGCAAAGGGATCCGTCCCCATTTACTTACATTGTAAGTCAGGACGGATCCGTTTGGCTCCGCAAGGCCATGCGGACACAAAAAAGCTGCTTGCAGCATTTTGGGGTCCGCCTCCAAAACGGAACGGGGGGGCGTACGGAGCCGAACTAATGCATTCAGAATGCATTGGGGTTAAACTGATGCATTTGGGGCTGCTTGTGAGAGCCTTGAAACTGATCTCACAAGCGGATCCCCAAACCCAAGTGTGAACGTAGCCTAAACATTAAGTCCAAAGTACATAAACATCATTCCCCCCCACCATCCACTTTCAACATACAGTCCCATGTAAATAACATCACTCCCTCCCCCAGCCACCTCAAGCACATAGTTCCATGTCAATAGCATCCCTCCCTTCAGCCCTAACATACATCCTAGTTAAATAACTACAACTCCCAGCACTCTCTGCCTCTCTCTTCACTTACCTCTCCTCATATACAGACATCAGCATTAGGCTCCTTCTCCTCTTCACTCCGGTCCAATCCTGCACTGGTCACATGATGGTGACATCATCCAGGTCATCCTATCACAGCCTGTTTTGCTGATCACATGACCTGTGATGTCACCACAGGTCCTTCACCTCTTCCTAGTGTGTATTAGATTCAATTGTATTGCCGTTCTGTGTACGGCAATACAGTTGTATCTAGCAGACAGGACATTCGGGGCCTGGGACAAAACATCAGGGGCCCAGGCCCTGAATGTTTTAACCTAGCAACGCAGTCACTAGTGAATAGGAGTCGGGAAATGGAGCTCCCTTGGGCCCCCAGGAGCAACTGGGCCCGGGGCAGCTGCCCCTTTTGCCCTGCTGCAAAGACGGCCCTGGCAGTATGTTTACCTTGTAGTAAGTTACGTAATTTTGACTCTGCCATCGAAACTCGATCTGGGTCATCGTAAATCAATCCCAGGGCTTTAAAAAATTCCTCCACCGACTGGAGAGCCAGAGAACCGGGCGGCAGGGAAAAAGCCCAGGATTGCGCGTCCCCTTTCAGCAAAGACATGATGATACCCACCCTCTGATCCTCATTACCTGATAAAAATGGGCACAATCGAAAGTACAAATTACATGACTCTTTGAAA
This sequence comes from Bufo bufo, assembly GCF_905171765.1. Taxonomy (NCBI): domain Eukaryota; kingdom Metazoa; phylum Chordata; class Amphibia; order Anura; family Bufonidae; genus Bufo; species Bufo bufo. The sequence goes on along the minus strand of NC_053397.1, from coordinate 129,599,412 downwards.
CAGAAAAAATCATCAGTTCCCCCTGCAAATTTCTCAGGAAGAGCGACTTTAGGCTCCCCAACAATTTGAACTGTACCTGAACCCAACACCCTCTGACACTGTGTGACCGTACTACGCAGATCCGCAACCTCCAGGGACAAACCCTGCATGCGGTCAACCAGTGCATCAATTGACGCCATCACATAAACGCTGAGCAATGGCAGTCACAGTATGGCGGATTATAATGTCACGGCGGACGTGCACAGTATAACAGATAACACACCAACCAGGCTCTGGACGAGAGACAGGGGAAGGGTCACCTCCTAGTTTTTCCCTGACCTCTTTCCCTGCACTGCTCAGCCCCCAGACAGACCTTGAAGGTAGGTTTGCTGTGTCCTCCAGCCTGTACTGACAGAACCCTGAACTCCCTGAGATGGTGAAGTGGGGAGAAAGGAGCAGCCTGCTCGCACAGAACCTGGATGGGATAGATGACATAAACAACCAAACAAGAAATTAAACTTATCTTCTGAGAGCAGGAACTGACAGCCAACCTTCCCTCCAAACTTCCCAGACCAAAATGAACAGTATAATCCGCTCAGAGCACTTAGCCGGAGACCATTTAAACTAATAACTCCACCCAGTGCACCTGATGCGAGGCGGATCCAGCACGGCATCAAAACAAAAACTAAAATTGTGCTGCAATCCTGGCTGACCTCCGCACATCGTCAGAGTGGGGCATGACAATACCCCTTCCAGTGAATCAGGTACTGCAAGGAATTATGCACCTTCCTGACATCCACTATTTTAGACACCACATACTCGACAGCATCATTAACAAGAACCGGCGGAGGCGAGGCTTTCGATGGTACTACCGGTTCAAAATATTTTTTAAGTAGAGATTTATGGAACACATTATGAATGTGGAATGACTCGGGCAGCTCCAACCTAAATTATACCGGGTTAATTACTTCCGTGATCTTATATGGTCCAATAAAACGAGGAGCAAACTTTTCAGAATCTACCTTAAGAGAGAGATTCTTGGAGGACAACCATACCTTATCCCCAACCTGTAAATTCACCCCCCTTGAACGTCTCCTATCGGCCTTGAGTTTCTGAGAACTTTGAGCCTTTTCTAAGTTCGATTGAACCCGGGCCCAAACTGTGCACAGTTCAGAGGAGAACCTATCAGCCTCAGGGTTAGAGGAGGAGACGGATGACCCAGAATGAAAACGGGGATGGAAACCATGGTTACAAAAGAAAGGTGAAACCCCAGCAGACGAAATTGACACAGTTATTCAAAGCAAATTCAGCCAATGGAAGAAATTTCACCCATAATTGCTGGTCATCAGCAACATACAACCTCAAGAATTGTTCCACAGACTGATTAAGGGAACTCTCAGGGTGGTAGGCAGAGGAAAAAGACAATGAAATTTTTCATTTTTGACAGAAGGCCCTCCAGAATTTGGACACAAACTGCACACCCCTGTCAGAAACAATATTTTCCGGGATACCATGCAATCGAACAATTTCTTTTACAAAAATAGACGCCAGGGTTTTGGCCTTCGGGAGTTTAGACAGGGGAATGAAATGGACCATCTTGCTAAACCTATCGACCACTACCCAAACTACAGTTTTACCCTCCGCCGGCGGTAGGTCAGTTATAAAGTCCATCGAGATATGGGACCAGGGTCTACTGGGAATGGGCAGGGGTCGTAGGTTATCAGCAGGGTGAGTCCTAGGTGTCTTGGACCTGGCACAAACCTCACAGGCTGACACGTAGGAGTTGACATCCCTAGTTAGAGTGGGCCACCAATAAGATCTAGAAACCAGATCCTTAGTGCCCTCAACACCCGGATGTCCACAAAAGGCAGAATCGTGACACTCACCCAACAGATGGAGACGAAATTGTACGGGGATTCAACCTCTTAGCAGACGAGAGAAACATAAGGTTTTTATGGTCAGTGACAACAGTTACACAATGCCTTGCTCCCTCCAGAAAATGCCTCCACTCCTCAAAAGCCCATTTAATGGCCAGCAGCTCCCTATTCCCTATGTCGTAGTTTCTCTCCGTGGGAGAGAATTTCCTGGAGAAGAAGGCACATGGTCTCAGGTTAGTGAGGCTAGCAGGACCTTGTGAAAGGACTGCTCCTGCGCCGTCCTCGGACGCATCCACCTCCACAATAAAAGGTTTCTCCTGATCAGGCTGGATCAGAATGGGAGCGCTACTGAATGCCTTTTTTAATTTTTCAAATGAAGAAATGGCCTCAGTAGACCAATTCTCCAAATCCGCCCCTTTCTTAGTAAGGTCGGTCAACGGTTTAGCAATTACGGAAAAATTCATAATAAATTTACGATAGTAATTGGTGAAACCTAAGAACCGTTGTAAGGCCTTTAAGGATGAAGGTCTTACCCATTCCTTAATTGCTAGTACCTTACCAGGATCCATCTTGAAGGCGTGAGGAGTCAGAACATGCCCTAGAAACAGAATCTCCTGTACACCAAAGACACATTTCTCTTGCTTAGCGGATAGCTGATTCTCCCTCAACACCTCTAATACTTGTTTAACATGAGACACATGGGATTCGAAGTCAGCAGAGAATATCAAAATGTCGTCAAGATAGACAATAACAAATTTACCTAAGAACTCCCTAAGAATGTCATTCATGAAGTTTTGGAACACAGCTGGGGCATTGCTGAGTCCAAAAGGCATCACCTGATATTCAAAGTGTCCTACCGGGGTATTGAACGCCGTCTTCCTTTCGTCTCCCTCCTTGATTCGTATTAGATTGTATGCCCCTTTCAGGTCAATTTTGGAAAACCAGGTTGCCCCCAGAACCTGGTTAAATAAATCCGGAATCAATGGGAGGGAGTATCTATTCTGGACAGTGATTTTATTTAATCTCCGGTAATCGATACATGGCCTAAGAGCACCATCTTTTTTCTTAACGAAGAAAAACCCCGCCCCCATAGGAGAGACAGAAGGTCTAATATGCCCTTTACCAAGGCTCTCCTTAATATAATCTTCCATGGCCTTGTGTTCGGGCATAGAAAGATTATAAATTCATCCCTTAGGAAACTTGGCCCCCTCTACTAGCTCTATGGTACAATCATAAGGTCTATGGGGGGGTAGAACCTCCGGGGTTGGTGATGAGAATACATCAGAATATTCTCTAACAACAGAGGGTAAAGTATCAGACTTTACTGAGACCCCAGCCTGTACCACGGACAAGTACGAGTCACACTTATGCCCCATCTCACCAACTCCCCATTGGACCAATCTATAGTGGGGTTATGTAGTCGGAGCCAAGGCAACCCTAGTACCACCTCAGCCGGTAGGTTCTCCAGGACTAAAAGCGAACATCTCTCTGAGTGGCACACACCCACGGTTAGAGAAATCTCCGAGGTACATAAGCTCACCGTACCACCAATAAGAGGAGTAGCATCAATAGCCATGACATGAATAGGAGTTGGTAAGGCAAACATAGGAATACCCAATCTTACAGTATACTCAGAGTCAATAAAGCTAGCCGCTGAGCCAGAATCAATAAAGGCCTTACCCGGCCATTTATCTACTCCCAGAGAAATCGTAATGGGTACCGAAAGCTTACATTTAGAAAATTCAGTGTGTACCTGGTCTTTAGGTTGCCTTGCCTTAGGAGACTTGACAGAGAGGACCTTCTTAGGACACTGGTTGATCCAATGGTCAGGATCTCCACAGTAAAAGAATTCTCCACGTCTGCGGCGAAGATTCCCTCGGGTCATTCCAACCTGCATGGGTTCCTCGGTGGAGACCTCAGCATTGTCTCTGGGATAGGAGCTCTGGCTGGACCACCATCTGGGAAGAGAACTGTTGTTCCTGTCGTCTCTCTCTAACCCGTCGGTCAAGTCGGACAACAAGGGTCATCATCTCCTCTAAGGTCTCTGGAAGTTGATAACTGACCAGAAGATCCTTTAATTTATCAGACAGACCTGACCTGAACTGACTCTTCAGGGCTGGTTCATTCCATCCTGAGGGGACACACCACCTTCTGAATTGGGTGCAATAATCCTCCGCTGGTAGATTGCCCTGAACCAGTGCCTTTAGAGCCGTCTCGGCTACTAGAGCCCTGTCTGGATCATCATAGAGGGTACCCAGGGCCTGAAAGAACCCCTCCACAGAAGATAAACAACTGGCGCCAGCAGGTAAAGAGAACGCCCAGTCCTGGGGATCACCCTGTAATAGGGAAATGATAATGCCCACGCGTTGACTCTCGGGGCCAGAGGACAAGGGGCGCAAACGGAAGTACAGTTTGCAATTCTCCTTAAAAGAGAGAAACTTCTTCCGGTCCCCAGAAAAGGGTTCTGGGAGCTTAATCTGCGGCTCAAAATGCGGACTGGAGGCCTGAGGAGTGGAAGAACCTTGCCCTAACTCAAAAGAACTGAGTTTTTCCCCTAACTTCTGCACCATCTGCGTCAGATTAGAGACATGGTCAGTCAGGGTCACCAGAGGATTCGTTATACAGTGGTTATTGGGCCTGTTAATCTGTAACGGTCGCGTACACACACACACAGGGGGGAGGGAAGTGACCACTGCGCTCCACCCTTACCCCTGGCCCTGCCTACTTGCCTCGCGAGTCCTAATGACAGGGGACAACTGGACGGCAATCCCTAACTTGGAATAAGTGCAGGGATGACAGACAGACAAACAACAGGACGTGAACGGACCGAGTCAATATCAGGAAAGCTACAAAGTACAAATGGAGCAAGCAGAGAATTGTCAGGAGAAGCCGGGGTCATAAATACCAGGAGAGACGTGAAGTACCAAAGGAGTCAGCAGAGGATCGTCAGGAGGAGGCCGGGGTCAGAAAACCAGGAGAGCAGCAAAGTACACAAGGAGCAGGCAGAGGATCGTCAGGAATTCAGCAGGAGGTAAGTACGCCAGGAAAGACCAAATCACAGGTGGAACCTAAATTAACAGGCAACCTGTGGCCAGCAGGCTGCCTGTATTTATAGTCGGGAGTGAGGGTCATGTGACGTGGCCAGCGTCACATGACCGACAGACCAACCAGTCGAGCACCGAGTGATCAGCTTGGCGCTCAAGGCAGACTTAGGAGCAGGGAGCCACCCAGCTAGTTAAGCCACCCTGGGAACGAGGTAAAACACAGATCCTCGTTCCCGAAGCTAAGCAGCAGGTCTGCGGCTAATGGGGGACCGAGTGTACCTTCGGAACCCCGTTACAGCTGGAGTGTGGTTCATGGTGAAGTCCTGTTCGTCCATCATCCATCAGCCTTAGAAGTTAAGTGTTCCGCTTGTTGTGTTTTGTATTCCCCCCCCACCTTTGCTGTTTACTAGGCCTCAGCGAGACGCTGGTTCCTTCACCAGGGAAGGAGCGGGTTGTCTCTGCCCAGTCATTACTATTAGGGCAACTGAGGGCCACCAGGGTTTTCTAGGTTCCTGTGTATGGGTATTTCTACCATCGAGAGGTGCCCATACGGATAGGAGTTAGGGCCAGGAGCAGGGTTTTATAGGTGGTGACCCTTTTCCTTCCCTAGCGGTGAGGCCTAGTGTCTTTTCCCTTCCTTCTTGTTGCCCTTTGGTGTTCTCCCCTACAACATCCGTGACAGAAAGGTAATTGTCTTCGGTTATTGCTAGAGATGAGCGAATTTCTCGAAAATTTGATCCGGACGTTTTGCAGAATTTCCCGAAAAAATTTGTTTCGATCCGAATATATTCCCGACGAATCGCGATAAAAAACTGCTATTTCTGGGCTGCATAAAGTCTTTATATGGGTGTAGAACATTGTGCCTTGCAGTAACACGCAAAGAGTGTGCTGGAGTAGTGAAATAATACTGTCAGTCAGTAAGACATGCAAATGACAGGAGTCGCTATTAGAATCACTGCACACTTCACTTATTTGGGCATTCACGAGGTCAAAACTGACCAAATAACTCAAGTATTAACTCAGACTTACAGGTCCATATTAGCGTCAAGAAGAAGCACACTTCTTTTACACCCTCGTCAGCTGATTCCACATGGATGTTTACAGAACCTGTTCTATTAAACGCTTATACAAGTAGAGCCCCCCGACAGAGAGGGTGTCAGCAGTAAGTTTGTGTTGAAGTCACTGATTATTTTGCCCTTCCTCTGATCCATCAGAACAATAACCCACAAAAAACTGATCCTGCCTAGGGAGCATACGCCTTAACTCGGTCAGCATTTGCTCAATAATCCATCAGTATTGCTAATGCACAAAATAATAATTAAATATTGTAAAATTTGGTGTCTCCATGATAAATCTGCAGCGTGGGGGCCCCGTGTCGGCTTCTACACACTTTAAAAATAATCCTTCAGCGGGGCGTATAGATGCAGGATGACCGGGATGCTCCATGACCTAACAAGGAGCAGCTGTCGGGAGCAGCGGTTCATTTTTGAGACGTCTGTGTAGTGCAGGGGGAATCTGAAGACCCTCTCCATCTCCGTGCACCACAGGATGCCCTCCTTTTGATTTCCATGATGACTGGGAACCCGTGATGTTTTCACCAGACGAAGAGACTGGGGCCTGGTTGATTGGCTTGAATATTAAGTAACTTTGCGACTCTTCCGGGTTCCAAGCTATCTTTAAGCTTTGTCTTCTCATTGTATGTACAGTCGTGGCCAAAAGTTTTGAGAATTACATAAATATTGGAAATTGGAAAAGTTCCTGCTTAAGTTTTTATAATAGCAATTTGCATATACTCCAGAATGTTATGAAGAGTGATCAGATGAATTGCATAGTCCTTCTTTGCCATGAGAATTAACTTAATCCCAAAAAAACCTTTCCACTGCATTTCATTGGTGTCATTAAAGGACCTGCTGAGATCATTTCAGTAATCGTCTTGTTAACTCAGGTGAGAATGTTGACGAGCACAAGGCTGGAGATCATTATGTCAGGCTGATTGGGTTAAAATGGCAGACTTGACATGTTAAAATGAGGGTGATGCTTGAAATCATTGTTTACTATGGTGACCTGCAAAGAAACGCGCGCAGCCATCATTGCGTTGCATAGAAATTGCTTCACAGGCAAGGATATTGTGGCTACTAAGATTGCACCTCAATCAACAATTTATAGGATCATCAAAAACTTCAAGGAAAGAGGTACAATTCTTGTTAAGAAGGCTTCAGGGCGTCCAAGAAAGTCTAGCAAACGCCAGGATCGTCTCCTAAAGAGGATTCAGCTGCGGGATCGGAGTGCCACCAGTGCAGAGCTTGCTCAGGAATGGCAGCAGGCAGGTGTGAGCGCCTCTGCACGCACAGTGAGGCGAAGACTTTTGGAAGATGGCCTAGTGTCAAGAAGGGCAGCAAAGAAGCCACTTTACTCCAAAAAAAACATCAGGGACAGATTGATCTTCTGCAGAAAGTTTGGTGAATGGACTGCTGAGGACTGGGGCAAAGTTATATTCTACGATGAAGCCTCTTTCCGATTGTTTGGGGCATCTGGAAAAAGGCTTGTCCTGAGAAGAAAAGGTGAGCGCTACCATCAGTCCTGCGTCATGCCAACAGTAAAGCATCCTGAGACCATTCATGTGTGGGGTTGCTTCTCATCCAAGGGAGTGGGCTCACTCACAATCTTGCCCAAAAACACAGCCATGAATAAAGAATAGTACCAAAACACCCTCCAACAGCAACTTCTTCCAACAATCCAACAATGCATTTTCCAGCACGATGGAGCACCGTGCCATAAGGCAAAAGTGATAACTAAGTGGCACGGGGACCAAAACGTTGACATTTTGGGTCCATGGCCTGGAAACTCCCCAGATCTTAATCCCATTGAGAACTTGTGGTCAATCCTCAAGAGGCGGGTGGATAAACAAAAACCCACTAATTCTGACAAACTCCAAGAAGTTATTATGAAAGAATGGGTTGCTATCAGTCAGGAATTGCCCCAGAAGTTGATTGAGAGCATGCTCAGTCGAATTGCAGAGGTCCTGAAAAAGAAGGGCCAACACTGCAAATACTGACTCTTTGCATAAATGTCATGTAATTGTCGATAAAAGCCTTTGAAACGTATGAAGTGCGTGTAATTATATTTCACTACATCACAGAAACAAACTGAAACAAAGATCTAAAAGCAGTTTAGCAGCAAACTTTGTGAAAACTAATATTTGCGTCATTCTCAAAACTTTTGGCCACGACTGTAGCTACTGGAGGCCTGTTCATGCCAGGCAGGTTCCCCCAGAAGTATCTTGGTCGATGAGCAGCCCATACCAACACTTGCATGAATCATGACATAATTAGTCTCCTGGTGGAGAGGAGTTGTTTTCTTGTCATGCTTTCTCCATCGCAACACCACGTCGTTGAAAAAACAGAAGACTGGCCGATTCTCTCCTGTAGTAGGCAAAATTTAAATGTTATTAGTAAATTTATTAAATATTTTATTATTAAATTAATTAAACATAATATTCCCTCCTTTTAATTTCCATTGTGACTGGGAACCCGTGATGTTTCCACCGGTCGATGGAACCGGGGCCTAGTTGGTGGTTTGAATCTTCACTAACTTTGCGACTCTTCCGGGCTCCAAGCTATCTTGAAGCTATCTTCTCATTGTCTGTAGCTACTGGAGGCCTGTTCATGCCAGGCAAGTTCCCCCCAAGAAGTATCTTGGTCGATGAGCAGCCAATACCGCACTTGCAGCAATCTTGATAGGATTAATCTCCAGGTGTAGAGGAATTGTTTCCTTTGCATGCTTTCTCCATTGGAACACCACATTGTTGAATAAACAGAACACTGGCTGATTCTCTCCTGTTGTAGACAAAATTTAAATGTTATTTCTAAATGTATTAAATATTTAATTATTACATTAATTAAATATAATAAAGATGCCCTTCTTTTCAGTTCCATGATGACTGGGAACCCGTGATGTTTTCACCGGACGATGAGACCGGGGCCTGGTTGGTGGTTTGAATCTTGACTAACTTTGCGACTCTTCCGGGCCCCAAGCTATCTTGAACCTTTGTCTTCTCATTGTCTGGAGGCCGGTTCATGCCAGGCATGTTGCCCCTAGAAGTATCTTGGTCGATGAGCAGCCAATACTGCACTTGCAGCAATCTTGACAGGATTCGTATCCAGGTGGAGAGGAATTGTTTTCGTTGCATGCTATCTCCATCGCAACACCACTTTGTTGAATAAACTGAAGACTGGCCGATTCTCTCCTGTCTTAGGCAACATGTAATGTTTATTAGTAAATTCATTAAATATATAATATTAAATTGAACCAAAACTTGATTAAAATCATAAGAAAGTATACTTAAATTCACCAAAACTGCCCAAATAACTCAAGTATGAACTCAGCCTTACAGGTCCAAGAAGAAGCGCACTCCTTTTACACCATCGTCAGCTGATTCCACATAGATGTCTACAGAACCTGTTTTATTAAACGCTTATAGAGCCCCCAACAGAGTGGATAGGGTGTCAGCAGTAAGTTTGTGTGGACGTCACTGATTAATTTGCCCTTCCTCTGATCCGTCAGAACAATAACCCAAAAAAAACTGATCCTGTCTGGGGATCATATGCCTTCACTTGGTCAGCATTTGCTCAGTAATCCATGAGTATTGGTAATGCCCAAAAAAAACAGGAGTGGATCTAAAACAGAGATGACACATGAAGGTAATATTTGCATGTCTTCTGTGTTTTGTACCCAATCCTGCTTTTGGCTACCAAATCATTAGCCAATTCTGATGCGACCATACAGGCATTACAGATGCTACACAGACAGGATCCGTTGTGCGTCTCATTTTTCCTTCCTTCTGACCGATCAGAAGAAAGATCAAATAAATGGTGCTTTCAAGAATGCCAAACAAGGACAATAGCGACCCCATCATAGAGTGGGGAGGGTTGTAACAGCATGAGAAGTTCACAGAGTGGCCCTATGACATAGTGGTGAGGTAGAAGCAGCACCAAGTGGCACAATGACAGGGTCTGGAGGTGGCGGCAGCATCAGAAGGCCACAGGGTGGCACAATGACAAAGTGTTGAGTTGACAGCAGCAGTATGATTAGGCCACAGAGTGGCACAGTGACATAGTGTGGAGATGGCTGCATCAGGAGGCCACACAGTGGCAAGTTGACATAGTGTGGAGATGGCAGCAACAGCAGCAGCATGATACCACAGAGTGGCATGGTGACATAGTGTAGACATTAGTGTTGATCGAGCACTGTAGTGCTCGAGTGCTTGGGGGCTCGGGCCAAACACATTGTAATATTTGGGTGCTCGACCGAGTACCCGAGTATAATGGAAGTAATTGGGAGAGCCCGAACATTAAACCAGGTACCCCCTGCTCCGTAGAGGGGAGGGTACCTGGTTCATAAGAAAAAATCAGAAATTGTTGGTAACACCACCAAAATGGTTCTGTAACAGCATGGGGAGGATGTATGGATGCATCTTGCACCCTTTATAAATTATGATTGATGGCCTGCTGGTGACCCTTAAAAACATTAGGAGCAAGGGCCTGCTGATCTGACCATCAAAAACATTATGGGCCGTGGCCTGCTGCCGCTTTAGTGACTCTAGTTAACCTGGGGCCGATGGCACATCCCCGTGACGGCGACGATCCATTCGGATGTCTGGCCTATCAACTTTCGATGTAATTGTCAGCTCAAAACCGTTGTAAACTACGGGTAACGGGGAATCAGTGTTTGATTCCGGAGAGAGAGCCTGAGAAACGGCTACCACATCCAAGGAAGGCAAGCGGGTGGCGCGTAAATCACACTCTCCCGACTCGTGGAGGTAGTGACGATAAACAATACAGGACTCTTAAGATGCCCTGTTATTGGAATGAGTAATAAAAAATGACAGGGAATGTCACTGCAGTATTTTGGATGAGGAAAAGTTATACAGGAGAGGCCCTGCTACCGCTTTGTTGACTCTAGATAACTTCTGCCTAATTGCACGTCCCCGTGAAGTCCACGATCCATTTGGATATCTTCCCAATCAACTTTCAATGTTCTTTTATGTGACTAACATGGCGACCACCGGTAACGGGGAATCATTGTTCGATTTTGGAGAGGGAGCCTGATAAACAGCTACGGCTACTACTTCAAAGCAAGGCAGCATGAGTTGCAGGCCTGCAGGTGAGCTGACCCTGTAAAAGATTTAAGTTGCGGGCCTGTAGGTGAGCTGACCCTGTAAAAGATTATAGGTGCGGGCCTGTAGGTGAACTGACCCTGTAAAACATTTTATGCGAGTGCCTGCGGGTGAGCTGACCCTGTAAAACATTATATGCGAGGGCCTGCATGTGAGCTGACCCTGTAAAAGATTTGAGTTGCGGGCCTGTATGTGAGCTGACCCAGTAAAAGATTTGAGTTGCATGCCTGCAGGTGAGCTGATCCAGTAAAAGATTTTAGGTGCGGGCCTGCAGGTGAGCTGAGGTGGAACCAACAAACCCAACTTGATTTTGATGGCTGCATTAATCTGCAGGCATCATACAGCTCTACAGATTTGTTTCCACCTGCATCTTTCTCAACAATATTATTAACCTACAAAAGGCCACCCGTCGGCTAAACAGTAAAAAAAACCACTTGTATAACAACCAAGGTAAACCAAAAACTAACAAATGGGGGATGGTATAAAAATATAATTTTATTGATAAAAATTCAAAGGATGGAGCTACTACAGAATTACAAGAATGCGGAGAAGCACAGGGTCACAGACAACACAATACACCAAGATGTCAATGAATAATGACATCTATTACAGGTACCAGAGTAAAGTGCAAATGTGCATAAAAATAAACCAATGTGCAGTTGCTGTACGATTCCTTCCAACAATTGATGCAGAGTGCCCTGTTAGTAGCAGGGGAAAGACAAAGCGAATCCACACATAGCATAGAGGCCAGAGAGTAACAAATGAATTCCTCTCATAAAGAGCAGTATATAAACAATAATCGACATAAGTATGTAAAGAGGCTCGCTATGGATACGTGCAGAATCACCAGCAGGGTTAGAACAGGAAGAAATCAATGCAGACCGTACCTGAAGACATGGTGGTGAGTGGGTGTGAGGACCCTGAGCGCACAACCTCGACGCGCGTTTCGCCCTACGGCTTTCTCAACAATGTGTGGCCTCAGTCTTTTATCCAGACTCTGTCATTGTGCCACTATGTGGCCTCCTCATGATGCCATCTCCACACCATGTCACCTTGCCACTCATTTTATCACCATGCTGCTGCTGATGCTGTTTAGAAGGCCTTAAACTGATCACCAGGCCTACAATTTAATTAAGGTTTTGGAATCGATAAACCCAACTTGCTTTTGTGGGCTGCATCAGTGGTATAGCTAGAAATGATTGGGCCCCACAGCAAATTTTTAAATGGGGCTCCATCCCACAGTAATTTTTTAGCGACCCCTTCCTTTCATGCTGCCCCCATTCCTGTGGCTAGTAAAGATCGCTCTCTTAGACCAGGGTCGGCAGCTGTTCCATCCGTTTTATACACTGTCTATACTGTCACTGTATATAATTTAATTGTGTAATACTGTTGAGGGGGCCCTGACCAAATCCTTTAGTCCTCTTCCTCCTGGATGGGCCCCTTCTGGGTCAGGGCCCCAAAGCTGCAGCTTCCCCTGCTTACCCTATAGCTACTCCCCTGGTCAGAATTAATCTGCAGGTGAACGTCATACAGCTCTACAGATTTGTTTCCATCTACATCTTTCTAAACAATCTGTGGCCTTACTCTTTTATCCAGACTTAGTCACTGCGCCTCTATGTGGCCTCCTCATGCTGCCATCTCCACAGTATGTCTCCTTGCCACCTTTTTATTATCACCATGCTACTGCTGATGCTGCTTTAAAGGCCTTAAACTGATCACCAGGCCCACAATTTAATTAAGGTTTTGGAATTGATAAACCCAACTTGCTTTTTTCGGCTGCATCAGTGGCGTAGCTAGAAATGACTGGGCCCCACAGCAAATTTTTGAGTGGGGCTCCATCCCACAGTGATTTTTTAGCGACCCCTGCTTTAAAGGCCTTAGAGTGATCACCAGGCCCACAATCTAATGAAGGTTTTAAGCACAAAACCAAAGTTAAAAATTGATTTTATAGGAAAAATTGATTGAAAACATTCTTTCCTGTATATTTACTTGTATATAAAGTGCAAGTGCTGCCAAAAATTACAAGAAGAGGCACTCCGATACAACCTGTATATCACATAAAGGAGGGCCTCATTCACATTGAGTTGCGGGCCTGCAGGTGAGCTAACCCTGTAAAAGATTTGAGTTGCGGACCTGCAGGTTAGCTGACCCTGTAAAAGATTTGAGTTGTGGGCCTGCAGGTGAGCTGACCCTGTAAAAGATTTTAGGTTTAGGCCTGTAGGTGAGCTGACGCTGTAAAAGATTTGAGTTGCAGGCCTGCAGGTGAGCTGACCCTGTAAAAGATTTTAGGTTTGGGCCTGTAAAAAATTTGATGTGAGGGCCTGCTGGTGAGCGGACCCTGTAAACAATTAGATGTGAGGGCATGCTGGTGAGCGGACCCTGTAAAAAATTATGTGAGGGCCTGCTGGTGAGCGAACCCTGTAAAAAATTAGATGTGAGGGTCTGCCTTATATTCGAAGGCCATATATGCGAGGGCATTATATGTGACGAATAAGAAATGCATGTTGATATGACGGAAGAGGAGGAGGAGGATGAGAAAAGGAAGATTCAACTATATACCCTTGTTTGTGGTGGAAGGGGTGTATGGGAATACAGTCTATTATCTACAATAAAAACAACACATGTAAAGTGCCTTTATGTTCATCAGCATTCCTCTGGTGGAGTCGAGAAATCATGGTCAATCCAGGCCTTGTTCATTTTTATATGAGTCAACCTGTAAGCCTTTTCAGTTGACAGACGGATACGCTTATCTGTTATGATGCCACCAGCAGCACTAAATACACTCTCAGACAAAACGCTAGCGGCAGGGCAGGCTAGCACCTCCAAAGTGTAGAGCGCATGTTCGTGCCACGTGTCCAGCTTGGACACCCAGTAGTTGTAAGGCACTGAGGGATCATTGAGCACGCTGACACGGTCTGCTGTGTACTCCTTCACCATCTTCCAAAAGAAAATTCTCCTTGTGGCACAAGGCCGCACATCAGGGTGAGGGTGCTGGCGGGGAGTCAAGAAACTGTCCAGGCTTTGAAAAGTGTTGCCCTGCCTCTGTTGGAACTGCTGTGTTTTCCCCTTGTCTCCCCTCCTCGGTTGGCCAAGGAAGTACAGACTCTGCCGCCAGCCTTGTCAGATGGAAAATTTAGGAGCAATTTTCCAACAAGTATCTTCTGGTATTGCACTATTTTGCTTGTCCTCTCCACCAGAAGAATGAGAGATGAGAAGTTCTCTTTGTAGCGGGGGTCGAGAAGGGTGAACAACCAGTAATCCTCGTTGTTTAAAATGCATATAACGTGCGGGTCGCGGGAAAGGCAGCCTAACATGAAGTCAGCCATGTGTGCCAGAGTACTAACAGGCGAGACTTCGCTGTCGTCATCAGGAGGATCACTCCCAATCTCCTCATCCTCTTCTGCCCACCCACACAGAACAGATGGAATTAAACTTCTTTGGGTACTACCCTCTGTAGCTAAGGCAACCGTCGCTTGCTCCTTCCTCTTCCACATGCACAGCGTCGTCCTTAATTGTGAGCAGCGAGCCTTTGAGAAGACACAGGAGTGGGATGTGACGCTGATAATAGCGTTATTGCCGCTCACCATCTGTGTTGATTCCTCAAAGTTGAGTAAAACCTCAGAGGTCAGACCTCCATGCCCCCTCTTCGCTTGTGAATAGAGGAAGCTGACTGGAAAGGCGACGACCATGTTGCAGCTGGTATTCCACAATTGCCCTCTGCTGCTCACAAAGCCTGGCCAACATGTGGAACGTGGAATTCCAGCGCGTGCTCACGTCACACAACAGCCGGTGAGCTGGCAATTTCAAGTGCTGCTGCAGCCTTGACAGACCAGCTGAAGCTGTCGTGACTTGTGGCAATGTGCACACACACGGCACACGTTCCCCAGTAGCTCAGGCAAATTAAGGTATGTTTTAAGAAACCACTGAACCACAAGGTTGAATAAGTGGGCAAGGCATGGGATGTGTCTAAGGTTGCTCAGCTCTAAAGCCGCCACCAAGTTATGGCCATTATCAGTTACAAATATGCCTGGTTCTAGGTTGAGTGGCGGGAGCCACAGCTCAGTCTGGTCTCTTATCCCCTGCCACAGCTCTGCGGCGTTGTGCTGTTTGTCACCTGGGCAGATTAGCTTCAGCACGTTGCCGCTTCCCCACTGCAGTGCTACACTGCTTCCAGCTACTGTCACGGCGGACAGGATATAAGATACACAGATAATAAAACAAACAAGTTTCTAGGCGAGAAGCTGGGGATAAGGTCACCTCCTAGCAAATCCCTAACAGCTCTCCCTATTCTGCTAAGCCCACATTCAGACCCTGAAGGTGGAAATAATGTGTCCTCGTGCCTGGGCTGAAAATACCCTAGAATCCCTGAGATGGTGAAAGGGGAAAAGGGGCAGCCTGCTCCCTCAGAACCTGGAGGGGACAGATGACACTCAAACAGCCTAGACAGCAAACCAAAGAAATCAGAAACCAACTTATCTTATCTGAGCAGGAACAGCCAATTCCTCCTTGCTTGCTTCCACAGCCTGACAGAAGCTATAACCCGCACGGTACACTGGGATTGAGAGTAATTTAAACCCATGACCCCACCCAGTGCACCTGAAGGGAGGCGGATCTAGCACGACTCCAAAACAAAACAAATGACTAGACACGTGCTGCTAATCTGGCAGACCTCCGCACATAGTCTGAGCAGGGCCTGACAGCTACCGACTGATGACTGACTGGTGCTGCATGCAGATAATTCGGAGGTGGAAGTGGAGGAGGCAGAGGAGAAGTGGGGGTTGGAGCCACTAACATAGGTGGTGGCAGAAACCCTGATGGAATTGGGGCCCGCAATCCTTGGCGTCGGTAGCACCTGTGCCATCCCAGGGTACGAGTTGCTCCCGACCTCCACAACATTCACCCAGTGTGCCATCAGGGAACTGTAGCATCCCTGGCCGAAAGCACTTGTCCATGTGTCCGTGGTTAAGTGGACCTTCCCAGTAATTGCGTTGGTCAGGGCACGTGTGATGTTAAGGGACACATTTTGGTGTAAGGCTGGCATGACACACCTTGAAAAATAGTGGCGACTGGGGACTGCGTAACGAGGGACGACCACCGACATCAGGCTGCGGAAGGCCTCAATGTACACAAGCCTAAATGGCAACAGTTCCAGGGCCAGTAATTTGGAAAGCTGCACATTTAGTGCTATGGCCTGTGTGTTGGTGGCTGGGTATTTGCGCTTGTGTTGAAATGCCTGGGGTAATGACATTTGGACGCTGCGCTGGAACAGGGAAGTGGATGTGGTCTCTGATGGTGCTTGCAAAGGTCCAGGTGCAGGGCGGGAGGCATCCGGTCCTGCGTCTTGGACAGGGGATTGACCAGCACATAACACAGCGGAAGAGGAGGCAGTGGTGTGACCCGCAGACACAGATTGTGGACCCAGGCGTTCGGCCCACCTATTAGGGTGCTTTGATGCCATGTGGCAGATCATGCTGGTGGTGGTGAGGTTGCTAGTGTTCACACCCCGGCTCATTTTGGTGTGGCACAGGTTGCAAACTACTATTCTTTTGTCGCCCGCACTTTCTTCAAAAAAGCGCCATACTGCCGAACACCTACCCCTTGGCAAGGGAGATTTACATAAGGGGGTGCTCCATGGAACAGTTACGGGCCTGTTAGGTGGTGCCCGCTTTCTACCTTTTGACACCCCACTACTTCTTCCAGCCTGTTGCAGTGCTGCAGATCCCTCCCCCTCTGTACTGCTCTCCTCGCTCGGCTTGTTGCCACCTTCCCAGGTTGGGTCAGTGACCTCGTCGTCCAGCACCTCCTCTTCCACTTCCTCACTCTGATCATCCTCCTGATTTGTTGACCTAACCGCAACCTCAGTGATTGACAACTGTGTGTCATCCTCTTCCTCAACCTCTTGAGACAGTAATTGCGGTTGAGTCATTGGCAACTGTGTCCCATAATCATCCACCTCATTAAACACTAATTGTTGTTCCCCAGTGTCATGTTCTTGTGACTCTGGATGCTCAAGAGGTTGGGAATCGGGGCACAAGACCTCAGGTCCCTCTTCAAGCGTGCTTGGCGAGAGGGCCAAAATCAATTAATGGCGATGCAAAGAGGTCCTCGGAATTTCGAGTGTGGGATCACTTGTTTGGCCAGACTGTAAATGGTGGGAGGAAGGAGGATCAGGGTGAGGATTGTGTGGATCAGACTCCTGGCTACTGAGACTGGACTTTGTGGAAGACAGGGTGGTGCTTAACCGACTCGAAGCATTATCTGCTGCAATCCTACCGACCACCTGGTCGCACTGGTCTTACTACGAGAGTGGTGTCCTGCACCACCTGCAAACTGGGACATGAAGCTAGGTATCGTGGATGAGTGTGTTTCTTGTGCTCTGGCAGCAGGAACAGTTTCACCGCGCCCAGGGCCACGACTCTACATGCACCATCAGCAGCACGGCCACTTCCCCGTCCCTTACTGCTCACCTTGCGCATATTAAATGGTATATATGCGTGAAAGTATGTCACACATACAGTAACGCACGTTTTGTAAGTGTATGTGCGCACATGTTAAACAGGAGGTATAGTGGAAGTAATGTCACTGTCACCACCAGCTATTAAAAAATTACACTGAATGAATTTCACTGATATTTAGGATGCACAAACGTTATACAGGAGGTATAGCGCAAGTAATTTTGCTGTCACCACCAGCTAATAAAAAATTACACTGAATGAATGTCACTGATATTTTTGATGCACAAACGTTATACATGAGGTATCGCGCAAGTAATGTCGCTGTCACCAGCGGCTAATAAAAAATTACACTGAATGAATGTCATTGATATTTAGAATGGGCAAACGTTATACAGGAGATGTCGCGCAGGTAATTTAACTTTCCGCAGTGGACACAGTCTACAGAAAAAGTACACTGGATGTCACAGATATCTTTAGGCTGCGCAGACATTACACAGGAGATGTAGTGCAGATAATGTCACTGTCACCAGTGACAAAAAAAATTACACTGAAAGTCACTGATATTTCGGATGCGCTAACGTTATACTGGAGATGTAGCACAGGTAATGTCGCTGCCACCAGCAGCAACATAATTAGACTGAATGTCACTGATATTTCGGATACCCAAACGTTATACAGGAGATGTAGCGCAGGTAATGTAACTGTCTGCAGCAGACACTTTCTATGAAAAAAGTACACTGGATGTCACAGATATTTTTTGGCTGTGCACACTTTAGACAGGAGATGTAGCGTAGATAATGTTGCTGTATACAGCGGCCAAACAATTGCAAGCTATTAAGCACATGTTGCGCTAAAAATATATATTGCTGCCACACACAATAGTCCTTAGAAGGACTTTTGGGCCTATAACAAGTATAAAAACTAAAGTATTCCTATTTCACTCCCTACACTATCTCTCCCTTCCTCTGTACAGCTCTCCCTGACTAAGACTGAGCCGAACACGTGTCATCGGGTGCCAGTAGCCAACTTCCCCGCACGTTTATTGGCAAACGTGCAGGGAGGAGACTAGAGCATCATGCTCGAGCACATGCGGTATTCTGCCAAACACCATGATGTGCAGAGCATCGCAATGTACGAGTAAAATTAGTGTTCGGCCGATCATGCTCGCCCAACACTACTGCCCAGTAGTCCAGCGGATCTTCTATGACGGCTGGCAGGGTGCTGTCAAAGTATGCCACCACCTGCTGGTTCAGGTCCTGCACCAGGTCTACCTGCCGCTGCTGGTGAGTAGTTTCTTCACTATGCGGGTATAGAAAGCTGCTCATCAGCTACTCTAGACTCAGGCTGCTGGTTCTGCTGTCACTTGCGACGAAGTCGAAGATCCAGTCAACCAATCAAGAACCGCTGGGTTGCTGGTCAAGATATGACTGCTAGCTGACATGTGGACCTGAGGCCTCGGGAAGAAACCCCTGCTGCCACGCCCCATTACTCTGCTGCAACCTGTGCCTGCGCCAGAATCATTTACGCCTCTGACGCTCCCCCTGTGCAGGGCCTGGCACTTCTCTGTCTGACATAGCTTTTTATTTATTTAGTTCAGCTAAAAGTAATTAAAACACCCCTAAAAGTGGCAAATATATTTTTCTTTATTTACTGAAATAGGCAACTAAAGGATTTGAAATTGGCAAAATTTCATCGTAAATAACAGCAAAAGTGAACTGCGTATATATTTCTCGTATTGGACTAAAATAGGCCACTAAACGATTTCTAAGTAAATAACTGAAAAAGTGAACTGCAAATATTTTTCTCTTTTTCTCTAGAAATATGACAATAAACGCTTTTAGCGCAAATAACACCAAATGTGAACTGCATCTATTTTTCTCGTATAGTAGTGAAATATGACCAGAAACGCTTTCAGCGCAAATAACACCAAATGTGAACTGCATCTATTTTTCTTGTATTGTAGTGAAATACGACAAGAAACGTTTTTAGCGCAAATAACAGCAAATATGAGCCAAGTCTATTTTTCTCTTTTTCTCTAGAAATTTGGCAATAAACGCTTTTAGTGCAAATAACACCAAATGTGAACTGCATTTATTTTTCTCGTATTGGAGTGAAATGACAAGAAATGCTTTTAGCACAAATAACACCAAATATGAACTAAGTCTTTTTTTTCTCTTTTTCTCTAGAAATATAGCAATAAACGCTTTTAGCGCAAATAACACCAAATGTGAACTGCATTTATTTTTCTCGTATTGGCGTGAAATATGACAAGAAACGCCTTTAGCGCAAATAGCACCAAATACGAACTAAGTCTATTTTTCTCTAGAAATATGGCAAGAAACACTTTTAGCACAAATAACACCAAATGTGAACTGCGTCTATTTTTCTCGTATTGTAGTGAAATACGATAAGAAACACTTTTAGCGCAAATAACAGCAAATATGAACTTTTTCTTTATGAATATGGCAATAAACGCTTTTAGCGTAAATAACAACAAAAATGACCTGCGTAAATATTTCTCATATTGTATTAAAATAGGCCTCTAAATGATATCAGCGCAGTTAATAGCAAAAGTGACCTGCGTATATATTTATCTTTTTCCACTGATAAAAGTCACTAAAGGCTTTTCAACATAGCACTTGCACCCCAATAACTAATTGCTGGAATGACAGAGCTGCATTATGAGACTATCTGGATCCCCAAGTAATGTTTCCCTGCACTTGTAAATCACTTTTTTTTCACAATGAGGATTTTTCTATGACTTTCCCAAGCATCTGGACACATCTCGCCCTGCCTGTGAAATGATTCCTCTCACTATTCTTTCCCTGCACTAGTAAATCCCTTCTTTCCTTTTTTTTTTTTTTTTTAACAAGAAGTTTTTCTTTCACTCTCTCTAGCGCCTGCATACACGTCTGTCCCTGAACAAAGTACGATAATGAATGGCAGACTCTAACATGGCCGGGCTGGCTGCTGATTGGCTGCATGCATGGCATTATGGATCATCCCGCCTTCCCAGAGTTCCTTGCCCCATGTCCTCCTACGTGTAGCCACCATTGTAGCTATGTTAGGAAAAATTGTGATTCGTTAACACGAAGCGCGAGGAAATTCGCATTCGTTCAGAATCAAATTTTCCCTGAAATTCGGAACAAATTTGACTTCATCAGCTTCTATTCACTCATCTCTAGTTATTGCCAAAAACCTGTTTCCTTTATGAAATGTACAGGTTTCAGTTTCCCAGTCTATATCTGGGTAGTTGACGTCCCCCATAATAACAACCTCATTATGATTTGCCGCCTCGTCTATTTCGTTCTGTAGTAGATTTTCTGTGGACTCTGGTATATTAGATGGTTTATAATAAACTCTTATTAGTATTTTGTTATTGTCTTTGCCTCCATGTGTTTCTACCCACAGTGACTCCACGTGGTCATGTCTCTCACTTATATCTTCCCGGAGTGTGGGCTTTAGACAGGACTTTATATAAAGGCAGACCCCTCCCTCTCTCCGGTTTTGGCGATCCTTTCCAAACAGACTGTAACCCTGTACGTTAACTGCCCAGAAATAGTTATCATCCAGCCATGTCTCAGTTATTCCCACTATGTCATAGTCCTCCTCACACATCACTAATTCCAGTTCACCAGTTTTATTAGTCAGGCTTTCGGCATTAGTGTACATACAATTAAGAGGTTTTTGAATATTTTTTACCCTACACATTTCCTTATGTACTGTTCTAGTCCCTCCTTCAATTCCTCCCCCAGTTCTATTACCTTGCCCCAGTTCTTTTTCTGCACTATCTTTCCCTCCTATAATGTAATTTCCCTCCCCCAGTCCCTAGTTTAAACACTCCTCCAGCTTTCTAGCCATCTTCTTCCCCAAAATAGTTGCCCCTTCCCCATTGAGGTGCAGCCCATCCCTATGATAGAGCCTGTAGCCAACAGAGAGGCCGGCCCAGTTCTCCAGAAACCCAAACCCCTCCTTTCTACACCAGTTCTTGAGCCACTTATTTACCTCCCTAATTTACCGCTGCCTTTCTTGAGTGGCTCGTGGTACAAGTAGTATTTTGGAAAACACTACCTTTGAGGTCCTTGCCCTAAGCTTGTCCTAAATCCCTAAAATAATTTTTAAGGACGCTCCACCTACCTCTAACTTTGTCATTGGTTCCGATATGGACCATGACCGCTGGATCTTCTCCAGCCCCTTCCAGTAATCTGCCAACCTGATCCGCTATGTGTCGAACTCGAGCGCCAGGGAGACAACACACCATTTGACGATCCCGGTCTTTGTGACAGATCGCTCTATCTGCACCCCTAATAATTGAGTCTCCCACTACCAGCACCTCTCTGGACTGCCCTGCTCTCCTGGTCCCCTGCTTACTGGGGTTGCAATTCTCCTGACTGGTAGAGGAAGTGTCCAGCTGCAGTAGTGCTCTCCATGAACTGACATCCCCCTCATCTGCCAATCTTGAAAACTTGTTGTGGTGTGTCATATCAGGGCTAGCCTCCCTGGCACTCTTCCCTCTACCCTGCTTTCTAACTGTTGTCCAGCTACCTACCTCACTTTCTTGAGCCTCCATGCTACTACCCTCCCCCACATCTACCCCATAGAGTGCTTGCTCAGTGAGCAGCAAACTCTTTTACAAATTGTCAACGCTTCTCAGTGTTGAAACTCGCTCGGTTAGACGATGTGTGATTCCAAATGGGCTATTTGCTCACATTTTGAACAAAGATATGCTCTCTCAAATGGCTGTTCCAGGACTGCATATATTAGACAAGATGTGCACTAGACTGTGCTGTCAATAATGGAACACATACTAAATGGGGATTATGTAAGAAAAGGGAAAAAATACAATACAGTGCAGTCATAAGAAACTGATTTAGTGTAGTTCCCTCCTAAAGTCCCTGAATCTTAAGTCACTTAATCTAGTCACACACTTAATACAAACACACACTAGAAAACAAACACGTGAATGCTCACAAACTCGTAATGTTTCTTTCTCTGGATTTTAAAGGACTGAGCTGCCCTCAAGACTGGCTATTTAACTTCTCCTAATTAGATAGCCTCACCCAAATTACTCAACTGTGCAACACCCTGGAGAAGGAAGAAAATAAAAATAAAGTCATCACAGTATACTCTTAGCTGCTATGCAATAAACCTGGCAGCAAAAGCAGGTCACAGTGTATAAACTTTACTACACTGCTCTGACATGTATAGACTTGGCATAGAGTACAATAAAGTCAGGCACAGCCACTGAGCAATGCACACAAATAATTTAGCTCTCACAGATACTCCCTCGGTCCCTCAATTACTGTTTAAGGCCTCATGCATACAACCGTGGTGTGTTTTGCAGTCCGCGAATCCACAAAACATGGATGGCGTCCGTGCGCGTTCCGCAATTTTTGCAATGGCATGGACATCCTTTAATATAAATGCCTATTCTTGTCCGCAAAGTGCGGACAAGAATAGGACATGTTATATTTTTTTAGTGGGGCCACGTAACGGAGTGACGGATCAAATCAAATAAAATTTTTCCTGAAATTCTGATCGAATTCCACTCCGTCAACTTCGATTCGCTCATCTCTATTAATAATGTACATGCACAAGTCTGAGTCCAAAGATGTTCAGCCTCTGGTGAAGATTCCTAAAACTCCATTGGTGGTAGAGACTCCAGGGTACATATGTACCTTTCCTATAATCCAGCCCTTCATAAAGCAAACATGTGTTAAGGCCGATTAATTGGCCTGTATTTGTGGGAGGGGCGCCCTGCCCTATATCTGGCACGCACCTTTCTCCAGAGGGGACGGACGGCAGCAGTGTTCCTGTTACAGCCGGCGGCGTCAGCATCTCCTAGGCGACTGAGCGTCACTTCCGGTCGGCGCTTCCTCCTGCAGTCCGGCGTCCTGTTCCTCCTCGTGCGGCGCGTGAGTAGCTGCTGCCTCAGCGCAGTGTCGGCTCCTTAGTCCGGTCGGTGGGGTCGGTCCCTCTAAGGTATGAGAGGGACATCCCCACACCGGAACGGCAGTCTGGCAGCACGCCCCGCTCCCACGTGACTTGCACGCAGGTAGCAGGAGTCAGCGGGACTCCGTTCGTATTTCTGCTGGGGCTACTCGCATTAGGCTCTATCTTTCTGCTTTGGGGGAGGCTTGTAAGGGAGTAAGGATGGGGGGAGGGGGGGAATGTCAATGAGAAGGCTAGTTTGAGGGCGGAGTTTCAATCTGCCTGATTAATCACAGCCTAGCTGTTTTAACTTTTCTGTCAAGACAAATTTTGTATAATCACCATGACTGTTATATGGGGGGCAAAGTCTGGCACGGGCCGCCGTGCTGTCAGTTAGGTAGGGGGTTAATGCCATACAGCGTGATGGTGATGAGTTGTTGGGGGTAGTATCCCCAGTAACAGACGCCCCTAGACGTAGGCCAGCAGGGGCACGCCAGACCCTTCACATTGTATGGCATTTTATTTCATTGTTCTGTTTCAGATGGGCAGGTTTCTCATTTGCCTGTCTTCATACACTTGTCGCAATTTGCTTGCTACATAGATAGCTGTGTTTTTATTTTTGGCATATGCACGTCAGCCGTTCAGCCAACTCCGTGAGAACCCCGGCAATCTGCCAATCGTGTCTCGTCACCCAGCTTCGGGCCACCTGAACGCAGGCGCAAGCGTTGTTAAAAAAAAAAATAAAAAAATACTTATTCTGCTTAATTCATGCGGATAGGTCTATTTCCACGGTTGGTTCCTTGTGTTCTTCTCATATCAGCATCGTGTCCTGTTTCCGGTAAGGTCCTCCTTCTTTGTCTCCAATTTATTTTCCACTGTCACACGTCTCCTCTTTCTCCGTACCTCAGCTGTCAGGTGGTCACCAGGGTCAGTTACCTTTGCATGATGGTTTCTGCAGTGGCGGTGGTGGTGTCAAGGCACAAGTGGTAGTCAAATTGTTGCTAAACAGTGGTAGTGACGGTCCGTCTTTTTGCTTGCTTTACAGTCACAGAGAGCATGTCAGCTAGGTTGCCGGAAGACAAGTTGGTTAGGGTCCGCGCAGTCATTCACAGTTTCGTCACTGGTAGGGTCACCACCAAGGTGGAACTGCAGTCGTTGTTAGGCATGTAAATTTTGCGATGCGCGTCATTCCTCAGGGTAGGTTTTCGTAGCCAGATTGTTACCACTCCCACTGTCATAGCTATCATCCAGCCATGTCTCAGTTACTCCCACAGTCATAGCTATCATCCTGCCATGTCTCAGTTATTCCCACTGTCATAGCTATCATCCAGCCATGTCTCAGTTATTCCCACTGTCATAGCTATCCTCCAGCCGTGTCTCAGTTATTCCCACTGTCATAGCTATCATCCAGCCATGTCTCAGTTATTCCCACTGTCATAGCTATCATCCAGCCATGTCTCAGTTATTCCCACTGTCATAGCTATCATCCAGCCGTGTCTGTTATTCCCACTGCCATAGCTGTCATCCAGCCATGTCTCAGTTATCCCCACTGTCATATCTATCATCCAGCCATGTCTCAGTTATTCCCACTGTCATAGCTATCATCCAGCCATGTCTCAGTTATTCCCACTGTCATAGCTATCCTCCAGCCGTGTCTCAGTTATTCCCACTGTCATAGCTATCATCCAGCCATGTCTCAGTTATTCCCACTGTCATAGCTATCATCCAGCCATGTCTCAGTTATTCCCACTGTCATAGCTATCATCCAGCCGTGTCTCAGTTATTCCCACTGTCATAGCTATCATCCAGCCATGTTTCAGTTATTCCCCCTGTCATAGCTATCATCCAGCCATGTCTCAGTTATTCCCTGTCAGGATAGTCCAGTGTTCCTGGACAGTCAAGCGCAAGCGGATTTGAGCATGTGGGACCACTTCTTGAGTCATGGGAATGGCGTGTCCATGTTTGTCCCGGCGGTCTCCCACAACTCCCCCGTCATATTCTCCAACAGCGGGGTCAGCACTGGTTTCACTGCTATTTTTGGCCCCCATTGGCTGAATGGGGCGTGGCCGGAGGAGTTTTGCGAGGCCACGGGAATTTCCAGTCAACGGAGGCTAGGGACCTGTATCCCGTGGTGGCAGCAGCGCATGTTTAGGGTAACCATTGGACAGGCCGTACTGTGGTCTAAATGACCAAGACCTCCCAGTCAGGTCCCCCTACCCAGGTCAAATTCTTCCCCCACGTCTGACAAATGGGGTCCGGTCCACGTCCTGCAGGGATTGTCAGGGGCACTGGCCGGTCGCGGCACTAACACCCCACTGTTACCCTTCGGGACAGCAGCGTTGTCCACCTCCCAGTTCATAGCGCATGCGCGTATACTGGCGGTCAATCTAGGTTTTGACCCCCTCACGGTGTCAGGGCATTCGTTCAGGATTGGGGCAGCCTCGGCCGCTTCCGGAATCAGGTGCCAGCACACATTATCCGTAAGTTGGGCCGGTGGCGCTCGTCTTGTTACAGCCGTTATGTTCCGAACCCCGTTAGCGAGATTTCTTGTGCCTTTCAGAATTTGGTGTTTTAATACGTCAATGAACACGCTTTGTATTTTCATGCTGGGTTTTTGGCCTCTTTCAGGTGTACTCTCGACGGAAGCGGTTATGGCACAACTCAAGCCGCTAGTTCTGTTGGGGCATACATTAGGGGGTAGGTTCTTTCACACATAGCCCCGACCACAAATACAAGTATTCATATTCATCTTAACATAGGTGATTTTTTTATTTGTGTAATTCTTTAATGACAAGACCACATATAATATTGTATTTATTCATTTTCATGTACTGTATATAAATACAATTGTTTTGTAGCAATTTTACATGACATTTTTTGCACTTTATTCTAGACAGCATACAGTGCTTGCTTCACATACTATATTCCAGGCAAATTCCATCTCTCTTTACTTCAGTCATATTGCATGCAAAATATCACTTTAGTACCCTAATAAGGAGCATTCCTGTAAAAAAAAAAAAAAGTATAAGATATACGAGTGGAAGTCTTTATTAATGTGCAAATAAGGGGATATACATATGAAAGTTAAATTAAACTATTGCACAGCTTCTACAATTTATAAGTGTACAATAAGCATATTTTCAACATCACTAGCAGTGTATATTTTGGCCTCCAATGTTGCGCAAATTCAGCATTTTTTCCCCCAAAAAATTATTGTAAAGTTTCCTCACCAAACCTGTCACTTTTCACTGTTTAAATACTGTAGGCTTTAAAATAAAATAAAAATGACAGAGTGGCAGTGGGCAAGGTAATGGAAAATAAAAGGTCCATGCCATGTCATGTGCAAGTGAGAATGTGGGTGGCTGTAGTAGTTCAAGCAGCAGCACAGTCAGCACTAGCCATTAGGCCAGTAGTAATAGCAGGCCACATTTCTTCCCCCTCTTCCACTAAGCAACAGATTATAATTGCGGAAGAAGAGGATGACATGGTGGACTGGGTGTCTCATTCATAATCTCAGTCACTCAACCCTGAGTCTGATGCAGAGCCTTTGAGCCAGGGTTCAGTGCATTCAAAGCTCCTGCCTTGTCTGTCCAGTTCCATACTGTGCTGCTACTGCTATTGCTACTACTGCCACTCCTACCTACCCTACACAGCAACACATCACCTCTCTGTCGGTTTCCATAGATTACTGCTACTGCCACTACAGCAGCAGCAGCCAATTCAGTTAGATGAACATGATGGAGTAGTTTTATAAGTACCACGCTAAACTAGCCCAGGTTTTAGTGTACTGTCAGAGAGGACATTCAGTGTGCTTCAATGTGCTTTTGCTGACAGTGGCTATTAGCACAGCTACTTTGCGCCTGTCCATCATATCCTACCTACTGCCACTAGTACTCTTACAGAGCTGCACATCTCCTGTCAGTCATTCTCCATACTGTACTGTTGCTGCATCTGCTACTTCCACTACTCATGGACATCAATGGAATTTATATATTTTTTTTTTAAAGAGCATAACAAATCCAATGGTGCAGTGTGTTTTTGAATAGGAAGTTTGTGAACACTGTCAGCCATGCATTTACCATTTCCATATACACTCACCTAAAGAATTATTAGGAACACCTGTTCTATTTCTCATTAATGCAATTATCTAGTCAAGCAATCACATGGCAGTTGCTTCAATGCATTTAGTGGGGTGGTCCTGGTCAAGACAATCTCCTGAACTCAAAACTGAATGTCAGAATGTGAAAGAAAGGTGATTTAAGTAATTTTGAGCGTGGCATGGTTGTTGGTGCCAGACGGGCCGGTCTGAGTATTTCACAATCTGCTCAGTTACTGGGATTTTTACGCACAACCATTTCTAGGGTTTACAAAGAATGGTGTGAAAAGGGAAAAACATCCAGTTTGTATGCGGCAGTCCTGTGGGCAAAAATGCCTTGTGGATGCTAGAGGTCAGAGGAGAATGGGCCGACTGATTCAAGCTGATAGAAGAGCAACGTTGACTGAAATAACCACTCGTTACAACCGAGGTATGCAGCAAAGCATTTGTGAAGCCACAACACGCACAACCTTGAGGCGGATGGGCTACAACAGCAGAAGACCCCACCGGGTACCACTCATCTCCACTACAAATAGGAAAAAGAGGCTACAATTTGCACGAGCTCACCAAAATTGGACTGTTGAAGACTGGAAAAATGTTGCCTGGTCTGATGAGTCTCGATTTCTGTTGAGACATTGAAATGGTAGAGTCCGAATTTGGCGTAAACAGAATGAGAACATGTATCCATCCTCTGATGGCTACTTCCAGCAGGATAATGCACCATGTCACAAAGCTCGAATCATTTCAAATTGGTTTCTTGAACATGACAATGAGTTCACTGTACTAAAATGGCCCCCACAGTCACCAGATCTCAACCCAATAGAGCATCTTTGGGATGTGGTGGAATGGGAGCTTTGTGCCCTGGATGTGCATCCCTCAAATCTCCATCAACTCCAAGATGCTATCCTATCAATATGGGCCAACATTTCTAAAGAATGCTATCAGCACCTTGTGGAATCAATGCCACGTAGAATTAAGGCAGTTCTGAAGGCAAAAGGGGGTCCAACACCGTATTCGTATGGTGTTCCTAATAATTCTTTAGGTGAGTGTATACCACTTCAAGATTTCTAATGCTGTCTTGGTATTAAAAAGCTTAAACACAGTTGCATACTGTCCTAGGAGAACCCAGAATATCATACACAACTTTTAAGGTCAATCTGAGGATCAAATTTATTTGTGACTGTCACGGTGGGGAGTGGGGGAAACTCCCCACCGTGCAATGAGGAGCAGACGAGATAGCAACTAGGCCTGGGAGACAGGATAAGGGAGCAGGTCACCTCCTAAAGCCGCCCAAATCCTGCCCCTGACTCCTAACCATATGAGCAGACCCAGAAGGTAGGTGGGCTCATACACAGTAACCTCTAACCCTGAAGATCTCTGCAATGAGGTTAGGAGTAGGAGTCTCCACAGACCTAGCTACAAGGCACTTATCTGCCGCGGCCACAATGACAATCGGACCCCCATTCCTAGACTACGCTCTTCGTCTGATCCCTGCATGCTTGCATGATTAAGGAATCCCAACACGTTTTCGGATTATCACCACAGCGGGACGGCAGTGGGAGTTGCACTCCGGCCGACCGGGATTGTCTGACTTTGTTCCTGTGCCGTCTGCCCTTACCCATCCTCCATTTCCTGTCTTTGTTGCTCCTGATAACAACCCTGCCTGTCTAACCACGCCTGCACTGTCGGTACCTTTGCAGGTACCTCCTGGTTCGCCTGGACCAGCTGCTACTGACTCTGGGACTGCCCTGGAGTGGTACCTGGCAACTACCCTAACAGCAAAGTCTATCCTCACCATCAGAGGCTCTAGCAAAAAACAGGAAGCTGCTTAGTCATGCCCCTCCAGGGTACAGCCAGTCCATAGTACAGTGGGTTCACAGTGGTCATCCCAAGACCACTGTTCATGATCTCTTACAGGAATTTAAGCGCCAGAGTGATTCCGGAACAGACTGCCGCCGGAGTGCAACTCCCACTGCCAACCCGCTGTGGTGATAATCTGAAAACGTGTTGGGATTCCTTAATCAGTGTCTGATCCACTTCGAGTTACATGGGCAGAGGTTCCCTACGAAGTGGTCCAAGGTTGCCTTCATCATATCCCTGCTGTCTAATGAGGCCCTCGTCTGGGCAGAACCTATTTGGAAATGTGGAGGTCCAGAGACGACTATCTGCAGTCTTTACTGACTACCTTCCTCTGAGAAACTTTCCCGTTCTGGTGACTTTCTCTCACAAGGGAGTTACGCTAGCCAGTAACTTCATTCAACAAGCGCTGGTTAATAAGTATCGGCTTCCCACCATCCGGCTGGAGAGGCCTTTGTCAGTGGTTTCAGTAAATGGACTACCGCTTCCTGAACCAGTACTCACTGTTACCGTGCCCCTCAAACTACAAATTGGGGTTCTGCACTCAGAGCTGATCTCTTTCTATGTCCTGCCAGTCTCTGTGATTCCCATTATTCTTGCGCTACCCTGGCTATGTTGTCATTCACCAATTGTGGACTGGCACTCCGGTAAGATTCTGCGATGGGAATCATCTTGTCACTCCACCTGCTTAGTGGAGGTCCGACTGGCCTCCCCGAATACGGTACTAGTAGACCTGCCTGGACTACTGCAGCAATATTGTAACGGTCACGTCCACACACACACAGGGGGAAGGGTAGTGACCACTGCGCTCCACCCTTACCCCTGGTCCTGCCTACTTGCCTCACGAGTCCTGATGACAGGGGACAACTGGACGGCAGTCCCTAACTTAGGATATGTGCAGGGAAGACAGACAAGACAAAATATGGAACATGAACGGACCGGGTCAGAACCAAGAGAGCTACGCAGTACAACGGATTAAGCAAAGAATGGTCAGGAGAAGCCGGGGTCAAATACCAGGAGAGTGGCGAAGTACAAGAGGAGTCCTAAGATAGTAGTCAGGTGGGAGCCAAGGTCACAATACCAGGATGGATGCACAGTACAGGAGGAGCAGGCAGAGGATCGTCAGGGAACAGGATCAGGTAAGTATTCAGTAGTCCAACAGATAGCCAGGAACCTAGAAATTAACAGGCAACCTGTGACCAGCAGGCTGCCTGTATTTATAGTGGGGAGTTAGGGTCATGTGACGTGGCCAGCGTCACATGACCGACAGACCAACCAGTAGAGCACCGAGTGATTAGCTCGGCGTTCAAGGCAGACTAGGAGCAGGGAGCCACCCAGCCAGCAAAGCCGCCCTGGGAATGAGGTCAAGCACAGATCCTCATTCCCAAAGCTAAGCAACAGGTCTGCGGGAAATGAGGGACCAAGTGCACCTTCGGAACCCCGTGACAGTACCCCCCCCTTTTACGAGGGGCCACCGGACCCAAGACTTCAGGCGATGGCTTTTCAGGGTGTTCTAAATGAAATTTACGAACAAGTCTAGGAGCATGAACCTCCCTAGCAGGTACCTAAGATCTCTCTTCAGGTCCATACCCCTTCCAGTGAATCAGGTACTGCAAGGCATTACGCACCTTCCTGACATCCACTATTTTAGACACCACATACTCGACAGCATCATTAACAAGAACCGGCGGAGGCGAGGCTTTTGATGGTACTACCGGTTCAAAATATTTTTTAAGCAGAGATTTATGGAACACATTATGAATGTGGAATGACTCGGGCAGCTCCAACCTAAAAGATACCGGGTTAATCACTTCCGTGATCTTATATGGTCCAATAAAACGAGGAGCAAATTTTTTAGAAGTTACCTTGAGAGATAGATTCTTGGAGGACAACCATACTTTATCCCCAACCTGAAAGTTCACCCCCCTTGAACGTCTCCTATCGGCCTTGAGTTTTTGAGAACTTTGAGCCTTTTCTAGGTTCGATTGAACCCGGGCCCAAACTGTGCACAGTTCAGAGGAGAGTTTATCTGCTTCAGGGTTAGAGGAGGAGACGGACGACCTAGAATGAAAACGGGGATGAAAACCATGGTTACAAAAGAAAGGGGAGACCCCAGCAGAAGAATTGACATGGTTATTCAAAGCAAATTCAGCCAATGGAAGGATTTTGACCCATAATTGCTGATCATCAGCAACATACAACCTCAAGAATTGTTCCACAGACTGATTAAGGCGTTCAGTCTGCCCATTACTCTCAGGATGGTAGGCAGAAGAAAAAGACAATGAAATTTTACATCTCCGTGGGAGAGAATTTCCTAGAGAAGAAGGCACACGGTCTCAGGTTAGTCAGGCTAGCAGGACCCTGTGAAAGAACTGCTCCTGCGCCGTCCTCGGATGCATCTACCTCCACAATAAAGGGTCTCTCCTGATCAGGCTGGATCTGAATGGGAGCGCTACTGAATGCCTTTTTTAATGTTTCAAATGAAGAAATGGCATTGGTAGACCAATTCTCCAAATCCGCCCCTTTCTTAGTAAGGTCGGTCAATGGCTTAGCAATTACAGAAAAATTCATGATAAATTTACGATAGTAATTAGCGAAACCCAAAAACCGTTGTAAAGCCTTTAAGGATGAAGGCCTTACCCATTCCTTAATTGCTAAAACCTTACCAGGATCCATCTTAAAGGCGTGAGGAGTCAAAACATGCCCTAGAAACAGTATCTCCTGTACACCAAAGACACATTTCTCTTGCTTAGCGGAGAGCTGGTTCTCCCTCAACACCTCTAATACTTGTTTGACATGAGACACATGAGATTCGAAATCAGGAGAGAATATCATAATGTCGTCAAGATAGACAATAATAAATTTACCTAAGAACTCTCTAAGAATATCGTTCATTAAGTTTTGGAACACAGCTGGGGCATTGCTGAGTCCAAAAGGCATCACCTGATATTCAAAGTGTCCTATCGGAGTATTGAACGCTGTCTTCCATTCGTCTCCCTCCTTGATTCAGATTAGATTGTATGCCCCTTTCAGGTCAATCTTGGAAAATCAGGTTGCCCCCAGAACCTGTTTAAATAAATCCGGAATCAATGGGAGAGAGTATCTATTTTGGACAGTGATCTTATTTAATCTCCAGTAATCAATACAATGCCTAAGACCACCATCCTTCTTTTTAACAAATAAAAACCCTGCTCCCATAGGAGAGACTGAAGGTCTAATATGCCCATTAGCAAGGCTCTCCTTAATATAATCTTCCATAGCCTTGCGTTCGGGCCCTGAAAGATTATAAATTCGCCTTTTAGGAAATTCGGCACCCTCTATTAGCTCTATGGCACAATCATAAGGTCTATGGGGGGGTAGAACCTCTGGAATAGGGGATGAGAATACATCAGAATATTCTTTAATAACATCTCTCAGAGTGGCACACACCCACGGTCAGAGAAATTTCAGAGGTACATGACCTTACCGTACCACCAATCAGGGGAGTAGCATCAATAGCCATGCCATGGATAAGTGTAGGTAAAGCAAACATTGGAATACCCAATTTACTAGCAAATTCTAAGTCAATAAAGCTGGCCGCTGACCCGGAATCAATAAAGGCCTTACCCGGCCACTTATTAACCCCCAGAGAAATTGTTATGGGTACCAAAAGCTTATATTTAGAAAAATCAGGGTGTACCTGGTCTTTAGGTTGTCTTGCCTTAGGAGACTTGTCAGAGAGGACCCTCTTAGGACACTTGTTTATCCAATGGCCAGGATCTCCACAGTAGAAGCACGAAGATTACCCCGGGTCATGCCAACCTGCATGGGATCCTCGGTGGAGACCTCAGTGTTGTCCCTGGAAAAGGCCTCTGGCTGGACCACCATCTGAGAACAGAACTGTCGTTCTTGTCATCTCTCTCTAACTCTTCGGTCAAGTCGGACAACTAGGGTCATCATCACCTCTAAGGTCTCTGGAACTTGATAACCGACTAATAAATCTTTTAAATTATCAGACAGACCAGACCTAAACTGACTCTTCAGGGCTGGTTCATTCCATCCAGAGGGGACACACCACCGTCTGAATTGGGTGCAATACTCCTCCGCAGGGAGATGGCCCTGAACCAGTGCCCTAAGAGCCGTCACGGCTACCAGGGCCCTGTCTGGTTCGTCATAGAGGGTACCCAGGGCCTGAAAAAAACCCTCCACGGAAGTCAGACAACTGGCCCCAGGAGGTAACGAGAATGCCCAGTCCTGGGGATCACCCTGTAGTACAGAAATGATAATCCCCACGCGTTGGCTCTCGGGACCGGAGGACACGGGGCGCAAACGGAAGTAGAGTTTGCAACTCTCCTTAAAGGAGAGAAACCTCTTCCGGTCTCCAGAAAAGGGTTCTGGGAGCTTGATCTGGGGTTCAAAATGTGGACTGGAGGGCAGAGGAGTGGAAGAACCTTGCCCTAACTCAAAAGAACGGAGTTTCTCTCCTAGCTCCTGCGCCATCTGTGTCAAGTTAGAGACATGGTCAGTCAGGGTAATAAGAGGATTCATGATACAGTGGTTGTTGGGCCTGTTAATCTGTAACGGTCACGTCCACACACACACAGGGGGAAGGGTAGTGACCACTGCGCTCCACCCTCACCCCTGGCCCTGCCTACTTGCCTCACGAGTCCTGATGACAGGGGACAACTGGACGGCATTCCCTAACTTAGGATATGTGCAGGGAAGACAGACAAGACAAAATACGGAACATTAACGAACCGGGTCAGAACCAAGAAAGCTACGCAGTACAACGGATTAAGCAAAGAATGGTCAGGAGAAGCCGGGGTCAAATACCAGGAGAGTGGCGAAGTACAAGAGGAGTCCTAAGAGAGTAGTCAGGTGGGAGCCGAGGTCACAATACCAGGATGGATGCGCAGTACAGGAGGAGCAGAGGATCGTCAGGGAACAGGATCAGGTAAGTATTCAGTAGTCCAACAGATAGCTAGGAACCTAGAAATTAACAGGCAACCTGTGACCAGCAGGCTGCCTGCATTTATAGTGGGGAGTGAGGGTCATGTGACGTGGCCAGTGTCACATGACCGACAGACCAACCAGTAGAGCACCGAGTGATCAGCTCGGCGCTCAAGGCAGACTAGGAGCAGGGAGCCACCCAGCCAGCAAAGCCGCCCTGGGAATGAGGTCAAACACAGATCCTCATTCCCAAAGCTAAGCAACAGGTCTGCGGGAAATGGGGGACCAAGTGCACCTTCGGAACCCCGTGACAAATATGCCAACTACGTGGACATCTTTAGTCAAAAGGATGCTGAGACTCTGCCTCCTCATCATCCATATGACTGTCCGATCGATCTTCTGCCCGGTGCTACCCCTCCTTGTGGTTGAATCTACCCACTCTCACTCCCAGAGACTCAGGCAATGACCGACTACATCAAGGAGAATCTTGAGAGGGGATTTATTTGTAGGTCCACTTCACCAACTGGGCCGTTTTTTTCTTCGTGCAGAAGAAAGATTGGTCCTTGCAGCCCTGTATCGATTATTGAGGTCTTAATAAGATCACAGTGAAAAAACGATATCCTCTTCCGTTAATCTCCAAACTTTTTGACAGGATCTGGGTGGCTAGAGTCTTCACCAAACTTGACCTGTGCTGTGCATATAATCTGGTCCGCATTGGAAAAGGTGATGAATGGAAGACCGCTTTCAACACTAGTGATGGACACTACGAGTACCTAGTCATGCCCTTTGGTCTATGTAATGCTCCGGCGGTATTCCAAAAGCTAGTTAATAATGTCTTTCGGGACCTGCTCTATACCTGCGTAATTGTGCATCTGGATGATATACTGGTCTTCTCTCCAAACTTGACCACTTATCGAAGGCATGTACGACTCGTCTTACAGCGCCTGAGGGAGAATAGACTCTATGCCAAACTCGAGAAATGCACCTTCGAGAAAATGACAGTACCATTTATCGGATACATCATCTCGGATGCTGGATTACAGATGGATCCTGAAAAACTGAATGCGGTAAAGAACTGGCCTCGTCCACAGGGGCTGCGCGCTATACAGCGCTTCGCCAATTTTTGTCAGCAGTTTATTCCAAACTTTTGCTCCCTAACGTCTCGAAAAGGGACGAATGCCAAAGACTGGCTTCATGAGGCAGAGGCCGCTTTCGTCCAATTAAAGAGCTCCTTTACATCTGAACATATTCTGCGACATTCCGATGTCTCCCACCAATTCTTTTTAGAAGTGGACGCCTCTTCCATAGAAGCCGGTGCTGTCTTACTGCAAAAGAATTCTAAGGGCAAGATATTCACTTGTGGATTTTCCTCCAAACCCTTCTCTCCCGCCGAGAGGAACTACTGTATTGGGGACAGAGAGTTCCTGGATATAAAACCCGCCTTGGAGGAGTGGCGTTATCTATTGGAAGGAGCCCAGAATCCGGTAATAATTTTCACCGACGACAAGAATCTCACGTACCTGCAGACAGCTCAGCCTCTGAACCCTCACAAAGTCAAGTGGGCACTTTTCTTCTCCCATTTTAACTCTGAGTTACACTTCTACCCGGTTGAGAAAAACATCAAGGCAGATGCTCTGTCCCGATCTTTAGATTTTTCTGACCAGCAGGAGGAGCCTCAATACATGATAGATCCTGCTCGCTTCATCATGGTGGCTCCTGTCCTGGTAAGATACATTCCTCCCGGGAGAACATTTATACCCTCTGCCAAAAGAAAAAGCATCCTGTCATGGGGACACAACTCCAAACTGGCCGGTCATCCCAGAATCTGCAAAACCACTGAACTAGGGTCTCGCCACTACTGGTGGCCCACATTATTCAAAGACGTACATGACTATGTTTCGGCCTTCACTGTCTGTGCTCAAAATAAAGTTTCCAGGAGCAAACCTCCAAGCCTGTTGCTACCTCTACTTGTTCCTGATGGAACAACACATTGCAATGGACTTTATTACTAATCTGCCTTCTTCAGCTGAATGTAATGTGATTTGGGTGGTTGTGGATCGCTTCTCCAAGATGGCGCACTTTGTTCCATTGACTGGATTACCCTCGGCTGCGGAACTTGCCAAACTGTTCATAAAACATATACAGATGTAGCAGGGGTAACACACACACTCTAAACTCAAATTTCTTAACTCATCGCATTATCTTGAAACAAAAGCCTTTGAAAAGCAATTGCTTAACGCATTTAGTTTAGACAACTTGTCTCACAAAGCATGTGTGTTAACCCTGCTACATCCGTATTTCATTTACATGGCTTGCCTGGACATTTTGTTTCCAATCAAGGAGTTCAGTTTACATCCAAGCTCTGGATAGCCCTCGTGGAAATAGATCTGGACCTCTCTTCCCGTTATCACCCCCAAACCAACGGGCAAGTAGAGCGGGTTAATCAGATATTGGAGAAATACCTTCGACATTTTGTTTCAACGCAGCACGACAACTGAGTATCACTACTACCTTGGGCAGAGTTCTCCTACAACAACCATACTAGTGAGTCTACTGGATCCTTGCCATTCTTTGTTTTCTATGGTCAACAGCCTTGTACTCCTCTTCCTGTTCCTGCCTCTTCCGGGGTTCGTGTTGCAGACTCTCCCTTCAGAGATTTCTTGAAGATTTGGAGTGACACCAAGGCCTGCATCGACAAGGCCGTGAACCGCATGAAGATCAATGCGGACAAGAGAAGAAGGAAACCACCTCAGTTCTCCTTTGGAGAAAAGGTATGGCTTTCCTCCAAAAACATCTGCTTAAGAGTCCCCAGTTTTAAGTTTGCTCCGAGATACCTTGGACCCTTTGAGGTCTTGAAGAAGATCAATGAGGTGACATACAAGTTACGCCTGCCTCTCTCGCTACGCATTCCCAAAGCCTTTCAAGTGTCGTTGCTTAAACCAGTGGTCCTTAACCGCTTCTCAAAGGCTCCTTCTAGACCTATTCCAGTGGCTGAGAATGCTGACAAGGTCTTTGAAATCAAGGAAATCCTGGACGTCAAGAAGCGGGGCAGGAGGACCTATTATCTTGTGGACTGGAAGGGATTTGGTCTAGAGGAGAGGACCTGGGAGCCGTAGGTGAACATTCAGGCACCGGATCTCATCAAGCATTTTCTGTCTCGCCGTGGACTCAAGAAGAGGGGGCGTAAGGTGGGGGGTACTGTAACAGCGTCCTCGGTGTGACGCTGTCCCCCTGCTCGCCTGTGATTATTATCTGCTCTTCCCTGTCTCTGCTGCTGCTCTGGAGATTCTACTCCGCAGCTTCCAGTCTACCTGAACGCTGCTTGTGCTCGGCTGCTGAACGCATCACTCTTTGGGCAGGGCTGTGTTGTGTCAGGTGATTTCATTGACCTACCCTGGCTCTCCTGGAGGTATTTAAGTGGCTTAGCCCTCTACTCAAGCGCCTCAGAGTCAAGGTCCTATTCTGTGCAATTGAGCATGCTACCACTTGTGTTCCTGACTACTCTCTTTGTCTGATCCCTGCCTGCTTGCATCGCTCCTCCTGTTGCCGAACTGGATTGTCTGACTTCATTCCTGTGCCACCTGCCCTTACCCATTGCTTGTCTCTACTACGTCTCTGCCTCATCCTCCAGTTCCTGTCTTTGTTGCTCCTGGTAACGACCCTGCCTGTCTAACCACGCCTGTACTGTCGGTACCTTTGTAGGTACCTCTTGGTTCGCCTGGACCAGCTGCTACTGACTCTGGGACTGCCCTGGAGTGGTACCTGGCAATTAACCTTAACGGCAAAGTCTATCCTCACCATCAGAGGCTCTAGCAAAAAACAGGTAGCTGCTTAGTCACACCCCTCCAGGGTACAGCCAGTCAGTAGCACAGTAGGTTCACATCCGCTGCCCGTGACAGATACAAGGGAAGGTAAAGACATAGGGGACATAGGGGAGACATCATGGTGACATTGATGTTCCACAAGGTGGCCCTCAAGCACAGGGCAGATAGTAGAGGCTCCAGCACACATCAAGGCTGGAGGAACACTGCCCAACCAACAGGCCACAGGCAATATAAACCTCGTTGCCACACCCAGGACACACCTAAATCCCCACCAGCTAGATAATTAACCCCTCCGGCACCAGACAGGGAAGGCCCCAGGAGAAAGGAGGAGGCACCTACATGCTGCAGCCACAAAACATTGCCGCTAACAACAGCATGCACGTCAACCGTGTCATGGCGCACACCAAAGGCCGTAAAAGTGACCTTCTGCACGATTTATTAGAAATTTGCTTATATCTAGTGGGACAGATTATGAACAACCTTGTATGTAATTGCCAGTATTTTGAAGTGGATTATTTGGGCAATGGGGAGCTCATATAGGGATTGGCAGAGGAGAAAAGCAGAGGAGAAATGATGGGGAAGGTGGATTAACGAGACAGTAGAATTACCTAGTAATACAGTGATATAGTTTGTAAGGCTGAAAAAAAGACATATGTCCTTCCAGTGGTGTTTGGGATTTGTAGAAAGAAGATGTCTGGTCTGCAGTGTGTAGAAAGGAAGTGCTTGTGTCTGTAGAAAGAAGAGGTCTGGGGTCTGTGGAATGGGTAAGGCTGGTCTGGGATCTGTAGAAAGGAGGGGTCTGTATAAAGGAGGCGTTTCTGGTCCGGGAAAAGGAAGAACCGAACCTGGGGTCTGTTGTAAGGGGGTGTTGAAGGAAGTGTTATATTTAAATATATATGTATATATCCCCTGACATATATACATATATATATTGGCCCTTTTCTATGGGCCCGTCCAGGTGGGACATGTGTGTATACATGGAGATGTATGTATGCCCCCTTGGCAGCATGCATCTCTATGTATATGGTATATTATATGGGTGGGATTATTGGTTATATCTATGTATGTATATATATATATATATATATATATATATATATATATATATATGTGCCCCAAACATCCATGAATATATATATATATATATATATATATATATATATATGTGTATGTATGCCTCCCACCAGAAGATTTGTATATATATGTGTATGGATGTGCCCCAAGCATCTATAGACATATAGTATACAGATAAAGATGCCCCCTGTTCAGGTGTCCCCCCCCCCCCTCCTCCTGCATCCCTGCAGAAGATGAGAAGGTCACCAGATGGCTGGACAATTATGTCCA
Source organism: Bufo bufo (assembly GCF_905171765.1). Lineage (NCBI taxonomy): Eukaryota > Metazoa > Chordata > Amphibia > Anura > Bufonidae > Bufo > Bufo bufo. The sequence goes on along the minus strand of NC_053397.1, from coordinate 129,559,901 downwards.
GCCTCTGGTGTCCTCAAAATGCATAGGATCAATAGAGATCCGATGCCTTTTGGGATTAACTATCTCCAGCTGCTGGGGATAGTTAACATAACAGAGAGAGGGAAACAAACGTCCCTCCCTCTGTTATCTGCATACCTCCGGCGCGATAATTATCGCGCCGCAGGGTATGCAGATGCGCTACAGGCGGAGGATCAAAAGGAACCCTCCGCCTGGAAGCGCGCTCTGGGATGTGCGGGCCGGCGCGGTGACGTCATATCACCGCGGCATCCCACGTGTTCTGGCTGGTGGCGCGCATGCGCGCCACAGGATGGGCTGCCTCGGGAGCGAGCGCCGCCAAACTTAAATAGTCCGGCGGCTCTACGCTGAGGCACTTTTGGAACCAGCCCCCAGCCGGAGAGGATCATCCCCTAGGAAAACGAGCACCCCCTGGACAACGAGCATACCGGCTGAGTATCACTATTTCCCCTATACCACCAACGCTCCTGCATTAACCCTCCCTATACCACCAATGAATTAACCCTTATCTATTCCCCCTATACCACCAACGATTCCCCTGCATTAACCCTTACTCCCCCCTATACCACCAACGAATCCCTGATTCCCCTGCATTAAACCTTATTCCCCCCTATCCTTATTCCCCTGCATTAACCATTACTCCCCCTATACCACCAACGTACCCTAATTCCCCTGCATTCCCCCAACATTGAATATCCCTCATTCCCCTATATCCCCTGCTACCCTGGTTTTACCCCTGCTACTCAACCCTTATACCTCCCCTGGTATATATCATCCCATATTCTACCCCTGGTACCCCTTGATACCCCTTCACGGCTGCCCTGCATACCCCAGCAGCAGCAGTGTCTGTATTAACCCCTTGTTATTCCCCGTAGGGATAGTATATTGACAGGATTGGGTGGGCTGCTGTTAACGTGTATCTAAGTGTTAGGTATAGTTAGATTGTGGGGGTGAGTATTATAGTGGGATTGTGTCTAGCGTAGTTAATACCGTATTAGAGTGTTGTTATAGTATATTGTTGTGTACTGCTGTAAATATATCTATTCCATTGATATAGATATATATAATTATAAGCAGATATCAGACTATAACGTATAGTGTTTTAATAAATACCTTTTATTAAATCACCGTGTATGGTCTCTTATTGTAATAGGCACCGCAGCAATAGACGTAGGCAATTCAGAGTAGAGTAAGGTAATCAGTAGTGATTGTTTAATTGGTATAAATAGGCAGAGGCATCACTAGACGACTCACGCCTATTTATGAATATTAATTATTGAGATTTGCATAAATTTCAATAATTAATATCCCCTTTAACATTGGCGAGCCAGGCCCACTGCTAGGAATTTGTATCTGTGTTTGGTTTTGGTGAGAAAAATCACTTACGCTGTGAACTAGTCAGGTGGGAGGGACGCGGTCAGTGGATTCTGAGCGTCCATAGCCTGATAGTTCGGATAGGTAAAGCTGTTTTCTCAATCAGAACTAGACACAGAGCAATCTCTACAGCAGAGAATCTAAAATCTTTTCTGATTTTTGTGTATTAATATTTTCTGATTCCCTTACACGCCCACTGAAGACTGGAGAGAAGTCATCACCTACACCACTGAAGAGAGAACCATCATCATTGAAGACGAACAGAAGTCGTCTGGCTGGTCGGGAGAAGGCGTTCCGAATATTGAAGGACCTCCTCCACGCAGCAACACAGTACAACGAACAATGGCACCAAGGAAGATGGCCTCTCGTCAAAAAGTGAGTATGAACTTCTCCACACTGCAACACCTCAGCAAACATAGCACATACAACCCCATCATCCCCACCACTTACAAATCCACTGAGCTGCTATGGTCCACTTTATTGAACCAGGCATACGCTCATGATAAACTCTGCATTAATAATAGTGTGTTCATAAAAAAACAAAAAACGGGTCCAAATGTTAGCCAAATTGGTTCACACCTTTGAGGATATCATTTGGAAGCCAGAACATCTTGAAACACTTAACAGCACAACAAAGGCAGAGGAAGTTTCCAGCACGGCAAACTTTCACTGCAATTGTTGTGTTGAGAACATTAAACAGTTACACACATTACAAACACAATTACAAGAGAAGTCACAGTGTACGGTAGAGAGGGGCAGAGAGATTTGCGTCTAGACTCTCGGACAAGGACAAGTTTCTGACATGGACAAGGAACTGCTCAGACTGTACACTGAGATAAATCAGTTTAGGAACAATGCGATATCTACGGATAGCATGATTGTTCAACTTCGAGAGGACCTGGCTGCGAAAACGCAAACCATTGCAGATTTACAGCAGGTCATCTCGAATCTGTCACGGCCTGGTGCTCACAGCATGTTGCCCACGAAACAGGTTTGTGTTTTGGGAACGGCACAGGAGGAGACAGCGGCGACGGCGCCAAGGTCTCCCACGGATCAAACATACTACGCAGTAGACACTAGGGGACAGATGGAACGGACGCTACATTTCACCCAAACACCCAGGGAGAACAGGTATAGCAACCGATTCCAGGAACAGGACAACAATTGGCGAGAGGAAAGTTGTTGGCCATTTACCACTTCCAATCCGCCAACGTGTCTGGAAAGACAGGAATACTTTTATCCTAACCATTCCAGTATGAAAAGGAAAAACTTCCTGTTACGGATTTGCAAGGAGATCCCAAAATACGTCCCAGTGTAGATCCGTTTACTTCACGTGATATCTTCGAGGGTCACTGTAACAAGTATTCAGTGGCTCCCGAATATCGCATGGAGTTATTCAAGTTATGGTTACCTACACACCTAAACCAAAGGTATGAGGTAACGGGGAGGACGCAACCCATGAATGGACAGTTTTATGACAAGGAGGAACGTCTCTCCATACTCATGAGACTGGCAAGGGGCCATTGGTACGTCACTCCAGATATCCTGTCCAAGTTTAAACCCACTATACATGACGAACCTCTGTCAATGTGTAGTCGGTTTGAAGCAATGTACAGAAGGGTTACAAAGGATCACGGTATCGGAATTCCACAGGGTATGGTACATATGTTTGTGGAAAAATTCCCATACTTTGACACTGCAATCCGGTTGAGTGCAGCTAGGGAGCCATCCATAGGATGCTGCTATGATTATTAAACAGTGCAGACAGGATACACTGCTCAATAAGAAATCCGTCAAAGTGACGGAGCGTGCGCCTGTACACGATACATCTCAAGATGAACGGGTACAGCACACAAAGGTTAATTCAGCTGTTCCCCCCACGGCCCCGCCATTGGAAAGGACAGGAGGCATTCGGTGCTTCCTGTGTTTACAATACGGGCACATAAAGAGGAATTGTCCACAATGGCCACGTAATAACCGGACAAATCCTGAGAGAACGGGCAATAATAACGGTTTCAAAATGAAACCTAATTATACCAAATCAGTGGGGAAATATGTTGAGAAAAATCTGGGACATTCACAGGTCCAGACACCAAAACGTGCGGCTGTTGTGAATGTTCCAGCGCGTTGGGTAAGGGGTGTGGAATCCCTGGAATACACACCAAGGGTCCATAGCAAGAACCCACGAGTGGCAGTATGTACCTCACAGGTACCTACTGGGAGTCTGGTGGAAATTGATTGAAGATCAGGGGTCCCTAAAGATCTGGCTCCAGTATGTCCCATCATACTGGATTCTTCAGGAAAACCCCACATAAAAGCCAAAATCAAAAATCAGGACGCTGAAATCATGCTTGATACTGGTGCGGAAATTTCCATTACCAATGTCAAACATGATTTACATCCCAACAGCCCTCAGTGTGTGGTGATCGGATTTGATCACCAACAAGGGGGGGTGAAGGCCCACAGAATAGAAGAGGTAATCGCCCAGATTACCAGTTACATGACCCTTAGGATCCCCATGTGGTATTACCCCGGTTCTGACATTATTGGAATCGACGTAATGACACAAAATGGGTGGATCCTAGATCTTGCAAACAGTATTGTATGGAAGGGTCCCAGACAATCCAAGGTGTTTGTCATCCAACGCCAGTTTCTGGGACCACCATTGCCAACAGTAGATAACTCTACTGAAGTACTCGAACACAAATGGCCTGAGATCTCGCATAATCCAGACCTTGAGCCTATTGTGTATGAGTACCCCGATCTGTGGGCCCAGGGAAAAAACGATTGTGGCAGACTGATTGGAGTTCAGGTGGACATACAAGGTCCTGACCCTCCACCTCAACGCCAATACCGCTTTCTGCCAGAAGCCACCCATTCAATTTTGGACACTGTCCAGGAATTGAAAACTAGGGGGGTGGTCATAGAGGGCAATTCTAAATGCAACAATGTCCTCTGGCCAGTAAAGAAAAAGGACACCAATGCATGGAGGCTCACCATAGACCTCCGGGTCCTTAACAAATACACCCCAATGTCCGCTCCAGTGGTGGCACAGACTCCCGACATCATGGCCAGAATAAACGGCAAAAAGTGCATATTCTCGACCATAGATGTTGCCAATGGGTTCTTTTCAATTGAACTCACTGAAAACTGTAGGTACAAATTTGCCTTTACAGTGGGGGACAAACAGTACATGTTCGTTGTACTTCCCCAGGGGTTCCAAAGTAGTCCCACGTATTTTCACCAGGCATTGGCGGCCGTTCTGAGTGTATTTTCACGGCCGGGATGTCTTCTGCAATATGTGGACGACTTGCTCTTACACACAGAAACCATAGAAGAACAATTGGTTCTTTTAAAAGAGCTATTGGGACTCCTGGTCAAGTCAGGACTCAAGCTGAGTCCCCACAAGGCAAATTTGGCCAGAACAGAGGTGACTTTCCTTGGAGTCCAAATTTCTTTTGGAGCCAAAGGAATCGTGGCAGCCAGAGTGGAAGCCATGGTAAAGTTACCTAGGCCGGGCACTCTACAGGATTTGAGAAAATTCCTGGGAGTTGCTAATTTCATGAGGGAGTTCATAGAGGATTTTGCTGCCAAAGCGAAACCCCTCTATGAACTCCTCGGAGGAGAAGACCCCTCAATCAAAGGTTGGTCTGATGCCCAGGAAGAGGCCTTTTCTACTTTGAAAAGGGACCTCTCCTCTGCCCCTGTACTGGCCACTCCCCATCCTGAAGGGGAAATAGCCATACAGGCACATACAGGGACGGAGTCTATCTCAGCGGTCCTCCTACAGCAGATAGGGTATGACACTAGACCGCTGGGATACTTCTCCAGGTTACTTTCGCCCGTTGAACGAGGGTTCGATGAGTGTGCCAAACAACTGGCAGCCATACACTATGCCGTCAAAACCACCGAGCATATTGTAGGCTTCAGGCCCCTCACTTTGCAGACTCCACACTCTCCATTGGCCCTTCTGCTCCGTGATACACTCCCTGGAGTCTCCCAACAGAGATTCGGGAGGTGGATTATGGATCTCAGTAGCCGGAGTCTGCAGGTGAACCACAAAGCCAAGTATGCTCTGTACCAGTTACTGAACCTAACTGGAACCGAACATGACTTTGGCCAACCAGCGCATATTAACGCACCACAAATTTTCAGGACCGATAGACATCCAGAAGACAGAGTCATCTTTGTTGATGGCTCTTGATTTTACATGGGAGGGACCTATGTCACAGGTTTTGCTGTGCTGGATGAGACCACAGGTACCCAGAGTCTTGTCAAGTTACCAGGTCACATGTCAGCACAGCGTGCAGAACTAGAGGCGGTCAAGGAAGCCTTGCTTCTTCAACCCCCAGGGAAACGAACTATATATAGCGACAGTTCGTATGTAGTTCGTTCTCTCGAACTGCACCTGAACACATGGAAAAGACGAGGATTTGTGGACAGCCAAAACAAACCTCTGGCTCATTTGTCGGTCCTGAAAGAACTTTGGGAATGGGGCATGGCACACACGGCGGAAGCAGCCATCATAAAAATCCTTGCGCATCAGAAAGGGGACGAGCCTTTGACGCTAGGTAACAACAAGGCGGATGAATTGGCCAAACTAGCGGCAGTGTCTGGGATCCTTCAGGAAACAGGCACTGAACCGTTACCAGCCTACCAGATGCCTACCAGATTGCAGTTCGTACCAACCTGAAAAAAGGCCTGGTGTCATTTGAGGAGGAACAAGCCAAAGATACTCTTCTAATGACACACCTCACATCATCCCTGGTCAATACAGCAAGGGATCCTGTGTTACACATACCGGTACACAGCAACTTTCTTTTCCCGTGGTTCCTCAGCATCTGCAAGCAGAGCTAACCAGATTGAACCACCAACTGTTAAACTCTTGTCTCTCCTGAGAGACAAATTATACTGGCCGGGAATGTCCAACACAGTAGAGGAAGTTACACAACAGTGCCTGGTATGTGCTCAGGTCAACCCAAGGGCATCAGCTCTGAAGCCGGTGTTGCAGCGAGTTCCTCCTGCAGATGGTCCGTCGTCCGCACTACAAATTGATTTTATAGGACCTTTACCAACAGGAAGTCGTAATTATCGTTACGCACTGGTGGTAGTCTTCTCTAAGTGGGTAGAAGCCATCCCCACGGTTAACGATTCGGCTACAACCACTGCCCGTGTTCTCTGGGAACAGGTTCAGTCACGATGGGGTATCCCCAGATTGATAGAGTCAGACAGAGGGACCGATTTCACGATAAAGGTAATGAAAGAGCTTTGTGGTCTTTTAGACATAAAGCAAAGGTTTCATGTGCCTTACCACCCTCAGTCTGCGGGCATCATGGAGCGGATGAACCGGATCATTAAGACACGACTTTCTAAAGCACTACTGGAGAAAGGTTCCTCATGGGTAACCTCTCTGCCAGCCGTGCTAATGGGAATCCGAGCTACCGAGGCTACCAGTACCGGTATCACCCCGTTTGAACTAATGACCGGATGCAAAATGCCCCTATGCCTGCCCAATGAACCCCTAGTGTCAGAACCGGTGAAGAACGCCATCGCCAGAGACCTGTTTCTCCAGCAGGTTCAACTAAACCTGAAGGAGTTATTGCCTCATACAGCAATACGGCTGTATAGACCGTATCTACAGGGGGAAACACCGATGCCCTCTGTAGGAGAGCTGGTGATGGTAAAAATCTTCTGTCGCGCCGGCCCCTGGGATGCAAACTGGGAAGGACCCTATCAGGTCCTTGAAGTAATGGGTGACACAATGCTGAAGGTGCAAAGGCCGATGACGACCAAGAAAAAGTCACGTAGGCGGCAGGGAGATTTATGGAGCCATATCGACCAGGCCAAAGCCACCCGAGCCTCCCCAACTCAATAACGCGAACTCTCGTAGAGTTGGGTGACGGGGGGGGTTTGGTGGGTCGAGGGTGGATCCATGAAACTGATTACATTCACATTGAATTGACAGATCACGGGAGGGAGACTCACCAAGGTTACGACTAACCAGAAAAGATATAGAAATCCTCTGAACATGGCACATCTCCAGCTTGTGACACTGGTGGTAAGCATGATGATGGCAGGCTCAACCTCTTCGGGGGAGGGCCTGGGAGTTAATAATGATATGGCCAACATATCTATTGGTAAACCCGGCCTTTTAATGGTGGAATGTTTGGAGGGCAAAATCTTGGAACCATACGAGAACTTTTCCTTTACACCAGGACAGTGGTATCTGTATGGTTTCCAGAGGGAGAGTTTTGCCCAAGGTGTAATTCAACATTATACCCCTTTGTAAAATGTGTCTGCCATACAACATGATTCACATGCCCTCTGCCTCAAGGAATTCAGACATTTTTGGGACTCTGACCCTACTCGTATGAGATCTTTAAGATGGGTGTCTAGGGACCCTCACTTGCATCCTTACAAGCAAGTGAAAGCCAACACTCTTACGGTGTTGTGTACCAAGGACGGGGTTCTGAGTCCTGAGGATGTCACGGGGGCAGAGTATAGTGGCTGGTATATCCTTAAAGCTACCTTCATAAGAAGGGATAGCGAAGAAGGGCTTAAGGTAAGGACATATTTTGACAGACCCATTCCGGTAAAGGGTACCCTAAAAGCTTATTGTATGTTAAGGGATTCCCAGATGATTATCACTAGGGAATCCAGTTATGTTCAGGGACATGTGTCCACAGATTACATACGAACCAGTATAGTGATGTTAAAGTTAAACTGCAGTAACTCTGGCCAGGCCCTATGGAATGACCAGAGTGGTCCGGTAAAACTGGAAGGCTTTTACCGAGCCACCGTTTTAAAAGTACGGACAGATGCCAAGGATCCTAGGTATACCCAGTTAAAGGGATCTCCATCCATACGGTCTTTTATAATGACCATCATGAGAGACAATTGTGTGCAGGAGGTGACCGGATACTATTTCGTCACCTATGCCCACTGGGAGCAAGATACCCAGATGCTAACATTGGACACTAACCCCTGGAGTTGGGATTTAGTGTGCAATGGAGTGGATACCCCTACTGTGGATGTATGGATGGACGGTATCCCTATGACTGAGGAATACCGGGTAGGTATGTGTCTTCCGATTGGAAAGACCCCAGTGGCAGGGATATTAACTTTGACATCAATATAGATGGTTTGTTTAGATTGCCTCTTTGCGAGGCAGTAGATGAAGGGTGCTGGACATTTACACAATGGGTCTATCTATCTAAATCCAAACCCATAGGAAAACTAGTGTTACAGGCTGGAGAAAGTGACCAATGGTATCCGTTCAGAGGTAGAGGGCAAGTTTGTGTAACGGTGGTGAGGATTCCCTATGAAGCGACAGGTCTCCAACCTGTAAAAATGCATTCAGACTCTTGCAACGTCCCTATCCATCAATTGGCAGATCCTATAGCTCCTCAACTGTCATCCCCATGGAAGATCATCACGGGGACAAAATTCGTCCAATTTACTTGGAGAATTTCCGTAGATAACTTCAGAGTTGATCAGTGGGATCACAGGTGTGGGGAGTTGGTGAGGAACCAAATTGACATGATAAGAGGTTGGATAGAGGCGGGGCAAGAGGTAATAAAAGGATGATCTCGTACATAGGAATCACAGGGGAAGAAGAGATCTGATAGCCATGGAACTAGGCGGAGGTGCGTTGGGAGTGGGCGCCCTGAACACTATGGATATGGAAGTCCTGAGAGGTAAACTTGGGGATGTTGCGCGACACGCCGGGGAAAGATTCGAGACCCAGCTTGATGTAAACCACGTCTTAGAGGGTTTGCAGCATTCGCACATAGATGCCACTACCTCTCTATCTTCTGCTCTACGAGAGAAGTTCAGAAGGTTAGTTGTGGGTCTCTTGGAGGAACAGGATAAAGCTCAGCTGGCTCTGGCGTGTACGCAAGTCCAAAGTGAACTCTCGGACAACCTTAAACATATTGTATCATCATTGTACAGCGGCCACTTCCCATTCAACCTCCGCCAACGGGTAAGTCCTATTATATCTCCTTTTGCAGCTAATCACACCAACTGGTGGGTAGTCCAGTGGCACGGATGTAGGAATCTCACTTGCACTGCTTCATCATTGGCTCCTGTATCTGGCCATCTTAGACAGGGTTACAGTGCAGTTAACCTAGGGATTGTCATAAATAACCGGACGGTACTTCATCCACAGCTCCCCTCGGGCGTTCTAACCTATGAGGGAGGCCATCCTTATCTGTTAGACACAGAGGGATGTTGGAAGAAAGAGGATGCTATCCTCTGTCAAGGTAGTCAGGTTCGGGTGCTTAGACACCAGTGTTGGAGCACCGAGGGGTCCTGTGAGATGAAGGCCAGCCCAATACCCTCCTCCCCTAAATACTTGGGGCAGGGGTATTGGTGTTGGTACCAAAAACAAAATATGTCTTATGCAATTTATGGGACTAATTGCACCGAGAGAGGAGAACTCCTCCCTGGAGCGTATTGCACCCTTAGTCCCGTCCTAGGTTTAGAGCTACAAGGAAGGACACCAATCACCCCGGAGAAGAGACTCGACATCCTCCCTGACGTTCCCGTGAGACTCCAGAAGATTCCTCTTGGCTTTGGGATAGAACTCAAACATCTCCTGCTAGACTTCAGCCAAGAAGACAAAATACTTTAGAATCTTCGAGAAACAGAGAAACAGGCCACCATCCAACTGTTGCACGACAAGAACAAAATAACGGCAATCACTACCGCCTTAGATGAGGACTCCAGGGTTTCCTGGTGGGAAAGTCTGTTTGGCTACAGTCCGAAAGCAACATCCTTCTTCAACCTATTGATACACCCGGTGATAGTTCTTCTGGTTTTGGTAATCGTCATGTACACTGGACTGTGTCTAATCTACAGAAGGTATAACACCAAAGGAGAGGGAGACTAGCACAAATAGCAATGAATATAAACTTTATTATGATCTCAATAAAGAGCCAGAGAATCCAATAAAAAACAATGAAAGACAATACAATGGTGAATAGAGAACACACAGGATAAAAACGGAACACCACTAGGCAATGTGTACACCAATGCTGACAAGGTCACAGAGATGCTACGTAGTAAGTGGATAACCCAAAATGGGCATATAATATATACCTCCATATGTCATAAGGATGGAATGACAGCAGTAGCTCAGTTCTTGGCAATGTCAGATGTTGAGGGTGAGTATGCCTCTTTTATTTTACAGATCTTAGACTTTGCCCTTAGTCATAATTTGTCATGTTTAGGGGATCCTTCTACCTACAACTCCAGGGAACGGCCATGGGGGCGGCCTGCGCGCCGTCCTATGCTAACCTTTTCCTGGGGCTGTGGGAGAGGGGTCTCTTTCTCACTGACCCTGTCCCCTCCATTGATAGGGTGCACATTTGGAATCGCTATATTGACGATGTGCTCATGATTTGGCAGGGTACGACTGTGGAGTTGGATTATTTTATGACAAACTTGAACAAGAATGATCTCAACATCCACCTTACATATAAGTCTGGCCAAAGTGATATGGATTTTTTGGACGTACTTCTACAAGTGGACCAGGACGGTTATATTCATACTGATCTCCATCGGAAACCCACCTCTGTTAACAGTCTTCTACATGCCAGGTCTTCCCATCCAAGTAAACTGATTGAAGGTATCCATACGGGTCAATATTTGCGACTCAGGCGAATATGCTCTAATGACGATCTCTTTGAAAAGCGAGTGCAGGAATTGAGCAAGAGATTTAGGGAAAGGGGCTACACTGAATCCTCACTGAAGAGGGGTTATTTCAGAGCTAAGCGATCTGGAAGGGATGATCTCCTACAACAACGGCCGAAGGCGATAAAGAATTCCCAGAGGAGTATGGTACGTTTTATTACCACTTTTAATTCGGGTCATAATGCTGTGTTGAAATCATTGAAGAAACATTGGAATATTTTGTACATGGACCCGATTTTGAAACAACATCTACACTCCAGACCTTCCCTTACCTTCCGATGAGATAATAACATCCGGGATGCTCTGGTCCACAGTCATTATCAGGGGACCATTCCTCCCAGATTGTTTTGCTCCAAGGGCCCCAAATGGGGCTGTCATCCATGCGGGAATTGTGTTGCGTGTGCCAACATCTTAACCACGACTTCTTTTACAGATTCCACAAGCCATAAGACCTACCAAATTACCCATACAATCACCTGTAATACCATTGGGGTAGTCTATGCTGCGAGTTGTCCGTGCGGTCTTCAATATGTGGGTCTCACATCACGCGAATTGAAGCGCTGGACCAGAGAACATGTGTTGGGGATACAGTCTGCTGCGAATGAGGAGGATGATACCTGTCTCAAGACGATTCCACATCATTTCAAGGCCCACCATGCTTGTAATGGTTCCCTTTTGAAGGTAAGAGGTATAGATAGGGTCTTCGTAGGAAGTAGGGGTGGCAATTGGAAACGTAAGTTGGCCCAACGCAAGGCCAAATGGATTTTCCAACTCAAAAACGGTCACTCCCTATGGTTTGAACGAGGGTCTTAGTTTCGCTCCCTTTCTATAATTGTTTTATTAACCGCCTCACGTCCGCCCATAGGATATAAACGTCCTATGGGTGGACGTCTATTTCTGACAGCACGTTTTAAAACGTCCTGTCAGAAATAGCAGCTGCACGCTAATCGTGCAGCTGCTGATCGGGTTGCCCGCTGTCAGTGACAGCAGGGCAACCCAGAGATAAGGCAGGGACAGTGCCCAGGTGTCCCTGCCTTCACGATCGCTGCAGACACAGCGCTCACCGAGCGCTGTGTCTGCAGAGCAGGAAGCGCTGTGCGCTTCCTGTTCCGGCCCGGCGGTCATGTGACCGCCGGGACCGGAGAGTGCAGGGGCTGTGTGAGGTCTCTCAGAGACCTCGATCAGCCCTGCTGTGAGGCTGTACAGCGCAGGATTGCTGCTGTACAGCCTCTATAGGGGTGCATTTCCACTGTAACTGGGGCTACTATGTCAGCCCCAGTTACAGGAGAAATCAACAGTGAAAAAAAAAAAAAAAAGTGAAGTAAATGTCCCCCAGAGGTCTTGTATGACCTTATGGGGGACGAAAAGTGTAAAATAAAATAAAAATAAAATAAAGTGTTGAAAAAATAAAATAAAAAAAAGGTTCACATGTAAAAAAAAAAAAAATCCCAAGTAAGGAATAAAAAAAAAAAAAAAAATAGAAAAAATAAAATAAAATAGACATATTTAGTATTGCCGCGTCCGTAAAAACCAGCTCTATAAAAATATCACATGACCTAACCCCTCGGGTGAACACCGTAAAAAATAAATAAAAAAAAAACTGTGTCAAAACAAGCAATTTTTGTCACCTTGCATCACAAAAGGTGCAACACCAAGTGATCAAAAACGCGTATGTCCGACAAAATGGTACCAATAAAACCGTCACCTCATCCCGCAAAAAATGAGCCCCTACATAAGAAAATCTCTCAAAAAATAAAAAAACTATAGCTCTTAGAACATGGAGACACTAAAACATCATTTTTTTGGTTTCAAAAATGCTATTATTGTGTTAAAGTGAAACAAATAAAAAAAAGTATACATATTAGGTATTGCCGCGTCCGTAAAAACCAGCTCTATAAAAATATCACATGACCTAACCCCTCGGGTGAACACCGTAAAAAAAAAATAAAAAAAACTGTGTCAAAACAAGCAATTTTTGTCACCTTGCATCACAAAAGGTGCAACACCAAGTGATCAAAAACGCGTATGTCCCACAAAATAGTACCAATAAAACAGTCACCTCATCCCGCAAAAAATGAGCCCCTACATAAGAAAATCTCTCAAAAAATAAAAAAAACTATAGCTCTCAGAACATGGACACATTAAAACATAATTTTTTGGTTTCAAAAATGCTATTATTGTGTAAAACTTTAATAAATGAGAAAAAGTATACATATTAGGTATCACCACGTCCGTAACAATCTGCTCTATAAAAATGTCACTTGACTGAACCCCTCAGGTGAACGCTGTAAAAATAAATAAATAGAAACTGTGCTAAAACAACCAATTTTTTGGTCACTTTGCCCAATAAAGTGTTATAATGAATGATCAAAAAATCATATGTACCCAAAAATAGTACTAATAAAACTGGCACCTTATCCCCTAGTTTCCAAAATGGGGTCACTTCTTGGGAGTTTCTACTGTAAGGGTGCATCAGGGGGCTTCAAATGGGACATGGCATCTAAAAACCATGTGGAGTTCCTTTCCTTCTGCGCCCTGCCGTGTGCCCATACAGCAGTTTACGACCACATGTGGGGTGTTTCTGTAAACCGCAGAATCTGGGTAATAAATATTGAGTTTTGTTTGGCTGTTAACCATCGATGTGTTAAAGAAAAAAATTGATTAAAATGGAAAATCTGCCAAAAAAGTGAAATTTAAAAATTTGATCTCCATTTTCCTTTAATTCTTGTGGAACGCCTAAAGGGTTAACAAAGTTTGTAAAATCGGTTTTGAATACCTTGAGGGGTGTAGTTTCTACAATGGGGTCATTTATGGGGGTATCCAGTATGTAGGCCCCACAAAGTGACTTCAGACCTGAACTGGTCCTTATAAAGTGGGTTTTGGCAATTTTCTTACAAATTTGAAGAATTGCTTCTAAACTTCTAAGCCTTCTAACGTCCTAAAAAAATAAAATGACATTTCCAAAATGATGCCAACATAAAGTAGACATATGGGAAATGTTAAATAATAACTATTTTATGAGGTATCACTTTCTGTTTTGAAAGCAGAGAAATTGAAATTTAGAAAATTGCGAATTTTTCAAATTTTTGGGTAAATTTGGGATTTTTTCATAAATAAAGGTGAAATATTTTGACTCAAATTTATGACTATCATGAAGTACAATGTGTCACGAGAAAACAATCTCTGAATGACTTGGATAAATAAAGGTGTTCCAAAGTTATTACCACATAAAGTGAGATATGTCAGTTTTGCAAAATTTGGCCTGGTCAGGAAGGGGGCAAAGGGCCCAGATGGGAAGTGGTTAATACCCAAAGACTGTCCGTGGAGGAGGGATTTTTGATTCTCATTTATTTTTGGCATTCCTTTGTGAATTCATATATGTGTGTGTTCATATACATGTGTGCGTGTATGTCCGGCCGGTATACATTCACACATGGTTGCTTTTAGGTCTTATCAATTTGGAGGTATGACCGCTCGGCAGGTTGTTTACCTGTATGTATTTATATACAGTACAGACCAACAGTTTGGACACACCTTCTCATTCAAAGAGTTTTCTATATTTTTATGTGTATGAAAATTGTAGATTCACACTGAAGGCATCAAAACTATGAATTAACACATTTGGAATTATTTACATAACAAACAAGTGTGAAACAACTGAAAATATGTCATATTCTAGGTTCTTCAAAGTAGCCACCTTTTGCTTTGATTACTTGGCATTCTCTTGATGAGCTTCAAGAGGTAGTCCCCTGAAATGGTTTTCACTTCACAGGTGTGCCCTGTCAAGTTTAATAAGTGGGATTTCTTGCCTTATAAATGGGGTTGGGACCATCAGTTGCATTGAGGAGAAGTCAGGTGCATACACAGCTGATAGTCCTACTGAATAGACTGTTAGAATTTGTATTATGGCAAGAAAAAAGCAGCTAAGTAAGGAAAAATGAGTGGCCATCATTAGTTTAAGAAATGAAGGTCAGTCAGTCAGCCGAAAAATTGGGAAAACTTTGAAAGTAAGGGCTATTTGACCATGAAGGAGAGTGATGGGGTGCTGCGCCGGATGACCTGGCCTCCACAGTCACCGGACCTGAAACCAATCGAGATGGTTTGGGGTGAGCTGGACCGCAGAGTGAAGGCAAAAGGGCCAACAAGTGCTAAGCATCTCTGGGAACTCCTTCAAGACTGTTGGAAGACCATTTCAGGGGACTACCTCTTGAAGCTCATCAAGAGAATGCCAAGAGTGTGCAAAGCAGTAATCAAAGCAAAAGGTGGCTACTTTGAAGAACCTAGAATATGACATATTTTCAGTTGTTTCACAATTGTTTGTTATGTATATAATTCCACATGTGTTAATTCATAGTTTTGATGCCTTCATAGTCATGAAAATAAAGAAAACTCTTTGAATGAGAAGGTGTGTCCAAACTTTTGGTCTGTACTGTATTTGTTCTATATCTGTGAATTTTAATTATGTCTTTTTGTTAGTTATCTAGTTGTGGCTGCTCTTTATGTGATCGATTCCTGACCTGACAAAATCTCTTTTTGGAGAAGATTTTACGAAAGAATTTGTATACCGGGGCCTTTGATTGTATTTTTTTTATTAATTCCCTACATCTATATATTTATATAACTTTATCTGCACTGTTATCCTAATCTTATTATGTACTTGTATGTACCTGATTATTATTTTTATTTATTGGTTGTATTTTTGCACCATTTTATTACACGTCGATCTGCAAATTTTCCATGCATATGGATTCTTCACAGTTATTCTTTACACTATTTCACTGCTTTTCACTTTTAACATATGCACCTTTTGCACTTTCCTTGTGCGTGTGTGTGCGCACACATGTGCTTGCAGTATGTTGCACCATCACACACACATCATCCTTCTCTCTTGATCACATGCACTCCTGTCCCATCAGTGTTCAGGTTTATATTATACATGCATTTAAACTTTGGTTTTATGTTCAATCCCTCACGTTTTATATATATACATATATTGTAATGTAATCTTTATATTGATTTAATATATTGTTGCTGTTGCGCTTCACTAGTTTTACTTATGGTACTGTGTTCTTCGGCGTTCGGATATATGCGTTCCACTGGTCATGTGATCGGCTTTTGCATTCCATGCCCGTTGTAGGCATTTCCGGTATGGCCGATTTTATTATTCTGTATTATCATGTACACTTCGTTTATATTTTTCTTATGATGTTGGGAGTCCCAGTGCAATCATTTCTGTTACTTTATATCTACTATATACATATGCCCTAGTGTTTGTATGTCTCCGTCTTGCTCTCTCCCGATCCGGAAGTGACACATTGCGTCTCACGACGCGGTGCGTGCCTCCTGGTTACTGGAAGTGACGCGGTGCGTTCCACGGAGGAGCGCAAGCACCTCTCTTCCGTGTGTGGCCACGCATGTGCTATGTCTTTTCCCAGCTGCTTATAGTTTTAATCAGTTATCCATCTATAAAAGGAACCCTACTAGCATCACCTACATATACACCCCTTGAGGAAGCTTACGCGAAACGTGCATCGGGGCTCTCTGGTATTCATGCCATTGTTTTTTCAGTAACCGTTCATTGTATTATCCATGTAATATGTACTTTGCACTTTATATTGATGTACTGTATTCGGTTTTAGTATTGTGCTGACGGCTCTGACTGGGTCCATATATTATATGCCCATTTTGGGTTATCCACTTACTACGTAGCATCTCTGTGACCTTGTCAGCATTGGTGTACACATTGCCTAGTGGTGTTCCGTTTTTATCCTGTGTGTTCTCTATTGTCTTTCATTGTTTTTTATTGGATTCTCTGTCTCTTTTTTGAGATGATAATAAAGTTTATATTCATTGCTATTTGTGCTAGTCTCTCTCTCCTTTGGTGTTATACTTGGCGTGTAGGCTTAGCACGTGTACTCACGTTTGTGAGTCATTTACTATTGGTGTCTATCTAATCTACAGGAGGATCAAGAGACTTGCGGACCAACTAAACCAAAACCAGACAGAACTTCACGAAGTTAATCGTAGGAGGCTCAGGACTTAGCTCCAACAAAGTCCTGAAGCCAGAGATTGTATGGACATACTGTTTCCTATGAGGGTTCAGGATGAAAATCCAAAAGCCATCCTGTGACCTCATAGTATTGTATGTATGTCTATATTATATTGTACTAGATTTTCATATGAAGGTTCGGGATGTACTCCTAGGCCAACCTGTGACCTCATAATATTGTGTATAGATATATATTGATTATTTGCATATGAGTTCCTTGTGTACCCATGGACACTCTAGGTCAGGGGTAGGCAACCTCCGGCACTCCAGCTGTTGTGAAACTACAACTCCCAGCATGCATTCTTGCTCTGCTCTTCTCAGCACTCCCATAGAAGTGAATGGAGCATGCTGGGAATAGTAGTTTCACAACAGCTGGAGTAACGAAGGTTGCTGATCCCTGCTCTAGGTGCAAGTGTGTGACAGCCATACTACAATATGGCTGGACGCACACTTGCATCCTATAGTCATTTCTCATTGACACGGGAGTCTGTTTCCTACCGGCGTCTTTGGAGGTGTAGAGAGATAGGCCAGGTTGCATGAGTCTCTATGGGTACACACTAAATTAAATTGGGCTGTATTGGGAGGGATGTGACCTGTTTGTGTGAGTGGGGAAGAGTAGATTCCCTAGGGACAGGCCCCTCCTTTACTAAGGTATTTGCAACTTTAACATCGACAATGGTGACGTTTGTAAGGGTTGGACTGAATGGTGGTAGTGCGGGGTTCTTTCCCGCAGTTAGAATTTAGGTACTATGACATCACCTCTTACCAGAAATTCTGACCTGCCTTGTAAAAACCTACGTATTTGTCCATGGGAGAACCTCTCCAACAATCAAGATGAAAGTCGTACTTGTGTTAAAAGGGCAGCCTACGGCTGTCCGTACCCCAGAAGGAGGTGCTACATGGATTGAGGGTAAAGTCATTCTGGAATCATTGGGAGTGACTGACACCAAAAGACTGGCACTGACATTGGGGGTGACTGACGCCAGAAGAGCAACACTGGCAAAGAGAAAGAAAGAAGGACAGTACATGGTCGCTGAGAGGAATGATCTAAAGACGGCGAGGGTGAAGCCATTCCGGAGTCAGGAATAGACTACATTGGGAGTGGCTGATACCTGAAGATCATAATGTAAGATGCCAAGAAAGTTATCCAAGGAGAAGAAGACAGTGTCTTCGGTGGATGGAGATGTTTGGTGAAGGGCAGGTCGGAGGTGTTAGTCCCGATGGGTGATGTCTAGGTACCTAAGAGCCATATTACTTCAGTCCTTCCTGAACTGTCACCAAGAGTGCGATTGAGGAGGCAAATACACTGCTCCAAAAAATAAAGGGAACACAAAAATAACACATCCTAGATCTGAATTAATTTAATATTTTTCTGAAATACTTTGTTCTTTACATAATTTAATGTGCTGACAACAAAATCACACAAAAAAAAAAAAAATGGAAATCAAATTTTATAACCCATGGAGGTCTGGATTTGGAGTCACACTCAAAATTAAAGTGGAAAAACACACTACAGGCTGATCCAACTTTGATGTAATGTCCTTAAAACAAGTCAAAATGAGGCTCAGTAGTGTGTGTGGCCGCCACGTGCCTGTATGACCTCCCTACAACGCCTGTGCATGCTCCTGATGAGGTGGCGGATGGTCTCCTGAGGGATCTCCTCCCAGACCTGGACTAAAGCATCTGCTAACTCCTGGACAGTCTGTGGTGCAACGTGACATTGGTGGATAGAGCGAGACATGATGTCCCAGATGTGCTCAATTGGATTCAGGTCTGGGGAACGGGCGGGCCAGTCCATAGCATCAATGCCTTCATCTTGCAGGAACTGCTGACACACTCCAGCCACATGAGGTCTAGCATTGTCTTGCATTAGGAGGAACCCAGGGCCAACCGCACCAGCATATGGTCTCACAAGGGGTCTGAGGATCTCATCTCGGTACCTAATGGCAGTCAGGCTACCTCTGGCGAGCACATGGAGGGCTGTGCGGCCCTCCAAAGAAATGCCACCCCACACCATTACTGACCCAATGCCAAACCGGTCATGCTGGAGGAAGTTGCAGGCAGCAGAACGTTCTCCACGGGATCTCCAGACTCTGTCACATCTGTCACATGTGCTCAGTGTGAACCTGCTTTCATCTGTGAAGAGCACAGGGCGCCAGTGGCGAATTTGCCAATCTTGGTGTTCTCTGGCAAATGCCAAACGTCCTGCACGGTGATGGGCTGTAAGCACAACCCCCACCTGTGGACGTCGGGCCCTCATATCACCCTCATGGAGTCTGTTTCTGACCGTTTGAGCAGACACATGCACATTTGTGGCCTGCTGGAGGTCATTTTGCAGGGCTCTGGCAGTGCTCCTCCTGTTCCTCCTTGCACAAAGGCGGAGGTAGCGGTCCTGCTGCTGGGTTGTTGCCCTCCTACGGCCTCCTCCACGTCTCCTGATGTACTGGCCTGTCTCCTGGTAGCGCCTCCATGCTCTGGACACTACGCTGACAGACACAGCAAACCTTCTTGCCACAGCTCGCATTGATGTGCCATCCTGGATAAGCTGCACTACCTGAGCCACTTGTGTGGGTTGTAGACTCCGTCTTATGCTACCACTAGAGTGAAAGCACCGCCAGCATTCAAAAATGACCAAAACATCAGCCAGGAAGCATAGGAACTGAGAAGTGATCTGTGGTTACCACCTGCAGAACCACTTCTTTATTGGGGGTGTCTTGCTAATTGCCTATAATTTCCACCTGTTGTCTATCCCATTTGCACAACAGCATGTGAAATTGATTGTCACTCAGTGTTGCTTCCTAAGTGGACAGTTTGATTTCACAGAAGTGTGATTGACTTGGAGTTACATTGTGTTGTTTAAGTGTTCCCTTTATTTTTTTGAGCAGTGTACATCCCAACCCTTCCCCCAAAACGTTGTTTTTTTTGTCGTGTTCCCGACAACAGGGGGATTGTTGAGGAAAGTGTTATATTTAAATATATATGTATATATGCCCTGACATATATACATATACAGTCAGGTCCATAAATATTACGACATAGACACAATTCTAAATTTACATCCAAATCAGGTAAACGGTGCATATGTGCCTCCCACTTGTTAAGGAACCAAAAGTAATGGGACACTTGGCTTCTCAGCTGTTCCATGGCCAGGTGTGTGTTATTCCCTCATTATCGCAAATACAATGAGCAGATAAAAGGTCCAAAGTTAATTTCAAGTGTGCTATTTGAATTTGGAATCTGTTGCTGTGAACTCTCAAGATGAGATCCAAAGAGCTGTCACTATCAGTGAAACAAGCCATGATTAGGCTGAAAAAACAAAACAAACCCATCAGAGAGATAGCAAAAACATTAGGCCTGGCCAAAACAACTGTTTGGAACATTCTTAAAAAGAAGGAACGCACCGATGAGCTCAGCAACACCAAAAGACCCGGAAGACCACGGAAAACAACTGTGGTGGATGACCGAAGAATTCTTTCCCTGGTGAAGAAAACACCCTTCACAACAGTTGGCCAGATCAAGAACACTCTCCAGGAGGTAGGTGTATGTGTGTCAAAATCAACAATCAAGAGAAGACTTCACCAGAGTGAATACAGAGGGTTCACCACAAGATGCAAACCATTGGTGAGCCTCAAAAACAGGAAGGCCAGATTAGAGTTTGCCAAATGACATCTAAAAAAGCCTCCACAGTTCTGGAACCACATTTTATGGACAGATGAGACCAAGATTAACTTGTACCAGAGTGATGGGAAGAGAATAATATGGAGAAGGAAAAGAACTGCTCATGATCCTAAGCATACCACCGCATCAGTGAAGCATGGTGGTGATAGTGTCATGGCGTGGGCATGTATGGCTGCCAATGGAACTGGTTCTCTTTTATTTATTGATGATGTGACTGCTGACAAAAGCAGCAGGATGAATTCTGAAGTGTTTTGGGCTATATTATCTACTCATATTCATCCAAAAGCTTTAGAACTCATTGGACGGCGCTTCACAGTGCAGATGGACAATGACCCAAAGCATACTGCAAAAGCAACCAAAGAGTTTTTTAAGAGAAAGAAGTGGAATGTTATGCAATGGCCAAGTCAATCACCTGACTTGAATCTGATTGGGCAAGCATTTCACTTGCTGAAGACAAAACTGAAGGGAAAATGCCCCAAGAACAAGCAGGAACTCAAGATAGTTGCAGTAGAGGCCTGGCAGAGCATCACCAGGGATAAAATCTAGCGTCTGGAGATGTCTATGCGTTCCACACTTCAGGCTGTAATTGACTGCAAAGGATTTGCAACCAAGTATTAAAAAGTGAAAGTTTGATTTGTGATGATTATGCTGTCCCATTACTTTTGGTTCCTTAACAAGTGGGAGGCACATATGCAAACTGTTGTAATTCCTACACCGTTCACCTGATTTGGATGTAAATACCCTCAAATTAAAGCTGACAGTCTGCAGTTAATGCACATATTGTGCTGGTGTATAGAGCCAAAAATGTTAGAATTGTGTCGATGTCCCAATATTTATGGACCTGACTGTATATATTGGTCCTTTTCTATGGGCCCGTCCAGGTGGGACATGTGTGTATACATGGAGATGTATGTATGCCCCCTTGGCAGCATGCATCTCTATGTATATGGTATATTATATGGGTGGGCTTATTGGTTATCTATATATATATATATATATATATATATATATATTTATATATATATATTTATATATACACACACACACACTCACCTAAAGAATTATTAGGAACACCATACTAATACGGTGTTGGACCCCCTTTTGCCTTCAGAACTGCCTTAATTCTACGTGGCATTGATTCAACAAGGTGCTGATAGCATTCTTTAGAAATGTTGGCCCATATTGATAGGATAGCATCTTGCAGTTGATGGAGATTTGAGGGATGCACATCCAGGGCACGAAGCTCCCGTTCCACCACATCCCAAAGATGCTCTATTGGGTTGAGATCTGGTGACTGTGGGGGCCATTTTAGTACAGGGAACTCATTGTCATGTTCAAGAAACCAATTTGAAATGATTCGAGCTTTGTGAAATGGTGCATTATCCTGCTGGAAGTAGCCATAAGAGGATGGATACATGTTCTCATTCTGTTTACGCCAAATTCGGACTCTACCATTTAAATGTCTCAACAGAAATTGAGACTCATCAGACCAGGCAACATTTTTCCAGTTTTCAACAGTCCAATTTTGGTGAGCTCGTGCAAATTGTAGCCTCTTTTTCCTATTTGTAGTGGAGATGAGTGGTACCCGGTGGGGTCTTCTGCTGTTGTAGCCCATCCGCCTCAAGGTTGTGCGTGTTGTGGCTTCACAAATGCTTTGCTGCATACCTCAGTTGTAACGAGTGTATATTTCAGTCAACGTTGCTCTTCTATCAGCTTGAATCAGTCGGCCCATTCTCCTCTGGTCTCTAGCATCCACAAGGCATTTTTGCCCACAGGACTGCCGCATGCTGGATGTTTTTCCCTTTTCACACCATTCTTTGTAAACCCTAGAAATGGTTGTGCGTGAAAATCCCAGTAACTGAGCAGATTGTGAAATACTCAGACCGGCCCGTCTGGCACCAACAACCATGCCACGCTCAAAATTGCTTAAATCACCTTTCTTTCCCATTCTGACATTCAGTTTGGAGTTCAGGAGATTGTCTTGACCAGGACCACACCCCTAAATGCATTGAAGCAACTGCCATGTGATTGGTTGACTAGATAATTGCATTAATGAGAAGTAGAACAGGTGTTCCTAATAATTCTTTGTGTGTGTGTATATATATATATATATATATATATATATATATATATATATATATATATATGGATCTGCCCCAAACATCCATGAATATATATATGTATGCCTCCCACCAGAAGATTTGTATATATGTGTATGGATGTGCCCCAAGCATCTATACACATATAGTATACAGATAAAGATGCCCCCTGTTCTGGTGCCCCCCCCCCCCTCCTCCTGAGAAGGTCACCAGATGGCTGGACAATTATGTCCAGCTTCTGGTGACCTCAAAAGGCTGCTGGGGATAGTTAACATAACAGAGAGAGGGAAACAAACGTCCCTCCCTCTGTTATCTGCATACCTCCGGCGCGATAATTATCGTGCTGCAGGGTATGCAGATGCGCTACTGGCAGAGGATCAAAGGAACCCTCCGCCTGGAAGCGCGCTCTGGGATGCGCGGGCCGGCGCGGTGACGTCATATCACCACGCCGGCCCACGTGTTCTGGCCGGCAGCGCGCATGCGCCACAGGACGGGCTGCCTCGGGAGCGAGTGCCGCTGAACTTAAATAGTCTGGCGGCGCTACGCTGAGGCACTTTTGGAACCAGCCCCAAGCCGGAGAGGATCATCCCCTAGGAAAATGAGCACCCCCTGGACAACGAGCATACCGGCTGAGTATCACTATTTCCCCCTATACCACCAACGCTCCTGCATTAACCCTCCCTATACCACCAACGAATTAACCCTTTTCTATTCCCCCTATACCACCAACGATTCCCCTGCATTAACCCTTACTCCCCCTATACCACCAATGAATCCCTGATTCCCCTGCATTAACCCTTACTCCCCCCTACCCTTACTCCCCCTATACCACCAACGTACCATAATTCCACTGCATTCCCCCAACATTGAATATCCCTCATTCCCCTATATCCCCTGCTACCCTGGTTTTACCCCTGTTACTCAACCCTTATACCTCCCCTGGTATATATCATCCCATCTTATACCCCTGGTACCCCTTGATACCCCTTCACGGCTGCCCTGCATACCCCAGCAGCAGCAGTGTCTGTATTAACCCCTTGTTATTCCCCATAGGGATAGTATATTGACAGGATTGGGTGGGCTGCTGTTAACGCGTATGTAAGTGTTAGGTATAGTTAGAATGTGGGGGTGAGTATTATAGTGGGATTGTGTCTAGCGTAGTTAATACCGTATTAGTGTGTTGTTATAGTATATTGTTGTGTACTGCTGTAAATATATATATCTATTCCATTGATAAAGATATATATATATAATTATAAGCAGATATCAGACTATAACGTATAGTGTTTTAATAAATACCTTTTATTAAATCACAGTGTGTGGTCTCTTATTGTAATAGGCGTAGCAGCAATAGACGTAAGCAGTTCAGAGTAGAGTAAGGTAATCAGTAGTGATTGTTTAATTGGTATAAATAGGCGGAGACATCACTAGACGACTCACGCCTATTTATGAATATTAATTATTGAGATTTGCATAAATTTCTATAATTAATATCCCCTTTAACAGGGGGTCTTGTCAAGGTTCTGAATTAAGAAGAAGCCTGGTTTGGTTTGGAGTCTTTATTTAAAGGTATCCTCCCATGAAAAATTAGAAAAAATGAAAATTAGACATCCTATAGTACATGACAATAGTTTTCTAACAAAGCTAGAACCAGCCTTGTACGTCACATGGATCCAGAGATCTCTTAATTCATTGCTCCAATTACTCTGCTCTTTCCTTCCCATTCCATTACTTGCAATTTTCTCCTTTTTATTTATATTTTTAATTTTACTTCACTTTATTTCATGTACTTACTTCTTACTACTCATCCTCCAACATTTTCATACTAAAACATTTCCACATACTCCTCCCATATGCTCTCATTTCATTTATTTTTACCTTTCTCATTTATCTATTATTTCTCACCATCCCACTTTATTATTTCATCCATTTATACTATACATTAATTTCCCTATATACAAACTCCTCTCTGCATACACCCCTCTCCACACACATCCTCATCATTGCCATTACTGTCACGATTTCCAAGATACACTAATACCGCTCTCAGATTTTCCTTAAAACAGAGTGCATGCGCTCCCTTCTCCAAGATGGCCACCGCTAATTTCCTAAACACAGTGCGCGTGCGCACACAGAACACAAGATGCAAGCGCACTAGGAAACGCACCGCCGCTTACCTCACACACACAGAGCGCATGCGCTCCCTTCTCCAAGATGGCCGGCCATAATCACATACACAGTGCGCATGCGCACACGGAACAAAGAGCGCAAGCGTGCAAGGAATCGCACCGCCGCTTACCTCACATACACAGTGCGCGTGAACACACAAAATACAACACGCGTGCGTACAAGCAACTGCAGGCCACCTTCTCAAATATGGCAACCTCAGCCTTACCACCTCTAGACGCATGCACCGCGCCTAATATCCACAGGAAATTACACATTCCGTTGATATTTGTACATGTGAATACCGTAGCTACACATAACAGCTCAACATCTTCACAAGGACGCCATCACTCTCCTTCTGGTAAGCCTTATACTTTTTCTGCATGATCCTTCTCAGCCACAGACCCGGCACCTGCCCCATGGCTTCTTCTCCACATACTGAGTTTAACCCTCTCCACCTCGTCTCTTGAGAAAAGTATTATCTTTGTAAACTTAACCCCATACTTGAAATGGCAAACATACTTACTAACCCTTTGAAATGTCTTTTTATTAAGTTTTCCTCATATTGGTTATATTCACCCACACAAAGTGCAATACAAATGTTGATACAATTATGACAAACATGGGTCTATTTCACAGCAATCACAAGTTGTTTGTAGACACAGTACTTAAGTTTTTTCCTTTTACATTACAGCGTTAACTTAATAAAGGTCGAGAAAGACCGAAATGTAGCACTTTAACCACCTCAGCTCCCCTAGCTTAAACACTCTTAATGACCAGACCACTTTTTAAAATTCTGCACTACACTACTTTCACCGTTTATTGCTTGGTCATGCAACTTACCACCCAAATTAATTTTACCTTCTTTTCTTCTCACTAATAGAGCTTTCATTTGGTGGTATTTCATTGCTGCTGACATTTTTACTTTTTTTGTTATTAATCTAAAGTGAACAAAATTTTTGCAAAAAAAAATGAAATTTTTCACTTTCAGTTGTAATTTTTTTTTTTTTAAATGACATCTATATATAAATTTTTCTCTAAATTTATTGTTCTACATGTCTGCTAAAAAAAAATGTTTGGGTAAAAAAAAATTCTAGGAACTCGTGTCACACATGTGGAATTGCCGTACTCAGAAGAAGTAGGGCGATGTGTTTTGGGGTGTCTCTTACATATACCCATGCTGGGTGAGAGAAATATCTCGGCAAAAGACAACTTTTCCCATTTATTTATACAAAGTTGGCATTTGACCAAGATATTTATCTCACCCAGCATGGGTATATGTAAAATTACACCCCAAAACACATTGCCCAACTTCTCCTGAGTACGGCGATACCACTTGTGTGACACTTTTTTGCAGCCTAGATGCGCAAAGGGGCCCAAATTCCTTTTAGGAGGGCATTTTTAGACATTTGGATTCCAGATTTCTTCTCACGCTTTAGGGCCCCTAAAATGCCAGGGCAGTATAAATACCCCACATGTGACCCCATTTTGGAAAGAAGACACCCCAAGGTATTCAATGAGGGGCATGGCGAGTTCATAGAAAAAAAAATAATTTGGCACAAGTTAGCGGAAATTGATTTTATTTTTTCTCACAAAGTCTCCCTTTCCGCTAACTTGGGACAAAAATTTCAATCTTTCATGGACTCAATATGCCCCTCAGCGAATACATTGGGGTGTCTTCTTTCCGAAATGGGGTCACATGTGGGGTATTTATACTGCCCTGGCATTTTAGGGGCCCTAAAAAGCATGAGAAGAAGTCTGGAATATAAATGTCTAAAAAAATGTACGCATTTGGATTCCGTGAGGGGTATGGTGAGTTCATGTGAGATTTTATTTTTTGTCACAAGTTAGTGGAATATGAGACTTTGTGAGAAAAAATAAAAAATCTATTTCCGCTAACTTGTGCCAAAAAAATGTCTGAATGGAGCCTTACAGGGGGGTGATCAATGACAGGGGGGGTGATCAGGGAGTCTATATGGGGTGATCACCCCCCTGTCATTGATCACCCCCCTGTAAGGCTCCATTCAGACGTCCGTATGTGTTTTGCGGATCCGATCCATGGATCCGTGGATCCGCAAAACACATACGGACCTCTTAATGGAGCCTTACAGAGGGGTGATCAATGACAGGGGGGTGATCAATGACAGGGGGGTGATCAGGGAGTCTATATGGGGTGATCACCCCCCTGTCATTAATCACCCCCCTGTAAGGCTCCATTCAGACGTCCGTATGTGTTTTGCGGATCCGATCCATGTATCCGTGGATTCGTAAAACACATACGGACGTCTGAATGGAGCCTTACAGGGGGGTGATCAATGACAGGGGGGTGATCAATGACAGGGGGATGATCAAGGAGTCTATATCGGGTGATCAGGGGTTAATAAGGGGTTAATTAGTGATGGGGGGTGTAGTGTAGTGTGGTGCTTGGTGCTACTTATTACAGAGCTGCCTGTTTCCTCTGGTGGTCGATCCAAGCAAAAGGGACCACCAGAGGACCAGGTAGCAGGTATATTAGACGCTATTATCAAAACAGCGTCTAATATACCTGTTAGGGGTTAAAAAAATCTCATCTACAGCCTGCCAGCGAACGATCGCCGCTGGCAGGCTGTAGATCCACTCGCTTACCTGCAGTTCCTGTGAATGCGCGCGCCTGTGAGCGCGCGTTCACAGGAAATCTCGCGTCTCGCGAAATGACGCGTATAGGAGGAATGAATCGACCGCCGCCAAGACGCATCACTGCGTTAGGCGGTCGGGAAGCAGTTAAGTATTTTGCCCAAAATGGATATGGCAGCAGTATATAACGCTTGAATTTCACACTTACAGATGCAGCAAGGGCTGTAAAATTGTGTATTTTGCCCAAAAAGGGTGTTTTTTAAAACCCAGAAAATTAAAGCTGTACTACTAGCTTAAATTGCACACTGACTAATGCGGCAGAGGCCCCAGATGGAGGGTATTGCCAAAAATAGGTGTTTTTTTAAACACTGAAAATTGCTACAAGTGCTACAATAGCACTGGGATATCCTGAAAAAAGATGGATATCTGAGAGGCATAGTGGATGATAAACCGTTAGTCACGTATAGACGTAGTCACACAATAAAAGATAGGATTGTGAGATGCAGATTTTTGGGAGAAAAAAAGACTAAATTGGTTGCAGGAGAGGTTGCCGGCCGGTAACTATAAATGTGGCAGTTGTTCGCTATGTGAACATAATTGCCAAAAAAAGATAGTCAAAATAGGTCCCATCACAAAAAGG
Organism: Bufo bufo; assembly: GCF_905171765.1. Taxonomy (NCBI): domain Eukaryota; kingdom Metazoa; phylum Chordata; class Amphibia; order Anura; family Bufonidae; genus Bufo; species Bufo bufo. The sequence goes on along the minus strand of NC_053397.1, from coordinate 129,531,571 downwards.
ATCACTAGTTTCATAAACTGCAAAAGTATTTATGTAGTATATGTTTTGATGTGTGATTGTGGCCACTTCTATGTGAGAAAGACCATCATATGTTTATGAGGATCAGGCAACACTTTAACTCTATAAAGACGGGAAAAGGTTGCACCAGACTAATTGACCATGTGAGAAAGGTACATGGAGGTAATGTGAAAGCACTGCAGTTTGCTGGGATAGAGACTGTCCCATACCCAGTTCAGGGAGGAGACAGACACCACACCCTTTTGAAAAAAGAAGCAAAGTGGATCATTTGTACAGGAGCAAAAGATAAGCTTGGTCTGAATGACCGCAATGATTTAAATGCGTTTTTGTAATATTGTATCTCTTTGTTGTAACATGCTGATTAATGATCTCTTGTGTGCATGGCGCCTGGTTGTTGTGGATTTCCATGACAACCTGATGCCGGGGTATAAGAGGTCAGCACGTATGGGCGTGCATCTGTAGTGGCCTGAGGAAGCGCGATCAATCGTGCGCGAAACGGCCGTCGCCACTGGTATGTGAATCTGGCTAACTGCTACCTTGCCGCATGAAGCACTTGTCTGCTTGAAATAAAGAAACAAATGAACCATTGGTGAGTGCTGCCTATTTTTTCTTCATCTCAGTTTGCAAGATTTAATGACTTTATCTTTTGGATTGTGCACCACCTTGCTAGTTTTTGTTTGGAGGTATCGAGAGGCTTGTGCAGGCACGCACCAGTGTGAACAAGCATCAGCAGTGCCACCTGTGATTCTTTTGCTGTTGATTGCTGTCAAATTGAGTATTTTGCCCAAAAAGGGTGTTTTTTAAAACCCAGAAAATTATAGCTGTATTTCTAGATTAAATTGCACACTGACTAATGCGGCAGAGGCCCCAGATGGAGGTTATTGCCAAAAATTAGTATTTTTTAAATCCCAGAAAATTATTGAAGTATTTCAAGCTTGTTTTAACAATCACAGATGCAGCAAAGGCTGCAATATTAAAGGGATTCTGTCACCAGGTTTTACCCCTGTCAGCTAAACATATGCTGATGTTCAGGGCGTCTTCACGATTCCTAATGTGGGCTTATAAATGTAATCTGTGGGCTTATTTAGCTAAAAAACAGCTATTACTAACCTGTCAGTCAAACAAATAAGATGACATTTATAAGCCCACATTATGAATCGTGAAGACACCCTGAACATCAGCATATGTTTAGCTGACAGGGGTAAAACCTGGTGACAGAATCCTTTTAAGTATTTTGCCCAAAATGGGTGTTTTTTTAATAACAGAATATGACAGCATTATATAACCCTTGGATTTCACACATACAGATGCAGCAAGGGCTGTAAAATTGAGTATTTTGCCCAAAAAGGGTGTTTTTTAAAACCCAGAAAATTATAGCTGTATTTCTAGCTTAAATTGCACAATGACTAATGCTACAAAGGCACCAGATGTAGGATATTGCCAAAAATGTGTGTTTTTTTAAACCCAGATTATTATTGCAGTATTTCAAGCTTGGATTTCAATGTCACAAAAGCACAGGTGCAGTGCTGGTGCAGTGAGCTAGCATAAAATGGCCGCCGACGCCCACCTAACTAACAGACGGATAAAAGTTATTTTTCTCTGTCACTGGGCTCAGGGCAGGGTACAAAGATTGTGCAATGCACACACAACAAAAATCTATGTAGATTGCTGAGTTCAATTGCAGTTCTGAATAAAAGTTTCTTTCCTATTCTCTCCCTATCCCTACACTAAGCACAGCAGAGTGACGTGCATCGCTAAGTGACTCAAGCTTATATAGAGGCTGGGTCACATGCTGCACTGGCCAATCACAGCTATGCCATTAGTAGGCATGGTTGTGATGGCTTCTAAGGGCACAGAGTTAAACGCTTGTTGATTGGCTGCTCTGCAACACCGAACCCGAACTTTTACTGAAATGTTCAGGTTCCAAAAATCCTAAAGTTCGGTACAAACCCTAATCAAGAAATGTATGGGGTTATGGCTGATAACTGGAGGACAGTCCAGCAAACAAGCCGACTCCAGCTTATTCCGTAATGAGCCGGGTTGCTGATAAATGGATTCAAAAGTGTCTGAAGAAATGCGAGTAAAGACATTGGAATAAATTGGCAATTTCCTCCAACGTGACCGTGTCCTTTGATTTGTGAATATCATTCCATAAAGTCTTGAAGTCCTCTGCGTGGATGGCATAAGAAATGTCCATGCGAGGTTCGACGGGCACAGAGAAAACAAGCTCTGTAGCCGACACTGATCCAGACACGTCATACCCGGTCCACATCGCCATGTAAGATCCTGAGAACTGATCACCAGATTAACTAAACAACAAAGTTTCTTTGGAACCACGTCCCTACGATAGCAGTGAGCGCCTTGGAGCCGTTATATAGGAAGACCTTGAGGCAAGTAAATGTCTTTGGTAACACCTCCAAGAGATCGTCCTCTTTGTAGGTCCTGCAGAACCAACCTGTCCACACAATCTGGTCCTCTGTGCTTGCCTTGGTGAATGGAGGCTTTGATGAAATCTGTATGAGCACAGCCAGTGGATTCCTTTCCTTTCCTTTGAGTCTGGGTAAACAGGAAAATTTGGCTTTTAGGTTCAGCTCTGAGCCCACTTTGATGCCAAGACCCTTCTGCTTCTCTGCAGCTATGTGGGCAGACAAGTGCTTGGAATACTCTTTCAGTCTGGTGTATGAGATATTATACATCGGTGTCACAGAGTCCATTGTTTTTGAAGGAGCAAAGCAGCCTGTGTGTCATGCCCCACTCTGACGATGTGCGGAGGTCGGCCAGGATTGCAGCACGAGTTTAGTGTTTGTTTTGGAGTCGTGCTGGATCCGCCCCTCATCAGGTGCACTGGGTGGAGTCATTAGTTTAAATATCTCCTCTGCCCAGTGCCCTGAGCGGATTATATTCATTATTGTGATCTTGGAAGCTAGGAAGGAAGGTTGGCTGTCTGCTCCAGCTCAGGAAGATAAGTGTTGTTTCTAGTTGGTTGTTTTGTGTCATCTTTCCCATCCAGGTTCTGTGCGAGCAGGCTGCTCCTATTTCCCACTTCACCATCTCAGGGAATTCAGGGTTTTGTCAGCCCAGGCACGGGGACATCTCAGATCTACCTTCAAGATCTGTAGATGGGCTGAGCAGTGCAGAGAAAGAGGTCAGGAATTAGTTAGGAGGTGACCCTTCCCTGTCTTTCGCCCAGAGCCTGGTTGGTTCGTTGTCTGTCATACTGAGTGCACGCCCACCGTGACATTATAATCCGCCATACTGTGACTGCCATCACTCAGCGCTTTTGTGATGGCGTCAATTGATGCACTGGTTGACCGCATGCAGGGTTTATCCCTAGAGGTTGCGGATCTGCGTGGTACGGTCACACAGTGTCAGAGGTTTCTGGCATCAGGTACAGGTCAAATTGGTGGGGAGCCTAAAGTCGCTCTTCCCGACAGATTTACAGGGAGTACGGATGATTTTTTCCGCTTTAAAAAGAGTCATGCAAATTGTACTTTCGACTGCGTCCATTTTCGTCAGGTAATGAGGATCAGAGGGTTGGTATCATCATGTCTCTGCTTAAAGGGGACGCTCAATCCTGGGTTTTTTCTCTGCCGCCCGGTTCTCTGGCTCTCCGGTCAGTGGAGGAATTTTTCCAAGCCCTGGGATTCATTTACGATGACCCAGATCGGGTCTCGATGGCAGAATCGAAATTGCGTAACTTACTGCAGGGTGAACATACTGCAGAGGGTTACTGTACAGAGTTTAGGAGGTGGGCTACTGAGTCGGGGTGGAACGACCCCGCGTTACGTAGTCAGTTTTGTCAGGGGTTATCTGAAAGGTTGAAGGATGCCCTGGCTTTTCATGAGTATCCGGATACTTTAGAGAATGCAATGTCTTTAGCTATACGGTTGGATAGACGTATCCGAGAAAGGGGTAAGGGTCCCTCCGTGCAGGGGATTCCTCCTGCGTGTGGTTTTGTTTCTTCTTCTGCCCAGGGTGATATTGATTATAACTCTGGAGTAGAGGAGGAACCCATGCAATTGGGTCAGATTTCTTGCCATTCTGATAGTAGAGACTTTAGGAAATTGCACAAACTGTTACTTTTGTGGAAAGAGGGGTCATTTTATTTTTTCTTGTCCTCATGTTAAATCACAGGTGGAAGAGAAAAGGAAAAAAGAAAAAAAAAACTCCCTCACACTTGGTAGTATGAATGGTGTGGTGGAGCAGACAGGTATACTAGCTCCCTGCAGTTCCCGTTTTCTCCTTTCAGCTATGGTGGCGCTAGAGTCAAAAAATGTGTTTGTTGATGTATTCCTTGATTGTGGTGCTGGGGTACACCTAATTGACTTTCTTTTTCTTCAAGGCCTGGGACTAAGTACTTGCACGTTAGAGAACGAGATTCGTGTTTTTGCAATTGATTCTTCCCCTCTTTATCAAAGGAGTCTCACTCACATTGTTCATGGTATTCATTTAAGGGTGGGTGATTCACATGCTGAAATTATTTCTTGTTTTGTCATGAAGGATTTGCCAGCTCCTATAGTTTTGGGGTTGCCATGGTTGATTAGACATAACCCAATTATAGACTGGCAAGCGAAACAAATCATTGGTTGGAGCGAGATTTCTGAAGTGTCCATTACGGCTTTACCTCCGTATCTCTCGGATTTTGCGGATGTTTTTTCGGAGGGTGGGTCTCAGGAATTGCCCCCTTATCGGGACTATGATTGTCCAGTTAATCTCATTCCTGGCGCCAAGTTGCCAAAGTCTCGGCTTTACAACCTCTCTCAACCCGAAAGAGAGGTCATGCGAAAGTATGTCGCCGAGAGTTTGGCAAAGGGTCATATTAGACCATCTCAGTCTCCAGTGGCAGTAGGTTTGTTCTTTGTGAAGAAAAAAGATGGATCACTGAGACCGTGTTTGGATTTCCGGGAGTTGAACCGTATTACAGTCCGGGATCCATATCCCCTGCCCTTGATCTCTGATCTTTTTGATCAGATTGTTGGAGCCAAGGTGTTCTCCAAGTTGGATTTGAGAGGAGCCTACAATCTGATCAGGATCAAAGTGGGGGATGAGTGGAAAACGGCCTTCAATACGCACGAGGGTCATTTTGAAAACCTGGTGATGCCTTTTGGGTTGACGAACGCGCCAGCAGTATTTCAGCGATTCGTCAATGACATTTTTCATCACTTGGTGGGGAGGTTCGTAGTAGTTTACCTGGATGACATTTTAATTTATTCTCCTGATCTGAAGACCCATCAGGATCATGTGAGACAGGTTTTGATGATCCTTCGGGAGAATAAGTTGTATGCCAAATTGGAGAAATGTTTGTTTGCGGTGCAAGAGCTTCCGTTCTTGGGATACATGCTTTCTGATTCCGGGTTTCGTATGGACCCCGAAAAGGTCCGGGCGGTTCTGGAGTGGGACCGACCAGAGAATCAGAAAGCTTTGATGCGGTTCTTGGGGTTTACAAATTATTATAGGAAATTTATTTTGAATTATTCTACCCTAGTAAAACCTCTTACTGATATGACCAAGAAGGGCGCCGATGTCTCTGTCTGGTCGGATAAGGCGTTTCAGGCCTTTTCGGCTGTTAAGGAGCGTTTTGCGTCCGCTCCCATTCTGGTGCAGCCAAGAAGCTCTCGGTTGCCGAGAGGAATTATGATGTTGGAGATAGAGAGTTGTTGGCTATCAAGTTGGCCTTTGAGGAATGGCGCCACTGGTTGGAGGGGGCGTCTCACCCCGTTACGGTGTATACTGACCATAAGAATTTGGCTTACCTGCAATCTGCCAAGCGTCTGAACCCTAGGCAGGCCAGATGGTCACTTATTTTTACCAGGTTCAATTTCGTGGTTACCTTTCGCCCAGGGGTCAAGAACGTCAAGGCTGATGCCTTGTCTCGCAGCTTCCCTGGGGGAGGTGATTCAGAAGATCCAGCGCCAATTTTGGCGGATGGAGTGGTGGTCTCCGCTCTGTACCCTGAATTGGAGATGGAGGTGTTGGGAGCTCAGGTGGGGGCTCCTGGTTCGTGTCCCCCAGGGAGGTTGTTTGTTCCTGAGGGCCTACGATACAAGGTGTTTAAGGAACATCACGATACTGTTCTCGCTGGACATCCTGGTGGTAAGTCCACCTGTGATCTGGTGTCCCGGAGGTTCTGGTGGCCAGGTTTGCGTAAGAGTATTGAGAATTACGTGGCAGCTTGTGAAACCTGCGCTCGGTCTAAGGTTGCTCATACTCGACCGCCTGGTTCACTTCTTCCATTGTCTATTCCATCTCGTCCTTGGACACATTTGTCCATGGACTTTATTACGGACCTACCGAGTTCCTCCGGGAGAACAGTGATTTTGGTGGTAGTCGATCGTTTCAGTAAAATGGCTCACTTTATACCACTAACAAGTCTGCCTAACGCTAAGACTCTTGCGCAGATTTTTGTGGATAATATTGTTAAATTGCACGGTATTCCTTCGGATATTGTCTCTGATAGGGGCACGCAGTTTGTCTCCAGGTTTTGGAGGGCGTTCTGCTCTCGACTTGGCATTCAACTTTCTTTCTCGTCGGCTTTTCATCCACAGTCGAATGGTCAGACGGAGCGTACCAATCAAAACCTGGAGACCTACTTGAGGTGCTTTGTGGCTGAGAATCAGGAGGACTGGTCCTCGTTCTTGCCCTTAGAAGAATTTGCATTGAATAACCGTAGGCAGGAGTCCACGGGTAAGTTGCCATTTTTTGGCGCATACGGTTTCCATCCTCAGTTTGGTACCTTTTCTGGGTCTGGTTCCTCCGGGATGCCAGAGGAGGAGAGATTCTCTTCTGCCTTATCCTCTATCTGGCGGGGGATTCAAGGGAATTTGGAGAGGATGGGTGAGAGGTATAAACGAATGGCTGACAGGAGACGTATGACTGGTCCGGACCTGTGTGTGGGTGATTTGGTGTGGTTGTCCACTAGGAATATCAAGTTGAGAATGCCATCTTGGAAACTGGGTCCAAGATTTGTTGGTCCATATAAGATTTCTGCTGTGATCAATCCTGTGGCATTTCGACTTGATCTGCCGCAGACTTGGAGGATCCACGATGTCTTCCGAACAAAAAAATATGTTAAACCGGTGGTACCATCGCCATTGCCTCCTCCTCCTGTTCTGGTCGAGGGAAACTTGGAGTTCGAGATCTCCAGGATTCTCAACTCGAGAGTTCTGCGGGGTTCCCTCCAGTACCTGGTTCACTGGAGGGGATACGGTCCTGAGGAGAGGATGTGGGTTCCGGCGTCAGATGTCAACGCCAGCCGTCTGGTGAGGGCCTTTCATAGGTTCCATCCGGATAAGGTTGGTCCAGGGTGTCCGGAGGTCACCCGTAGAGGGGGGGGTACTGTCATGCCCCACTCTGACGATGTGCGGAGGTCGGCCAGGATTGCAGCACGAGTTTAGTGTTTGTTTTGGAGTCGTGCTGGATCCGCCCCTCATCAGGTGCACTGGGTGGAGTCATTAGTTTAAATAGCTCCTCTGCCCAGTGCCCTGAGCGGATTATATTCATTATTGTGATCTTGGAAGCTAGGAAGGAAGGTTGGCTGTCTGCTCCAGCTCAGGAAGATAAGTGTTGTTTCTAGTTGGTTGTTTTGTGTCATCTTTCCCATCCAGGTTCTGTGCGAGCAGGCTGCTCCTATTTCCCACTTCACCATCTCAGGGAATTCAGGGTTTTGTCAGCCCAGGCACGGGGACATCTCAGATCTACCTTCAAGATCTGTAGATGGGCTGAGCAGTGCAGAGAAAGAGGTCAGGGATTAGCGAGGAGGTGACCCTTCCCTGTCTCTCGCCCAGAGCCTGGTTGGTTCGTTGTCTGTCATACTGAGTGCACGCCCACCGTGACACTGTGCCAGACCAAGAGTTTCCTACAAGGGAGTGCACTATGGGATTTTTCTTTTAGACAAGCTTCGCAATGCAGACCATCATCTTGCAGAGGTCAAGCTTTCGGGAGGATACCACGAGCTGTGAAAATGACTGCTCCTTCATGCCGATTACCTACTTCTGGCGGTAAACACGCCATTGGCTGGTGTTTGCATATCTTAGAGATAAATGATGTTCCCGTTCACTGACAGGGCTGGACTGGCCTACTGGGATACCGGGAAAATTCCCGTTAGGCCGGTAGCCCTGACTGCCGCTGCGGCCGCCACCACTGACTGTAAACAGAGATATTGACAGACAAACATATCAAACTCTGCTGCCATCTTTCTAGGCGCCACGTCTCCAGTCCCCTGACCAGCCAGATTTACCATCATCTCTTCCAGGACATAAAGCAGTGGAAAGACATTGTTTATCCCATAGTCCTGGCGACTGACAAATAACGTGGCCTCCTCAAAGGGCCTGAGCAAACGGCAGGTGTCACGCATGAGCTGCCACTGGCTGACAACGAAGTTACACAGGGGACTACTCCAGTCCATTTGGATCATCAGAAAATCGTTTATGGCCTTTCTCTGTTCGTACAGTCGGTCCAACATATGGAGGGTGGAATTCCAATGGTTGGAAACATCGTATATCAGCCTATGTTGGGGGATGCCGTTCTGCCGCTGCAGCTCAAGGAGGGTGTGCTTTGCGGTGCATGCAAAGTTTCTTGGCCATTTTTAGGATGTCTTGCAGATGGGTGAAAGACTTCAGGAACTGCTTGACAACCAGATTGAACACGTGTGCCATGCAGGGCGCATGGCTCAGCCATCCTTGAAACAGTGCCGGCACCATGTTTTTCCCGTTGTCGGTCACCATGGTTCCGATTTTGAGTTGTCGCAGAGAAAGCCAGGATTCGATTTCTTGCTGAAGGACACGGAGCAGTTCCTCCCCTGTTTGACTCCATTCGCTCAGGCAACCCAGGTGTAGAACAGCGTGAAAGTGATGAGAGGGGTAGCACATGGCTTCCATACACTACATGCCTACAACATAATTCTTGGATCTCTACATGAGAATATTGTATTTGGTGTAAATCGCAAGAGGGGCATATTTGGAGACATTGACTTCACAAAATTTAAAATTTCACCACTACGTAATTCGACTCATACCGCAAAAGGAGGTGTGCATTCACCCATACATTTTCATAAAAGGAGCCAGTGTCACAGAAAGTATTTCACCACTAAGTCCATACCGCAAAAGGAAGTGTACATTCACCCATAAATTTTACACAAAAAAGCCAGTGTCACAGAAAGAATTTCACCACTAAATACTTCAGTCCATACCGCAAAAGGAGGTGTACATTCACCCATACATTTTCCGAAAAAGAGCCAGATTCACAGAAAGAATTTCACCACTAAGGAAAGGATTCCTCCCGATCCTTTCCCTACACCTTGAATAATCTTTCCCTGCACTTGTAAATCTTTTTTTTTTTTTTAGCACAATGACGATTTTTCTATCACTGTCCCTAGCACTTGCAGACATGTCTTTCCCTGCACTAAGTACGCTGGTAAATGGCAGAATCTAAGATGGCTGCCGTATTTATAGGGCTGTGACATCACAGGACTGGCTGGCTGCTGATTGGCTGCACGCATGTCATTATGGGTGATCCCACCTTCCCAGATTTGCTTTCTGCATGTCCTCACATGTGCAGTAGCCATTTTAGGAAAAATGCAATTCGTTATTATGAAGCGCAAGGAATTTCACATTCAGTGCAAATCGAATTTTTCCTGAAATTGTTAACGAATTCCAGTGGTGATTGGGGAAACACCAGCAGCTGATCACCGCCGTAAGTAGGAGAACATCGGCGGTCAGCAACTGCTGTTACAATTTTATGGTAAAATATTTGCACAGCCTAAAATCCTTCACAGCATATAGCATAGAAAGAGTTAAAAAAGATTGCCACAATAGGGAGGCGTTCTGGATTTTTAATCTGAATGCCCGAAGTCCATATGGTCTGAATTTAAAGAGGGAAATTATGATACCTCTTGCTCTTTACACTTGCTCTTTAAGTGCATATTGTACTGTACCCCAAAATGTTAATAAAAAAATAAAAATAAAGATTTAAAAGAGGGAAACTACATATTATTATTAAGGATACAATGACAATAGCAGATGACTATTGCACACTAGCACACCTGTATTACAAAATCCAATGTCATATATTACAAAAAATATATAAATATCACCCTGTTATTAGACTGGTATATTGGCACACTATAATGCACAGAAACCTGCAGGAATCCAGATGGTTATTGAAACCAAGCACTACAGTTTGGTTCTACACAACAGGGAGAAGGAATCAACATTGACTGCCTGCTCCCAATTTTTTTAAGTGCTAGGCATCTAGGAACACTAGGTGCCCACCCCAAAACTTCATTACAAATAGAAAACAATCAAGCTTAACATCATTAATTTCAAGTGACAGGAAGTGAATGTCATTCTTTAAACAGCAAAGTATTGGTTGTTGCAAAGCTGAAAAGGTGGTAGTGATAAACCGCACCACAGTGTTGTCTGAAAGAAGTTATTGCATGATAGCAAGTCTTGGCCTACCACAGACCAGACCCCCTAGTCATATATTGCCCCCCCTCAGATCCCATAAACTAATATATAAATACATGACCACAGACTAGACCCACCTTAATACATAAAAGAGAGCAGATCCCCCTTAATATAGACTTCAGAGCAGATGGTTTCCCACCATTAAATATGATATTCATCATACAAAATCATAAAAATGAACAGTGTTTGCCATTTACATACTGCATACATTGTGATCCTCTGTGCAGTGCAGAGCGGCTGATTTTGCTAACATCAAAGATTAACATCTGCATCAACAAGGATGCAAGGAAGGAAAATATGACATTGGAAGTTCTTTCATATGCTAGAAAAACTGCAAATATCCCTACTAGAAAGATATTAACAACATTTAAAGACTTTTAGTACTGGAATAGTTCATGGGATGACCCCTTAAAGGCTTTGTCCCACAAAAAATATTCTACAGTTTTCAAACTAGCACTTGAATATGATTTCTTTTGTAATTGCATGTAATTAAAAATGTAGTATAGCCACTTAGTTACTCCATAAACTGTATCTGTATAGTGCCACCTGCTGTAAAAAAAAATCTTATTTCTCTTTCCTGCTCACTGAGATGACCACATTCAACTGCCTCCTGAGTTGTGAAAGGGAGAGCATGGACACGACCCCAGAGCTGTACATTCTTCTTGTGCTGCCAGTTTGATATAAATATAGCAGAGCAATTGGAGCAATGAATGGAGAGATCTCTGGATCCATGTGACGTACAAGGCTGGTTCTAGTTTGTTAGAAAACTATTGTCATGTACTATAGGTTGTCTAATTTTCATTTTTTCACTTTTTTCATGGGATGACCCCTTTAAATAAAGACTCCAGCCTCTCAGTGGCGATCCTTGTCATTGAGCTATCAAGCAGTGATTGATAGAATCAACAAGATTTACCAATCTGAAAGGCTGTCGGCTATTCGCTCAGATACATTTGCTTTGTTTGAAAGAGTCTGGGAGCCCTGGTCGTCCTCTTCCCACTCTATTGATCTTTCCCTCTATCGTGGGCTCTGATGATCATCCTGGATGTATTGTGCACCGAGGGGTGGTTGTGAGGTTATAAGCCCTCTTTTTCCTGGTCGCCTCCTGACACCAGACCTATGTACCCTGTAGCGGTATGTCTATTACCCCTGATTTCCTGATGCTTTCATTTTTTTATTTAAGTCTTATTTTATGTATGTCTTTCTGTTCCTTATTTTACTTATTTGGAATGTCCAAATAATTGGACTCCATGTCCTTTGTTTTAAGTGCATTATTCTGTACACCTTATTGTTGTAAAAACTAAATAAATACCATTGAAACTTAAATAAAAAGACTCCAAACCAGACCAAGCTTCTTCTTAACCGCCTCCGGACCGCCTAACGCAGGATCACGTTCCGGAGGCGGCTCACTCAGGCACAGTCTCGCATCTACGCGTCATCTCGCGAGACGTGAGATTTCCTGTGAACGCGCGCACACAGGCGCGCGCGTTCACAGGAACTGCAGGTAAGCGAGTGGATCTACAGTCTGCCAGCGGCGATCGTTCACTGGCAGGCTGTAGATGCGATTTTTTTTAACCCCTAAAAGGTATATTAGATGCTGTTTTGATAACAGCGTCTAATATACCTGCTACCTGGTCCTCTGGTGGTCCCTTTTGCTTGGATCGACCACCAGAGGACACAGGCAGCTCTGTAATAAGTAGCACCAACCACCACTACACTACACCCCCCCTGTCACTTATTAACCCCTTATTAACCCCTGATCACCCCATATAGACTCCCTGATCACCCCCTGTCATTGATCACCCCCTGTCATTGATCACCCCCCTGTGAGGCTCCATTCAGATGTCCGTATGTGTTTTGCGGATCCGATCCATGGATCCTTGGATCCGCAAAACACATACGGACCTCTGAATGGAGCCTTACAGGGGGTTGATCAATGACAGGGGGGTGATAAGGGAATCTATATGGGGTGATCACCCCCCTGTCATTGATCACCCCCCTGTAAGGCTCCATTCAGATGTCCGTATGTGTTTTGCGGATCCGCGGATCCGCAAAACACGGACACCGCGGATCCGCAAAACACATACGGACGTCTGAATGGAGCCTTACAGGTCGGTAATCAATGACAGGGTGGTGATCACCCCATATAGACTCCCTGATCACCCCCCTGTCAGTGATCACCCCCCTGTAAGGCTCCATTCAGACATTTTTTCAAGCCCAAGTTAGCGGAAATATATATATATTTTTTTTTTCTTACAAAGTCTCATATTCCACTAACTTGTGACAAAAAATAAAAACTTCCATGAACTCACTATGCCGATCACGAAATACCTTGGGGTGTCTTCTTTCCAAAATGGGGTCACTTGTGGGGAGTTATACTGCCCTGGCATTTTAGGGGCCTGAATGCGTGAGAAGTAGTTTGAAATCAAAATGTATAAAAAATGCCCTGTGAAATCCTAAAGGTGCTCTTTGGAATGTGGGCCCCTTTGCCCACCTAGGCTGTAAAAAAGTGTCACACATGTGGTATCGCCGTACTCAGGAGAAGTTGGGCAATGTGTTTTGGGGTGATTTGGATGAATATAAATTTGAGGCCTATTTTTTAGGCGCTGAGTGACAGGTATACGTTTACACACAGAATTAGACTTGGAATTGCACTGTAGCGTGTGTGTGAAGTTATTGAGAATAACCCTATCTGCACCTTGAATTTTATATACCCTTTTAGGGATAGATTTAAAGTAGGCCTGATACAGCAGAAACCACTAATTTAGAGAATTGCAAAATTGGGAATTGTATTTCAACCCAGAACAAAAATATATCCTTTGCCAGACAGCAGACAGTATTACAATTGGCTGGCCACAGCTGAAACACCAGATTTAGGGTACTGCTATTTTGGCAATTGTATTTCACCCCTCAATAAAATAGCAAGCACAGCCAAGCCCCATATGTAGGATATAGCCAAAAAATAACCACACTATTGATGGTTAAATGCACTTTGTGTGACAGCTTGCCCCATATGTAGGATATAGCCAAAAAACAACCACACTATTAATGGTTAAATGCACTTTGTGACAGGCTCAGCTTGCCCCTGATGTAGTATATGGGCAAAAAATAACCACACTATTGATGGTTAAATGTACTTGGTGGCAGCTTGTGCTGGCGCACCACAAGACACAAAATGGCCGCCGATCAACCCAGAAAAAAGTGAATGAAAAACGCTCTGGGCAGCCTAAAAAGAGTGAGCAATTTAATAGCAACAGTTCAATGATCCACAGCTGTAGATCGATCACTGAATGAAGTCTTTTGGAGGAGTTAATCACTGCCTAATCTCGCCCTAACGTCGCAGCTGCAACCTCTCCCTACACTTGTAACAGCAGAGTGACGTGCAGCGCTACGTGACCCAAGCTTATATAGAGGCTGGGTCACATGCTGCACTGGCCAATCACAGCCATGCCAATAGTAGGCATGGCTGTGATGGCCTCTTGGGGCAAGTAGTATGACGCTTGTTGATTGGCTGCTTTGCAGCCTTTCAAAAAGCGCCAAGAAAGCGCCGAACACCGAACCTGAACCCAGACTTTTACGAAAATGTTCGGGTTCGGGTCCGTGTCACGGACACCCCAAAATTCGATACGAACCCGAACTATACAGTTCGGGTTCACTCATCCCTAGTCTTGAGCTTCTTCCTGAAGGCTAGATGGTTTTCTTCTGAGCGGATCTCCGCAGGTAGAGTGTTCCATAGCCGGGGTCCTTGGACTTTGGTTACTGTTGTTCGATTCTGCTATTAAAAAAAACCCACACCCATTTAGGGCAAAAATCTCAATTTTGCAGCCTTTGCTGCATATGTAATTGTGAGATACACACTTTAGATACTGTTGTTCTATTCTGCTATCAATAAAACACCCATTTTGGGCAAAAATCTTAATTTGCGGCCTTGCCTGCATCTGTACGTGTGAGATACACCCTTTAGATACTGTTGTTCTATTCTGCTATTAAAAAAAAAAAACATTTAGGGAAAAAAATCTTAATTTTGCAGCTTTTGCTGCATCTGTCATTGTGAGATACAAGCGTTAGATACTGTTGTTCTATTCTGTTACAAAAAAAACCACTCATTTTCAAGATCCTAAATTTGAGAAATACGAGGAGAGCGTCAAATAAGGGACGCGGCCCCCTGTCGTGGTGCTGCTAATGGAGCTCCTGTGGTCGATCTATGCCAGCTACGCACACAAGTGAAACACCTTCCTCAGGTTCGAGCAGGCGACAGAACGTTAAGTGGTATTTTGTCAGGCCTAATACGGCTCTACGAATAGTGAGGCCAGAAAAAGTACAGGCGATAGTAGATTGGGTTGCTGACAGTGCCTCCATTTCCTTTACATTGTCTCCCACCCAGTCTCCTGCTGAAAGATCAAAGTTGGCACCTGTAGCCGATGTCCATCAGTCTTTTACCTCACCCCCTTACAAATCAGCCAAGCAGTCTGAGCCCCAAGTCATGCAGCAGTCTCTTCTGCTTTTTGATGACACTGTTAGCAGGGTTTCCCAGGGACATCCACCTAGCCCTGCCTCAATAGTGGAAGAGATTGAGTGCACCGATGCCCAACCACTTATGTTTCAAGATGAGTACATGGGAGAACCATTGCAGCACATCTCGAATGATGACGAAACACAGGTGCCAACTGCTGTGGCTTTCTAAAGTGTGCAGACCAACAAGGAGGGCAGGGGTGAAGACTGGGTGGAAGATGATGTGGAGGATGATGAGGACATCGACCCCACATGGAATCAAGGTCATGCGAGTGACCTGTGTAGTTTGGTGGAAGAGGCGGTGGTCGCACAGAGCCACCAGCACAGTAGAAGAGGGAGCAGGGTGCAAAAGCGGAGTGGCGATCCCCTAGACAGTACGCCTGCTACTGCCTACCGCAGCAAGGGACCAAGCACACCAAAACCATCTCCAAGGAGTTCCCTGGCGTGGTAGTTCTTCAGACAATGTGCTGACGACAAGACACGAGTGGTTTGCACGCTGTGCAATCAGAGCCTGAAGCGAGGCATAAACGTTCACAACCTGCATGACAAGGCATCTAAGTGCAAAGCACGAGCTGCAGTGGAGTAGACACCTCAAAAAACAAGAAAGGTCTCTGGTTCCTCCTGCTTCCTCTTCTGCTGCAGTCTCAGCCTCTTCATCCAACTCTGGAGTGACAGTGCCACCTGCCACCTCGCAATCAGAGGATCTGCCAGCAACACCACCATCTGGGTCACCAAACATCTCCATAATGTCCCACGGAAGCGTTCAGCTCTCCATCTCTCAAACACTGGAGCGGAAGAGGAAGTATCCCCCTACACACCCGCGATCCATGGCCCTGAATGCCAGAATTTCAAAATGACTGTCCTTTGATATGCTGTCATTCCGTCTGTTGGAGACCGAGAGTTTTACAAGCCTTATGGCGGTGGCTGTCCAACAGTACGTCGTGTCCAGCTGCCACTACTTTTGCAGGCATGCCACCCCTTCCCTGCACAACCAAGTGGGGGACAAAATCAGGTGTGCACTGCACAACGCCATCTGTGGCAAGATGCATCTCACTACGGATACATGGACCAGTAAGCACGGTCAGGGAAATTATATCTCCATAACAGCACACTGGGTAAATGCAGTGGCTGCTGGGCCTGAGACGGATTGCATTTGGCGCATGTCCTTCCACCACCGAGGATTGCAGGGCGCTTCAGTTTGCCTCCTGTCGCTTCCTCCTCCTCCTCCTCCTCCTCCGCCTCCTCATCCTCTACCGGCTCCTCATCCAGTCAGCGTAACACCTTCACCACCAACTTCAGCACAACCAGGGGTAAACTACAGCAGGCAGTTTTAAAACTTCCCTGTTTGGGGGACAATCCCCACACTGCAGGAGCTGTGGACGGGCATATAACAACAGAACGATGAGTAATTGGTGCCAGTGAGCCCCAAGCCCGGCCTGGTGGTGTGTGATAATGGGCGAAATCTCGTAGCAGCTCTGGGACTAGCCGGTTTGACGCACATCCCTTGCCTGGCGCATGTGCTGAATTTCGTGGTCCAGAGCTTCCTTCAAAATTACCCCAGTATGTCAGAGCTGCTGCAGAAAGTGCGGGCCGTCTGTGCATGCTTTCGGCATTCTCACCCTGCTGCTGCTCGCCTGTCAGCGCTGCAGCGTAACTTCGGCCTTCTCACTCACCACCTCATATGCGACGTGCCCACAAGGTGGAAATCCACCTTGCACATGCTGGTCAGACTGTGCAAGCAGCAGCAGGCGATAGTGGAGTTTCAGCTGCAGCACACATGGGTGAGTCACTCTGCAGAACAGCACCACTTCATCACCAATGAATGGGCCTCCATGCAAGATCTGTGTTTCTTTTTGCGTTTTGATTACTTCACCAACATGGCCAGTGCCGATAACGCCGTTCTCAGCGTTACTATCCCATTTCTAGGCCTCCTTGAAAAAATGCTGCTGGCGATGATGGAAGAGGATGTGGCACAGGAGGAGGAGGAGGAGGAGGGATCATTTCATAGGGTTTCCGGCCAGTCATTCACAAGTGGCTCCGAGGGTGGGTTCCTGCACCCACAAACGCCAGGTACACAATTGTCCAGCCAGAGCACAGTTCTGGAAGATGACGAGGTGGAGGATGAGGAGGACCCATGTTCACAGCAGGGTGGCACCTAGACCAGCTCATGGCCATCACTTGTGTGTGGCTGGGGGATACAGAGGACACAGATGATACACCTCCCACAGAGGACAGCTTTTGCCTCTGGGCAGCCTGGCACACATGAGCGATTACATGCTGCAGTGTCTTCGCAACGACCGCCGAGTTGCCCACATTCTAACTTGTGCTGATTACTGGGTGGCTGCGCTTCTGGATCCCTGTTACAAGGACAACGTACCATCCTTAATTCCCTCACTGGAGCGTGATCATAAGATGCGCGAGTACAAGCATACGCTGGTAGACGCGCTGCTGGTGGCATTCCCACCTGACAGCGGGGGCACAGTGGAAGCACAAGGCGAGGCAGAGGAGGAGGAGGAAGAGGTCGCCAACGCAGCTGGGGCACCACCAGCACCTCAGAAGGCAGGGTTAGCATGGCCGAAATGTGGAAAAGCTTTGTCAGCACGCCACAACAACCAGCACCATCACCTGATATGGAACGTCTTAGCAGGGGGCAGCATTTCAGCAACATGGTGGAGCAGTATGTGTGCACACGCCTACATATACTGAATGACGGGTCTGCCCCCTTCAACTTCTGGGTCTCCAAATTGGGCACATGGCCTGAGCTTGCCCTTTACACCTTGGAGGTGTTGGCCTGCCCTGCAGCCAGTGTATTATCTGAATGTGTGTTTAGCACGCAGGGGGCGTTATCACAGACAAGCGCAGCCGCCTCTCCATAGCCAATGTAGACAACCTCACGTTCATTAAAATGAACCAGGCATGGATCCCACAGGACTTGTCCGTACCTTGTGCAGAATAGACATGTATACCGGCCTTAACCAGCCATTGTTATACTACAGCGCAATTGCTCATTCTTGTATTTTGGATATTTCACATTCTTTTGGAAAGTACCCTAATTTAAAAAAATAAAATACCTCGTTCCTCCTTCACCGCCGGGTCCGCCGCTTCCACCTACATTGCTACATCCACAGCCTCCTCAAACTCCTACTCCATATGGACCTCCACCTCATAAATCAAGTTTGTTTTTTTGAGGCTACTTTCACACTGGCGTTTCTGGGTCCGCTTGTGAGATCCGTTTCAGGGCTCACACACGCGGCCCAAAATGGACAAGTTTAGCCCCAATGCATTCTGAATGGATAAGGATCCGTTCAAAATACATCAGTTTGCCTCCTTTCAGCCTCCATTCCACTCTGGAGGCGGACACCAAAACGCTGCTTGCGATGCGGAGCCAAACGAATCCGTCCTGACTTGTACAATGTAAGTCAATGGGGACGGATCCTTTTTCACTGACACAATATGGTGCAATTGAAAACGGATCCGCCTCCCATTGACTTTCAGTGTAAGTCAAAACAGATCAGTTTGCATTATTATGAACAAAAAATATAAATATTTTTTAGTTTTTTTTGTTCATGGTAATGCAAATGGATCCATTCTGAATGGATACAATCGTTTGCATTATAGGTGCGGATCCGTCTGTGCAGATATTAGATGGATCCGCACCTAACGCAGGTGTGAAAGTAGCCTTATTTGTACGTATTTTATTTTATTTTATGTCATTTAACTAATTTGTCTGTTACATTTTCGGGTGAAATTCACCAATTTTTGGGTGTGATATACCACTGCTCTACCTAGTAGACAGGTAAAAAAAAAACTTCACTAATTAGAAATGAATGGAGGGCGGCTGTGCATGCGCAGTGCACCCTCCTCAACTTTCTCAGCTCCGTTCTCCTTGTAGTAGCAGGTCCCAGAGGTGGGACCCGCACCTATCAGACAATGGGGCATATCCTAGCGATATGCCCCCATTGTCTAAGATGGGATAACCCCTTTAACATTTGTCTATATGTGTAAACAGGGGCAGGGATCTGTTCCTGTTAAGGCATCATTTTTGGATGCTTGGTCCCAACAAGCCACTGGTTCCAACAAGCCAGCATGTGTGTTTAACCCCTTCAGGACACAGCCAATTTTCACCTTATGGACAAAGTCAAATTTAGCAAATCTGATATGTGTCAATTTATATGCTATAACTTATCCAAGTGTTTTTGAGATAGTTTTCTCGTTACACATTGTACATTATGTTTGCAGTAAATTTGGGTTGATGTGTTTTAACTTTATTATAAAAATTCAAAACATACCAATTATTTTTATTGCAATTTTCTAAATTTTAATTTGTATGCTTTTAGAACGGTAATACTTAAGAAAATAGTTATTAGCATTCACCAAATGTCTATATTATGTTGGCATCATATTGTAAATGTCATTTGATTGCTTTGGGACGTTTAAAGGCTTAGAATGTTAGAAGCAATTTTTCTCATTTTTAAGAGAATTTCCAAAACTAACCTTTTTAAGGACCAATTCAGGCTTGAAGTAACGGAGGGGCTTATACAATAGAAACCACACATAATTGATCTTATTTTAGAAACTACACCGCTCAAATTAGTCAAAACATATTTTAAACATTTTGTTAACCCTTTAAGTGTTCCACAAGAATGATAGGTAAATGGAGGTGGAATTTAAAAATTACATTTTTTGCAGATTTTCCACTTTAATCCATGATTTCCTGTAAAAGCACAAGGGATAACAGCAAAACAAACCTCAACAATCATTATCCAGATTCTGCAGTTTACAGAACCACCCATATATGGCCATTAACTGCTATATTGGCACACTGCAGGGCTCAGAAGTTAAGGAAAGACATATGGTTTTTTGAGGGCAGATTTGCTGGAATGGTTTTGGGTACCATGTCACATTTGAAGAGTCACTGAGGTAATCCTACAGTGTGAACCCCCAAAAGTTACCACATTTTGAAAACTATGACTTTCACACAATTGCCTGACATCTTTATTTTCACAAAGGGTAACAGGAAAAAAAATCACCCCACAATACCCCATATGTGGTCGTAAACTGCTGTATAGGTACTCTGCAGGGCTCAGAAGGTAAAAAAGCCATAAGGATTTCGTAGGGCAGATTTTGCTAGAATGATTTTTAGGTACCATGTCACATTTGATGAGACCCTAGAGGCACCCTTACAGCAGAAACTGAACACCTTAAGAAATGTATTGAGGTTAAATAAAAAAAAAAGAAACCCCTAAGAAGTGAACACTTTTTATAAACAAACACCCCTCAAATAATTTATCAATAGGTGTATTGAACACTTTGGCAACACAGGTGTTTTGCAAAAATTAATTTACAGCAGATGAGTCAAAGTGAGAATTACAATTTTTACACAGATATGGTATTTCAGTGCCCAATAAATTGTACCCAGTGTAGGGCAGTGTGAAAAAACATTTCTCTTACCATTATGTTGTGCTTCCTGGTTTTATAAGCACCATATCTGTGGCCCTAATCTTTTACCTGGACATACAACAGGGCTCTAGAGTAAAAGAGCCCCATATGCATGTGAGGTTCAATGTGTTGATTTACGCATAGTAACAAAGTGTGTGAAACAGTGCTGGAAGGGAAGGGGTGTATATTTCACCCAGGGTCCTCAGCTGGGTGAAATAAGAGAATCCAGAAAGCTATGCTATAGTTTGCCGAGACAGGTTATTTAAACCTTTGGGCTGGATTTCTTTGGACTGGTAGGTAGGTTTGTAGTGGGACCTACCAGTCCACACCCCTATTCCAGTATGGCTTTTCTCCCTAACCTAAAGAGATCCCAGGTGTAGCTACTGGGATCATTACTGGGGAACAAATAGCTGCCTCTGAGCTTCATGGGTCAGAGTTTGCTGGCTATCTGACTGTCAGGCTGTGCCAAGCTGAATCCTCCTGACAAGCTAAAAGCTTAAGTGAGTGAGACATTCTTCTGTATTAGTTAGAGCCCACATGGGCACGTGTTTATTTTCTTGTTTGTTGTTATGCTTTATGTGCGGAACAAAGCGCAATTTGGACTTTTAACCCCCAGAGTCCCCGAATCCCTTACAGAATCTTGGGCTGGGGTGAAATAATAAATAGAACCCTCAAGAACTAACCCCATTTTGGAAATTCCATCCATCAAGTAATTAAGGGATAACATTTTTACACCAAATGTATTTTGCAGACATTAACGTACAGTGGTCTTTGCAATGTGAAAATTGCTCGTCTTCCACAAATATGGCATTTCATTGACCAAAATGTTGGGACCAGCTGGTGTTATCTGAGATTTACACTAGCTGAATTAATAGGTGGGTTATACTCAGTAGAGAAAAGCTATAAATGTAGGCCGGATAAAGAAAGATTAAAAAGTATTATATTACTTTTTGGATTTTGTTATTTCCCACCAGGAGGGAAAAATGAAAAATGACATGTTATCTTTATTCTGCTGGTATGATTACACAGATATCAATTTTATATAGATTTTTTTATGTTTTACCAAAGCATTTTGGGGAAAAGAAATAACATTTTTCTGTTGCCATTTTTTGAAAGACATATTTTTTTTTATATTTTTCTGGCAATAGTCTTGTGTGAAAGCTCTTTTTTGCGGGATGATATGTATTGTAAAGGTATTTTTAAGTGACTGATTGGTTCTCCCCTTTAATTCTGTTTAATACTCTGTGTAATAGTTTATGTTTCCCTTGTAATTAAGTGGGTTAGAGATGGTACCCACCCCCCATTGTGCTGATAAGACCACATTCCTGAGTGATCTCAGAGACATGCGTGCTGCACACTGGAGAAGGGGCTAACAGGTTTATACTCTGCTACCCACCTTCTCTCAGCAGACTCCACCAGGTCCTCTATCTAGTTAGGATGTGAGTATGATTGCCGTATTTCTCTTGTACACCCTGGGGTGTCGGTCATGTGTTATAACGGAGTAGACAGTCATGGGTTATAGCATGATCAACAGTGTCTCCACCCCATTTAGGCTAGTGATGTTTATTTTATTTTTATTATTCTGTATATGATTTCTTTGTATTATTGTATATTTAATCACTTAGTAAATATATTTATTCACATAGCTTGTATACGCTTATTCATTCTCAAATCTTTCAAATTCACTTTACGTTACAAATGGGGCAGCAGTGGGATTTGAGCAAATGAATATGCTTACAGTTGATAGGGTGTTACATAGAGATTGGGTAGCTTGGACCTGCCACTCCGAATGGGAATGCGGGCATTCGCAGGAATTAATAATCTGCAGGTGTATTAGGCTACTTTCACACTTGCGTTCGGGGTTCCGCTTGCGAGTTCCGTTTGAAGGCTCTCACAAGCGGCCCCGAACGGATCCGTACAGCCCCAATGCATTCTGAGTGGATAAAAATACGCTCAGAATTAATCAGTATGGCTCCATTTCGCCTCCATTCCGCTCAGAAGGCGGACACCCGAACGCAGCTTGCAGCGTTCGGGTGTCCGCCTGGCCGTGCGGAGCCAAACAGATCCGTCCAGACTTACAATGTAAGTCAATGGGTGCAATTTCAAACGGATCCGTCCCCCATTGACTTTCAATGCAAAGTCAGGACGGATCCGTCTGACTAACTTTTAGACTTTTTCTGAAATATAATGCAGACGGATCTGTTCTGAACGGATACCATTGTTTGCATTATAGGAGCAGATCCGTCTATGCAGACACCAGACAGATCTGCTCTGAATGCAAGTGTGAAAGTAGCCTTATTAGGGTTGCATGTGTGGTATGAGCTGTGAGTGGAGCTGTAGTAGGCTTGATCGAATCTAGCAAAGTTCTTTTGAAAGTTGTAGAACTGAGCAGATTCTAGTGAAAATCTGTAAGACTCTGAAGTTAGAGCTTGCATACTGTGGATATCAGAGCTCCTGTGATGTTGAGGGGGGTTCTAATGAGTTAGCCGTGTCAGGATGTTATTTTATGGCACTAGCAAGAGAGAAAAGCGCCAAAATGTCTACAATTAGAAAGGCAGTTGTGTTAAATGTTCAGAAATGAACTGTTTATGTTTTGTTTTGTTTACTCTAATTCTATGTGTGTGTCCAAGTAAGAAAGACATGTGGCCATTAGAGATGGTCAGTTAATTAATAAGTATTGTACCTAGTATGTGCCAATAGATGTCTTGGCTAGCACTAAGAATATGAAGGTGTTAGAAATATATCTCTGTTGAAATAGTTCTGCTTTCCAGAGTATGAGAAGATATGTTGGTCAGAAAGATAAAGTGTTATCTGGTATATGTGAAAAGTTGAAAAAGCTTTTAAGAAGGTTTAAGAAGGTTGATCCTTGAACAATGCCCTACATTGGAACAAAGGTTGGTGTGTCTGGGCTGTTAAGGGATATAGACAAACAGATAGTGGTATTGAATAGTCCCATCCCTCTTTTAGTCTGTCTAGCTCTGTGAAGAGGCAGGAAATTGGGTCTGACGCCTGTGGTGGGTTGATTCCATCCCCTAGCCTTAACAGAAAAGATTTAAGAATATATAGTTTGCTAGGCAAACATTTCTTAAATAAGAGATGTTGAACTCTGCACAATGAAAAGTGACTATGAAAAAGGGAGGGGAGGGGGTATGAGGAGACAAAGAGTTAAGTAAGGCTACTTTCACACTGGCGTTTTGGCTTTCCATTTGTGAGATCCGTTCAGGGCTCTCACAAGCGGTCCAAAACGGATCAGTTTTGCCCTAATGCATTCTGAATGGAAAAGGATCCGCTCACAATGCCTCAGTTTGCCTCCATTCCCCTTTGCAGGCGGACACCAAAACGCTGCTTGCAGCGTTTTGGTGTCCGTCTGACAAAACTGAGCCAAACGGATCCGTTCTGACACACAATGTAAGTCAATGGCGACGGATCCATTTTCTATGACACAATCTGGCACAATAGAAAACGGATCTGTCCTCCATTGACTTTTAATGGTGTTCAAGACGGATCCGTCTTGCCTATGTTACAGATAATACAAATGGATCCGTTCTGAATGGATGCAGACGGTTGTATTATCTGAACGGATCCGCACCAAACGCGAGTGTGAAAGTAGCCTAAGTGATGTGATATGTTTAATACCTTTTACAAGACACAGAAAGGTCAAGATTATTTAATAATTTTCTTTCTTCTTTCCCAAGCATAAAATTGTATTGTGGGAATCCAGACTTAAAGGAAAGCTATTATATATGTGCACCACCAACTGAGTTGCCACCAATATAAAATGAATCAGTTTTAACTAAAATTGTTTTATAATAAAACTTGTATGCTGTCTTGTTATAAGATTTTGACTGAATACAGTTGAAGACCAGAAGGCGTTGGAAAGAATGGCAGAACAGCAACAGAGATTATCAGCAATTCTGGGAGTGGTGTGTGTATCTGTATCCAGGAAATCTGTGTGACTATATAGTTTCAGAAATATCCAATAAACAAAACTGTGTAGCTGGTATGGAAGTCATAAATCATTAAGTGGAATGTGAATGAATGCGGCTTTAAGTTGTAGTTGAGTTGAATATGTGTGAAGTTGTAAAGACTGATGGATGCTTAGCAGAACTGTGTGTGCAATCTGTATTTCACATATAAGGATATGGTTATGAGCCGTTTGTGAATATGAATACATGATGCTGCAGCAATAAATTAATAAATGAAAATGTGAATGTATATGGAGTATGGTATTTGTTTTTTTTTATAATTTATAATGCGCATTGGGGATTTTTATTTTTCTTGGAAGATTTTTGGTTTTTATTGGTGCCAACATTTTTTATTAAGCACTACATTTTTTGATTGAAATCAATGAAACGTTTCTCATGGGGCCTTCATGTGTTCATGTCTGTATTGTCAAATCTGTTTGTTTCAATTTTTGTGATTAAGTGTTTGTGATATAAGGTAAATGTTGTGCTAACACCAGAGATCTGTCCTCATGAACAGCTGAGAATTGACTTACTGAAAGAGGGAGGATCACACCTTCCGACCGGAAGGGGTGGACTTAGAAGACCTAGAGGAGAGGGAGGAGGACAGGGTGGATGTCACAGACACAAAGCCTGCCCTTGTGCCCATTCTCTAGTTAGAAGACTTCCCCCATGAAAGATGAGAAATCCGGTTTTTCTTCAAGAAAAAAAAACAGTATATTAATTTCCACATTAAGAAAAGATGGGTACTTTTGCAAAATGCCACAGGGTATTAAATGCAGAGTGACACCAAAGAGCATTGGATATCTTAAGAAGGGTCATGAATAAAAATGATCCAATAAGATCCATTTGATGCAGGGGTGGAGAGGAAACCACCCCATCACCGGCTTTCCCTGACCTGGACTGAGTTTACTTTTTGGACTGAGTTTTTGAATTTACATTTTCTAGATTGAGTATAACTGTTCATGTACATGTTTCCTAAGTGCAGTTTGTATCAGCTGTTAAACAGAGCTGGGACTGGCAACCTCAGGAAAGTCCAGGGGCTGTCCAAGTCAATGAAATCAGGTGTGGTAAGACAGTTTTCGGTGACCTGACTGTCACCCAACAAGAAAAGGCTTCAACCACTGGTCTGCCTGCTGAACAAGACCTTGCTACTCATACTATGGCTGTCCAGGGGCAGACCTCAATGGTAATTGTCTGCCCAAGACTTCCTGACCAAACAGCGGGGCTAATGCAACAATCTGCAGACCAGTGAGGGGAGGAGGTCCTTGTGTCAAAGTTCCTACCACAGACAAGGTAAAGGACTGTCTATAACCCACTGATAAGAGGCTCTAAGATCTGCACTTTCGTTACACCTGCGAAACCCCTTTCACATAAATAAGGAGGGGTCATAGACTGAACTTTGTAATAACAACACAAAAACGGGCCATGCAGGTGTAAAGAACATCAATAAATGGACAATTGACTTTATAAAGATTAAGACTTTTGTTTGTTAAATTGGTTAAAAGGTTTACCTTATTGTTTAATGTGTTGAAGTATGAAGACAAAGATCTTTATTATTTTCAAAAATAATATATATGTTTGTTTTGAAATATTATTAATATTAATGTTAATATACAGATAATTAGATCAGATTTAGGGTTTTATAAAAGTTTAGACCATTGGAAAAAGTTTAAATACAGTGTTGGACCAAGAAAAGTTCAAGGACCCCAGTGAGACACTTCTTGTTAGTCCAACACATAGTTTTTTTATTTAAGTTTTTTTTAGAGATCCAATGGCCCCGAAGTAGTTTTCTGTCAAATGATTAGGCTATATATGTAGAATAGGTTCTGATATTTGGTGTTGAAAATGAATTAAAGTGGAAGAACCAGGGGTGGAGTGTATTGTAAGGGTATTTTTAAGTGATTAATTAGTTCTCCCCTTTAATTCTGTTTAATACTCTGTGTAATAGTTTATAAGTTTCCCTTGTTATTAAGTGGGTTAGAGATAGCACCCATCAATAAACACAGTGATGTAGACCAATGCGGTATGACGTAGCGGAGTAGCTGCGTGGGCGTACCGCACGTCCGTATGGGTACCGCCCCCTCACCCACCTGCTGTGGCTCGGCGCCTCGGCGTTCTCTGACCCGCCGTGCTTTTCCCAGCGCGGGCTATTGGCATTGACCTGGACCGGAGCTGGGAGCTACTGAAGCTGTGTACCATCATCCCGACATCGGCTGTGTGCGGTGTGAGAGACCGAGCCACGAGGAAAGACCCAGGTGTGCACCTCCTAAGCTGCCGGACGGCAGCCTTGCTATGACCCTGATAAGGATTCGTTATGGACTAGGGTGGACTGAGGTGGCCCCTGGGCCGTGGGGAAAACGCCTGATGCTTGTCCAACACCTGCCCGTAATTGGGTGAACATAAAAGACCGTTTTTAAGCTGTCCGCTGAAAGCCGGCATCATAGATTACAAGTGGACCGTTGGCGGATGGTGATATAACGGAAACGCACACTGCGTCGATATACCTGGCCGGCTGGCTGAATACTGGTGAGATCGTTCCTGTGTCAAATTATCCATTGTCTCCCCTCCCCATTAACCGACATTTTATATACTAACCCTGTGTGTAAGGAGGGTGGCTGCCCGCCTGATCCGGATTTGACCGCTGGACGAGATACCCGCCGGGGGAACGACTCTGATGTACCTTGTTAAAAGGGCAAAGGGCAATGTAGGACAGTCCTGCACCATTTTCCACGAAGTAGACGGCCGGTGAACGAGGGTGGGAATCCCTGATACAGCCCTGACACAGGGGAGTGAGCTTGTTGGGTGTTTGGTCTCTAAGTGACCCCAGGTTACCCCCCTACTCTTACTCTTTGATGACCTAACCTCTGAACGGCTGAAGCTTATATATATCCCCTAACGGTGATGTACATTGATTATGTGGCTGTAGGAGCTTGGTGCTACAGGGGACTACAGGGGCCTACGGCTTGTCATTCCCCCCTATAAAAAGTGAACTGGGGCTCCCTTAAGCAGTAGCGTAAAGACTGTCTGGACCGGCTGGACTGCCCCTGTGACAATTCACACTGGGGAATATATCTTACTACTTCGGAACCTTAGGGGAGGACATTATTTATTGACTCCAATTCGGGGTCCAAATTGCTAAAGAATTAAATCTGGGATTTAAATTGCTATAAACAGCGGTATACGTGGTGAGCGGTGAAGGGATCCGTGACCCACTTTCTATCATCAATTCCATCTGTACCATTGATGTGAACAAGTGCCCAGTCTCTGTCTGCTCTTTTCTCTGCATGTTGCTGTTGGGAAGGACTGACATTTATTGACTTCATGATATGTGCATAATTGCTGTGGCTTTTTTATATGTATGAGTCTTAAATAGATTGATATAGATATACCCCTCCTAGAAGGTTTTGGGAAAATTAATGCTGGGTATGCATACAATTCCATTTTGATATTGAGTATATATAATGCTAGAAAACCTGTTGTTGACCCGGTGCTAGGATATTTGTGAAGGGGGCGGTACGGTGAGAGCGTTCGCCTCTGGGATACCCTGCCCTGCTATCTCTCCCCCATTTGCTCTATATGGTGCAATCACGTTTGATAGATTTAAAATATGCCTCCTAAATATAACAGGAGATCTGGGGGTATGGGATCTCCCAAGGCGGGGGATGGTAATAGTCTGCAGGCGAGAATGGATAAATATTTGAAATCGCCACCACCCAAACAGAGGGGGGGGGGAAATTACCTGAGCCGTTGGCAGTGCAGGTAGACCCACTGGTACAGACAGAACAGTGTACGAGATTTGAAACGATTGAGAATAAGTTGGCGGACATATTGTCGGTTGTGCAGATCACCAACCAATCAGTGTTGGATATCTCCACTACCGTACAGACATTGCAGACTGAGCTTATCCTCATTAGAGATGATATGAACAAAATTAGGGCCGGTATCTCACTTGTAGAAACCGGGTTATCGAAGGTCCAAATAGAACAGCGACAAATGACTAAACAAATGGATGAATTAGATAAAGAAAATAAACGGATTAATGCGAGACTAATAGATATGGAGGATAGAGCACGCCGTAACAACCTTAGAATAGTGGGTCTTCCAGAAGGTGTAGAGGGGGGGAACCCCGCGGCATTTATGCAAAAATGGCTGATTGAAATGCTGGGAACCTGTGGGGATGCTCCCGCACTTTGTGTGGAGAGAGCACACAGAATCCCCGCAAAAAAACCTCCGCCGGGCGGTCCCCCTCGATCTCTTCTAATTAGGATATTATCCTCTAGTGACAGAGACTGGGTGCTCCGACGCAAGAGGGAACTAGCAGAAATTGCGTTTAATGGTCATTTGATACAGATATACCCCGATTTCTCCAAGGGCACCCAAAATAAACGTAGAGAGTATTTTGATATTAAGAAAAGACTACGGGACGGAAATATTAAATACTCTATGCTATACCCCGCTAAGTTAAGAGTGGTTTATAGAGATACGGTAATGTTTTTTTTCTCACCCAGAGAAACCTTAGAATGGTTAGATACTGTCAGGGATTAGACATCGGACTCCTGCTGATGTGGCAGGAGACTGATCTAATGTAGGAGGTGGGGGGATTGTGGGGGCGGCCCATGGATGGATGGGCGAAATGCAAGAGGTTGACAACGATGCTTCGCATCAGTGAACCAGTAAGGGGGACACGATGGGGTGGTGGAGAAGGGGGGGGCGGTGGAGAAGGGGGGGGGGTTGGTTGGGGGTGGGTCCTGGCCTGGTTGCGGCTGCTTTTGGGGGGCGATGGACGTCTCTTCTATAGCTCACACTATGACTAATAACAGAGTAATGATATGGAATGTGCATGGACTGGGTGATAGAACGAAACGGGTTGTGGTTTTTGATTTGATTATTCGGCACCTTCCCGCAATAGTGGCCCTACTTGAAACGCATGCTACACCTGACATCCCAGAGTATCTAAGAAAGAGATGGGCAGGGCATCAGTTCCACTCCGCCTTCTCGTCGTATTCCCGAGGGATCAGTGTGTATGTACATCAAAGCATTGATTTTACCCTATTGGACCAGTCAATTGATAGAGACGGGAGATTTATCTTCCTTTATGCCCGATGGAACGGTAGAAAGTGTGTCCTGGCTTTCTTGTACATCCCACCACCATTCGCAATGACAATCCTAAAACAGCTGACGCTTTTTATACATAATAAAGAGCGGTCTTCGGTATTAATATGTGGTGACTTTAACTGCGTGATGGACCCGGCGCTGGATAGAATATCAGCTGCGGGGAAAAGTGCGCAGGGAAAGCACGCCCTACTTCGAGGGTTTTGTGAGGAGATGGGACTAATAGATGTCTGGCGATGACTCTATGGCAATAAACAGGTGTTCTCTTGCTTTAGTAAGGCTTATAGTGCCATGTCTAGGATTGATATTGCCTTGGCCAATGATGAGATGCTTGATTCTATCTTAAAAATGACATATGAGATCCATGGCATCTCTGATCACTCACCGATATTACTGGTGATGAAGACCGGGCAACAAGCCGCTACTATTAGACCGTTCAGACTGAACGAGCACTGGCTAACCATAATAAATGATTCTGTAGGGATTGATAAAGAACTTATACAATTTTGGCAAGAGAACATTGGTACAACACACGTTCACTACGTTTGGGATGCCATGAAGGCGTTCACTCGTGGGCTATACTTTTCCCGAATAAAACGGAAAAAAAATGAATTCTTTGAAGAGCAAAAAAAGCTGGAAGTAAACATTGCATATCTGGAGGGTTGTATTCGAATACAGAATGACGTGAGCACACGTATTAAGTTAAAATCCGCTAAAGATCATTATATAACCTTTATGAGGAAAAAAGCTCAGAATCAACTATTCTTTATGGGTTATAAAGACTTTTGTGAGGGTGGTACCCCGGGCAAGTTATTGGTCTCTATTATAGCGAATCAAAAGCCCCCCCAAAAAATTAAACATATACTGGCGGGTGATGGGCGCAGATTGGAAAGAGGAATGGAGATGGAGGGAGAGTTTTTGAAATATTTTGGCAACTTATATCGCTCTGGTCTAGATGACACAGAGACCAAGATAGACGACTTCCTAGAACAGGTTAAGATTCCGGTGCTGTCCGACTCGGACTCGACCCACTTGAGTGCCCCCATCTCCTTGGATGAACTACAGGCGGCTCTGCACGAGACTCGGGGTTCCTCGGCGCCCGGATCGGACGGACTACCGTTTGGCATATATAAGATCCATGCGGGGGTGCTCCTGCCCGGGCTGCTGCAGGTACTGAATGAATCTAGCAAATGTGGCAAGCTGCCCCCGTCTCTGACAGAGGCAATGGTCACGTTGATCCTTAAGAAAGGGAAAAATGGCAACAATGTTGAAGATTATCGCCCTATATCGCTGCTTAATGCAGATTATAAAATCATTGCAAAAGTTCTCTCCAATAGGTTAAAAAAAGTAATAACGGACCTAGTCCATACAGACCAGACAGGGTTTATCCCCGGGCGACAGATCCAGACCAATTTACGCCGGACCATCCTTAATGTTCAGATTGGCGGGGGGGAGGACCGCTCCATCCTGTCTTTGGACGCCGCTAAGGCGTTCGATCGGGTGGAGTGGCCCTTCCTCTGGCGCGTCATGTACAAGATGAATTTGGGCCAGGAATTTATTGGATGGGTCAAACTGCTATATAGCGAAGCAACGGCCAGAATTAAGGTTAATGGGGTGCTCACCCATGCCGTTTCACTAAAACGGGGGACACGGCAGGGATGTCCCCTCTCTCCACTCCTCTTTTCAATCTTCATGGAACCCTTCGCCTGCAGGATACGGGCTGAACCTTGTATAGTGGGATTTGGGGGGAGAGGGACGGACGATAAGATCTGTCTATATGCAGACGACGTACTGCTTTATTTGAATGACGGATGGAGAAGCGTCCCAGAGGTTATGCGGATAACAGAAGAATTTGGTAGAATTGCCGGATACGAGATAAACTGGGCAAAGTCTGTACTCTTCCCCCTGAATCGGCCACCTCCCTTGAACGATCTTAGGGTCAGAATTATTGCTCCAACAGACCATTTAGACTATCTAGGGATAAAAATTAGTAACACCATCAGGGATTATAATAAATTAAATATCACCCCTTTAGTTGGGAAAATAAGGGAAAAAATAAGGGTTTGGCAGAAACTTCCGCTTTCACAGATTAATAGGATTGCGTTGATTAAAATGGTCCTGTTGCCTTGGATATTGTACATGGTTAGCTCTTGCCCTGCCTGGATTGAGGACAGTGTTTTTAATCTGATTGACAGATTGATAAATGACCTGATATGGGGCAGAAAAAGGGTCCGTATTAAGCTACAATATTTGCGAATGGCGGCAAGTAATGGCGGCCTAGGCCTACCCCACTTTCAAATCTACTACTTGTGCTCACAACTGCAGTGGTATGCTAATACTGGGGATGGAGTATTACTAGCCCATATTTTAGGGCAACGTCAACAGCATACACACAACATATTCAGTATACTGGAATCCGGGCTCCTGGAGCGTGCGGATACTCTCTGCCCCATCGGGGCCGCGCTACAAAAGTCATGGAATAAAATCAAGGCACTTATCCAGGCCCCTCAAGTTCTGGACTTCTCCCCGTTATGGGATAACCCGGCGCTAACCGAATTCTTGACACTTAACGAAAATGATTATTGGACTCGAAGAGGTATCACGTTATTTTCACATATATACACGAAAGGGAAAATTAAATTAATAGGGGAACTGTTTCAACAGGCACCAATAACTGCATTAGAACACTATAGATATTTTCAAGTACAACCCGCATTAACATGCACGCTTAAAAAAACACCCTTGATAACAGGCACCCAGAGGTTTTTATTATTTTGCTATAATACAGTAGGATAATCACAAAATGGGTAGCTTTATTAATACTTAACATTTATTTATTTTAAAAGTTAAAATAATAGGCCCTTGATGTATAGAAAAAATCTAGACTGAGTGCAATTGGGATATTGCATACAACTCTCTGTTGGCATGCCAACGCAGAGAGAAAAAAATGGACCAAAAAAGGAGGAAGGGACAGATATATTGATAGGTTGAGAAGAGAGGATGCGTAGTAAGAGGGACACACTGCTGAGTCTCAGCCCTAGATGTCCCTTATCCTAACTCCTCAACACACTAAAGATCTATCCCAACCCTAGTTGGCCCTACCTAGACCTGGACTGCCCAGCTTTGTCCGAAAGATAGAATGTGGTCCCTATTTCTAGAGAATAGCATACCGGATCAGATAAAGGAGGGCAGTATATAAAGGACTGACAAACAAAAATTATATATATATGTATATATGAGAAAACCTATATACATTGCGATGAATGAGCTATATACACCCTGTACAGAATTATTAGGCAAATTAGTATTTTGACCACATCATCCTCTTTATGCATGTTGTCTTACTCCAAGCTGTATAGGCTCGAAAGCCTACTACCAATTAAGCATATTAGGTGATGTTCATCTCTGTAATGAGAAGGGGTGTGGTCTAATGACATCAACACCCTATATCAGGTGTGCATAATTATTAGGCAACTTCCTTTCCTTTGGCAAAATGGGTCAAAAGAAGGACTTGACAGGCTCAGAAAAGTCAAAAATAGTGAGATATCTTGCAGAGGGATGCAGCACTCTTAAAATTGCAAAGCTTCTGAAGCGTGATCATCGAACAATCAAGCGTTTCATTCAAAATAGTCAACAGGGTCGCAAGAAGCGTGTGGAAAAACCAAGGCGCAAAATAACTGCCCATGAACTGAGAAAAGTCAAGCGTGCAGCTGCCAAGATGCCACTTGCCACCAGTTTGGCCATATTTCAGAGCTGCAACATCACTGGAGTGCCCAAAAGCACAAGGTGTGCAATACTCAGAGACATGGCCAAGGTAAGAAAGGCTGAAAGACGACCACCACTGAACAAGACACACAAGCTGAAACGTCAAGACTGGGCCAAGAAATATCTCAAGACTGATTTTTCTAAGGTTTTATGGACTGATGAAATGAGAGTGAGTCTTGATGGGCCAGATGGATGGGCCCATGGCTGGATTGGTAAAGGGCAGAGAGCTCCAGTCCGACTCAGACGCCAGCAAGGTGGAGGTGGAGTACTGGTTTGGGCTGGTATTATCAAAGATGAGCTTGTGGGACCTTTTCGGGTTGAGGATGGAGTCGAGCTCAACTCCCAGTCCTACTGCCAGTTTCTGGAAGACACCTTCTTCAAGCAGTGGTACAGGAAGAAGTCTGCATCCTTCAAGAAAAACATGATTTTCATGCAGGACAATGCTCCATCACACGCGTCCAAGTACTCCACAGCGTGGCTGGCAAGAAAGGGTATAAAAGAAGAAAATCTAATGACATGGCCTCCTTGTTCACCTGATCTGAACCCCATTGAGAACCTGTGGTCCATCATCAAATGTGAGATTTACAAGGAGGGAAAACAGTACACCTCTCTGAACAGTGTCTGGGAGGCTGTGGTTGCTGCTGCACGCAATGTTGATGGTGAACAGATCAAAACACTGACAGAATCCATGGATGGCAGGCTTTTGAGTGTCCTTGCAAAGAAAGGTGGCTATATTGGTCACTTATTTGTTTTTGTTTTGTTTTTGAATGTCAGAAATGTATATTTGTGAATGTTGAGATGTTATATTGGTTTCACTGGTAAAAATAAATAATTGAAATGGGTATATATTTGTTTTTTGTTAAGTTGCCTAATAATTATGCACAGTAATAGTCACCTGCACACACAGATATCCCCCTAAAATAACTAAAACTAAAAACAAACTAAAGACTACTTCCAAAAATATTCAGCTTTGATATTAATGAGTTTTTTGGGTTCATTGAGAACATGGTTGTTGTTCAATAATAAAATGAATCCTCAAAAATACAACTTGCCTAATAATTCTGCACTCCCTGTAGGTACAGTGCTCAGGGATCAATGGTAGGTCCTAGGTTGATAAAGAGCGTCCCATAAATACATATATGACACAACCTATAAAATTTGTGATAAATAAACTCAATAGGTACAGTGCTCAGGGATCAATGGTAGGTCCCAAGTTGATAAAGAACGTCCCGACGCGTTTCCTTGAAGGTTAACAAATCTTCAGGGGACCACAACCTTTAAATGTATTGGTCACAAAAATTGACTAAATTGTATGTGTCACAAGTTCTGTCAAATATTTAAATTTCTGCAAGAGGTAGCTCTCAAGTATCCAGAGCAATAGCCACCCTAATGATAAACAGAAATATTGTCATTTGACCAGAAAGGACTCAAAGGACCCCCCCATGACCACCTGAATTAAGGGTCATAGACACAATGGTTACCAAGTAACTGGGTCTAGAGTCATTTCGGTCAAAAGACATTCAAACTAACACGTGACCACCTGTTTGAGGGTCACTAGTTTGATTCATCAATCAGCAAAAATAATAAAGTGACTATCTGTTCAAAAGTCAATCATAAGACATGGTATAACAGATAGACCACCAGTTTAAATAAAATCCAGGTCTAAGACAATACAAATGACCTGAGTTGCACTCAGAGAAACTAAAGAGGCTGTCTCTCAAGCATTGAATCAGCTTTGCTGGTGTATTATCGCCCACCAGATGATGTTAAAAGACAGTTCAATGCTATGTGCCAGAAAGCGCTTGTACAGCGATAAGGTTTGAGCACATGCAGTCAGCAAGGTACTTATCTGTACAGTTGTGATACACCAACTGTTCACAGGGGGGTGCGGGTGTCACGCCTCGGCATTCCGCGTATGGCAGCTGCAACGAGGGTGAGTTCGCGGCTCGTTTAAAAAGCCGTCCAGTTCCGCCCATTCTCCGCCCATTGACGTCATCTCGTCAGCTGATCGGGTCACGTGACAACAGCACGTGATAGTTTCCCGATCAGGTGACCCGGCCGGGAAGGGAGGCGCTCGGCGAGTCATGCTGTCATAGCAACCGCAAACAGAACAGCCTTTATCACGGAGCAAAGACCTAGGCAGATCAGCTGTCAGTCCAGCGGCCGCAAAGGCCATAGCGCCGCCCCAAACCGCACAGGATTGACGTTACAACAGAGCGGATCTGTTTCAATGTGTCAGCGGAGTAGGTAGGCAAGACATCTCCACATGACACATTAAACAATAAATATATATCAGAGATCAATGATTCCTTGATCTCCGAATAGTATGTTTATTTAGAGTTCATATAGTTGGATTTCATAATGACTGTTGTGATTTAAACTAGAAAATATACTTCCACCACAGAAAGCAGCAGCAAATGCAAAAAACAAGAGGAAGAAAAGAGACAAGAAACAGGTAAGGATTGAAAAATGTACAGATTTTAAGAGTACACATAGATGAGTGGATCAATGGGCTTAAGGATCTATGTAACTGTTGAATGACAACTGTTCATTCAATCCCAAAGGAGCCACAGTTTGCAATTGGAAGATCCACCACGTCTCTCTCTGTAAAATCCTCCTGTCCCAATCGCCCCCTCGTCTTGGTTTTTGAACAATTTCAATTCCCATGAATTTTAGGCCAGATATATCGCCTCCATGCACAGTATTGATATGTGTGGCTAGGGGTGTGTCCCTGTCATTCCTGACATCACCCAGATGTTCCCCAACCCGACGGCGTAATTCACGGGTGGTCTTGCCCACATACTCAAGGCCACATATACAGTTAGCTTTATATATAACGCCCCTTGAGCGGCAGTTAACAAATTGTCTAATCTGGTGCGTCTTGCCAGTGACACTGCCACTGCCTTACCTGTTTCTTGTCTCTTTTCTTCCTCTTGTTTTTTGCATTTGCTGCTGCTTTCTGTGGTGGAAGTATATTTTCTAGTTTAAATCACAACAGTCATTATGAAATCCAACTATATGAGCTCTAAATAAACATACTATTCGGAGATCAAGGAATCATTGATCTCTGATATATATTTATTGTTTAATGTGTCATGTGGAGATGTCTTGCCTACCTACTCCGCTGACACATTGAAACAGATCCGCTCTGTTGTAACGTCAATCCTGTGCGGTTTGGGGCGGCGCTATGGCCTTTGCGGCCGCTGGACTGACAGCTGATCTGCCTAGGTCTTTGCTCCGTGATAAAGGCTGTTCTGTTTGCGGTTGCTATAACAGCATGACTCGCCGAGCGCCTCCCTTCCCGGCCGGGTCACCTGATCGGGAAACTATCACGTGCTGTTGTCACGTGACCCGATCAGCTGACGAGATGACGTCAATGGGCGGAGAATGGGCGGAACTGGACGGCTTTTTAAACGAGCCGCGAACTCACCCTCGTTGCAGCTGCCATACGCGGAATGCCGAGGCGTGACACCCGCACCCCCCTGTGAACAGTTGGTGTATCACAACTGTACAGATAAGTACCTTGCTGACTGCATGTGCTCAAACCTTATCGCTGTACAAGCGCTTTCTGGCACATAGCATTGAACTGTCTTTTCATCATCTGGTGGGCGATAATACACCAGCAAAGCTGATTCAATGCTTGAGAGACAGCCTCTTTAGTTTCTCTGAGTGCAACTCAGGTCATTTGTATTGTCTTAGACCTGGATTTTATTTAAACTGGTGGTCTATCTGTTATACCATGTCTTATGATTGACTTTTGAACAGATAGTCACTTTATTATTTTTGCTGATTGATGAATCAAACTAGTGACCCTCAAACAGGTGGTCACGTGTTAGTTTGAATGTCTTTTGACCGAAATGACTCTAGACCCAGTTACTTGGTAACCATTGTGTCTATGACCCTTAATTCAGGTGGTCATGGGGGGGGTCCTTTGAGTCCTTTCTGGTCAAATGACAATATTTCTGTTTATCATTAGGGTGGCTATTGCTCTGGATACTTGAGAGCTACCTCTTGCAGAAATTTAAATATTTGACAGAACTTGTGACACATACAATTTAGTCAATTTTTGTGACCAATACATTTAAAGGTTGTGGTCCCCTGAAGATTTGTTAACCTTCAAGGAAACGCGTCGGGACGTTCTTTATCAACTTGGGACCTACCATTGATCCCTGAGCACTGTACCTATTGAGTTTATTTATCACAAATTTTATAGGTTGTGTCATATATGTATTTATGGGACGCTCTTTATCAACCTAGGACCTACCATTGATCCCTGAGCACTGTACCTATATAGCTCATTCATCGCAATGTATATAGGTTTTCTCATATATACATATATATATAATTTTTGTTTGTCAGTCCTTTATATACTGCCCTCCTTTATCTGATCCGGTATGCTATTCTCTAGAAATAGGGACCACATTCTATCTTTCGGACAAAGCTGGGCAGTCCAGGTCTAGGTAGGGCCAACTAGGGTTGGGATAGATCTTTAGTGTGTTGAGGAGTTAGGATAAGGGACATCTAGGGCTGAGACTCAGCAGTGTGTCCCTCTTACTACGCATCCTCTCTTCTCAACCTATCAATATATCTGTCCCTTCCTCCTTTTTTGGTCCATTTTTTTCTCTCTGCGTTGGCATGCCAACAGAGAGTTGTATGCAATATCCCAATTGCACTCAGTCTAGATTTTTTCTATACATCAAGGGCCTATTATTTTAACTTTTAAAATAAATAAATGTTAAGTATTAATAAAGCTACCCATTTTGTGATTATTCTTTTGGACTTTAGGGTTTAGCCTACTTAAATAGCATCGGTCTGACCAAAACCCTTATCTTGGTTGTGTCAATTGATTTCATTTTTCTTAGAGTATGGCTGGGTTTCTCTCCACTGGTGTTGATAAACAACTATTACTCTCTGAGGCTAGTGAGGTCTTCTCGGAGAAAACACTAGTACAGAGTAAATACGCACCTTCATTTAAAGCAGCATTTAAAGATCTTACTAAAATCTACAAAGAGCAAATTACTTCATGGTGGGAGATCCAGTCAATTGAAAACTACCTGAAGAATAAAATTGTCCCTAGAGGATTGAGGATCACTCTGACACCGGCTAATAGATGTAGAACTGCCTCGTTGATTAGTAAATGGGAAGAGGAAGCCACAAAAAGCTCGCTGCGGTTTATGCAGCTATTACTAGACGAGGAGAAGAGCAATCTTGTAATCTTAGAAAATAAACTGAGAGAACAGATTGAGCTCACACAAAAATTTAAAACTGAGACAGAGTTTAACAATAAGGAATTACAACTTAAAAACATCTTGGAAAAATTCCAATTCCATCTAAAAGAACGAAAACATCGTCAGTTTAATCGTGATCTCCAAGATTTTAGGGAAAATAGAGTTTACTCCACTGTAGATCGCAATACCTCGCAACATAAAAGACCAGAGACGGATGTTACATCCAGTGAAACTGATGCCTCTGATAACGAGAGAGAGGCAGGCCACTACAACAGAGGTAGAGGTAGAGGTCAACAGAGGATAGGACGTCGCAGAGGAGATAGGAAGAATTCAAGAGGCAGTCAGACTGGTGCTGGGCTTGATTTTTTAGAGACACCCTATCCACTCCGCAATCGGGGTCCTCAGAAATTACCACTACAGACAACAAGGCCCCAGGGAAATATAGCCAAATAGTCAACTTATCTAGCCAGTCTCTACAGGATTCGGAGATGTGCATTCTAAGTAAGGGCCTGTCCTTTGTCCCTGCATCAAGTTTCGACCTTTTCAGCTGGGTGAGAGACATCCATCTCTTTGCGAGGAAACTCAGGTGGCGCAAACATTTTGCGCTGGTTGAGAAACGTGAAAGCAAGGAGATGGGTGTCTCACCAGATATTTTGAAGGATGTCCGTCTGTTATTTAGCCTTAGTGAGAGTGTACCTCAGGAAGGTAAGGGTCCATTTACCACTCTGAAGAACAAAAGTGTTAAAACTCCACCTTCAGGGGATCCGACTTGCATCGATGTATTTGTTAATCAAGTATGTCGAGACTTGTCAAACCTGGTACCATCTTTACACGACTTTAATTGCAGCAAAGCTGAATACAAATCTCTACAAAATCTTGAACTAAAGAAAAATCTCACCATCAAACCTTCTGATAAAGGGGGGAACATTGTCCTGATGGATACTGCAGACTATAGGGCAATGTGCCAGTCTTTACTCAGTGATGGAGACACTTATGAGAAACTCAATAGTGACCCTACTGGCACTTTTCAGCAAGAACTGATTTGCATTCTACGGGAAGCCAAAATGGAAGATCTGATCTCAGGGGAGGAATTTGATTTCCTTTATAAAAAACATCCAACCCTAGCCACCTTTTACAGTTTACCAAAAATTCACAAGGGGGGCACCCCTGTTAAAGGTCGCCCCATCGTGTCGGGTGTAAACAGCTTGACACAGAATGTGGGGATCTATATAGATCACATTTTGGCACCTTTTGTCAAGACCTTGCCCTCTTACCTGAGGGACACGAGCGATCTATTGGGTCGCTTAGAGGGAGTTTCCATGGAGGAGGGCACATCTTTGGCCTCGATTAAGGTGGAGGCCCTATACTCCTCAATACCCCATACCCTAGGATTGAGGGCTGTGGAAACATTCTTGAGTACAAGGGGACGTCAGTTCCATTTACATAACTCATTTGTCTTACGTCTATTGAATTTTGTCTTGACAAGAAATTTCTTTTTGTTCGACGGGGTTCTGTACCACCAGCTCAGGGGCACTGCGATGGGGAGTTCTTGTGCCCCATCGTATGCAAATTTGTTCCTGGGCTGGTGGGAACGGACCCTGGTATTCAACGATACACCTAATAATTTCATCCCATGTGTTTTAACATGGGCCAGATTTATAGACGATATTTTTGTCGTCTGAAAGGGGAATGAGAGTGAGTTCATTGCATTCATAAAAGAATTGAACATTAATTCCATCAATATGAGATTCACCTTTGAATTCAAAACCGACACCTTGCCCTTCCTGGATATAGAGATATCAAGGGACAAGGATAATATGTTACAAACTAAAACATTTAGGAAACCTACCTCCACGAATGCGCTGTTACATTGGACGAGTCATCATCCACAACCCCTCAAAAGAGGGATACCGGTGGGACAGTACCTGCGTATTAGGAGGAACTGTTCCACCTGGCATGATTTTAAGAAACAGGCTCAAGATCTACGGTGCAGGTTTCGTGAGAGGGGGTATCCAGATGCTGTTTTGAGATCAGCTTATAGGAGGGCTTGTAATAGCAAGAGGGATGAACTATTATACCCTAAACCAAAAATAACAACCAGTGGACCGATACGTCTGATAGGCACATTTGATGGTGCATCGGATGAAGTAAAACAGATACTCAGGAACCACTGGGAGGTCCTCCTACTAGACCCTGATATCAGAAATGCCATCTCCGAGACAGTACAGGTCACATATCGCAGGGGTTTGAGCCTCAAGGACCGATTGGTCCACAGCCACTTCAGCGAAAACCAGGAGGGCAGAGAAACTTGGCTCCGACGACCTGTTGGTAGTTTTCGCTGCAGTGGCTGTATAGCGTGCCCTCACATTACACAGGGACGCACATTTTGTGGCAGTGTCACTGGCAAGACGCACCAGATTAGACAATTTGTTAACTGCCGCTCAAGGGGCGTTATATATAAAGCTAACTGTATATGTGGCCTTGAGTATGTGGGCAAGACCACCCGTGAATTACGCCGTCGGGTTGGGGAACATCTGGGTGATGTCAGGAATGACAGGGACACACCCCTAGCCACACATATCAATACTGTGCATGGAGGCGATATATCTGGCCTAAAATTCATGGGAATTGAAATTGTTCAAAAACCAAGACGAGGGGGCGATTGGGACAGGAGGATTTTACAGAGAGAGACGTGGTGGATCTTCCAATTGCAAACTGTGGCTCCTTTGGGATTGAATGAACAGTTGTCATTCAACAGTTACATAGATCCTTAAGCCCATTGATCCACTCATCTATGTGTACTCTTAAAATCTGTACATTTTTCAATCCTTACCTGTTTCTTGTCTCTTTTCTTCCTCTTGTTTTTTGCATTTGCTGCTGCTTTCTGTGGTGGAAGTATATTTTCTAGTTTAAATCACAACAGTCATTATGAAATCCAACTATATGAGCTCTAAATAAACATACTATTCGGAGATCAAGGAATCATTGATCTCTGATATATATTTATTGTTTAATGTGTCATGTGGAGATGTCTTGCCTACCTACTCCGCTGACACATTGAAACAGATCCGCTCTGTTGTAACGTCAATCCTGTGCGGTTTGGGGCGGCGCTATGGCCTTTGCGGCCGCTGGACTGACAGCTGATCTGCCTAGGTCTTTGCTCCGTGATAAAGGCTGTTCTGTTTGCGGTTGCTATGACAGCATGACTCGCCGAGCGCCTCCCTTCCCGGCCGGGTCACCTGATCGGGAAACTATCACGTGCTGTTGTCACGTGACCCGATCAGCTGACGAGATGACGTCAATGGGCGGAGAATGGGCGGAACTGGACGGCTTTTTAAACGAGCCGCGAACTCACCCTCGTTGCAGCTGCCATACGCGGAATGCCGAGGCGTGACACCCGCACCCCCCTGTGAACAGTTGGTGTATCACAACTGTACAGATAAGTACCTTGCTGACTGCATGTGCTCAAACCTTATCGCTGTACAAGCGCTTTCTGGCACATAGCATTGAACTGTCTTTTAACATCATCTGGTGGGCGATAATACACCAGCAAAGCTGATTCAATGCTTGAGAGACAGCCTCTTTAGTTTCTCTGAGTGCAACTCAGGTCATTTGTATTGTCTTAGACCTGGATTTTATTTAAACTGGTGGTCTATCTGTTATACCATGTCTTATGATTGACTTTTGAACAGATAGTCACTTTATTATTTTTGCTGATTGATGAATCAAACTAGTGACCCTCAAACAGGTGGTCACGTGTTAGTTTGAATGTCTTTTGACCGAAATGACTCTAGACCCAGTTACTTGGTAACCATTGTGTCTATGACCCTTAATTCAGGTGGTCATGGGGGGGGTCCTTTGAGTCCTTTCTGGTCAAATGACAATATTTCTGTTTATCATTAGGGTGGCTATTGCTCTGGATACTTGAGAGCTACCTCTTGCAGAAATTTAAATATTTGACAGAACTTGTGACACATACAATTTAGTCAATTTTTGTGACCAATACATTTAAAGGTTGTGGTCCCCTGAAGATTTGTTAACCTTCAAGGAAACGCGTCGGGACGTTCTTTATCAACTTGGGACCTACCATTGATCCCTGAGCACTGTACCTATTGAGTTTATTTATCACAAATTTTATAGGTTGTGTCATATATGTATTTATGGGACGCTCTTTATCAACCTAGGACCTACCATTGATCCCTGAGCACTGTACCTATATAGCTCATTCATCGCAATGTATATAGGTTTTCTCATATATACATATATATATAATTTTTGTTTGTCAGTCCTTTATATACTGCCCTCCTTTATCTGATCCGGTATGCTATTCTCTAGAAATAGGGACCACATTCTATCTTTCGGACAAAGCTGGGCAGTCCAGGTCTAGGTAGGGCCAACTAGGGTTGGGATAGATCTTTAGTGTGTTGAGGAGTTAGGATAAGGGACATCTAGGGCTGAGACTCAGCAGTGTGTCCCTCTTACTACGCATCCTCTCTTCTCAACCTATCAATATATCTGTCCCTTCCTCCTTTTTTGGTCCATTTTTTTCTCTCTGCGTTGGCATGCCAACAGAGAGTTGTATGCAATATCCCAATTGCACTCAGTCTAGATTTTTTCTATACATCAAGGGCCTATTATTTTAACTTTTAAAATAAATAAATGTTAAGTATTAATAAAGCTACCCATTTTGTGATTATTCTTTAGGACTTTAGGGTTTAGCCTACTTAAATAGCATCGGTCTGACCAAAACCCTTATCTTGGTTGTGTCAATTGATATAATACAGTAGGGAATAAAGTCAAGATTTCACTAATATATATAGGAGATTTATTGAGGAATTAAGCACGGTCACTAAATTTTAAAGTGTAGATAAATGGAAGGTGGATATAGGGGAATGTAACCCTTCACAATGGCGGGAAATATACCAAAACATCAAGAAGTCTTCCCCTTCACGACAACACCGGTTGACACAATTCAAAATCATACACCGTTTATATGTTACCCCGAGTCTTTTATCCAAAATGTATAGTAATAAGGGACAAGATTTCAGCTGCTTGAAATGTTCCCTTGTAGACGCAGGGTTTGTACACATGCTGTGGGATTGCCCAGCTATTAAGATCTTTTGGGGCAGTATATTCCAGGCGGCACAAAGTGGGAATAATCCCCCCTTAACTATCCGAGTAGCTGTGCTTGGACTTCTCCCCCCCGAGTACAAAAAAAGAACTACCAAAAATGAACAGGTCTACTGGTTGAAGGGATTCTTATTGGCCAAGGTAATAATCCTGAGACAATGGGTGAAAGAGAGATCGCCAACAATAGATGAATGGCAAAGCTTAATGGCAAGAATAACAGACTTTGAGGGTATGAAACGGCGCGGGGTGAGCTATGCCACAGAAATCGGCGTGTAGAGACGGGAAATGGCGAGAAGAAATACCCTGACTGGAACTGATGACCACCCATTCTCTGTGATTACCGCCCAATATAAACAAATAAACTCTTAAGTACCTTTAAGTAATAAATACCACTACAACAGTTCACATTAATTCGTTAGCCATGTTTTTAATCCAATTTTATATTTTTTGTTCTTTTAAACATATGTATTTGACCTGTATTTGTACTGGCCTGCATTAAAATAGATATCCATTGACCGTGTAATATACCTCTGGCCACATAATCACTTGATCTTTTCTGTCCGGTGAATGCCTAATGTTTGGGGCCTGTAGTCCAGTGGCTTACAGTAACATTTTTATCCATTGACCGCATAATGTACCTCGAGCCACATAATCAGAATTTCTTTTATGTCAGATGAATGCCTAATTTTTAAGGCATGTACACCGGTGGCCTAAAATAAAACATTTCTAGGCTTCAACAGGGCACATTTCAGAGAATTTCCCTTTAAGATGCATAAAAATGTCCCCTGATTAAGATA
This sequence comes from Bufo bufo, assembly GCF_905171765.1. Lineage (NCBI taxonomy): Eukaryota > Metazoa > Chordata > Amphibia > Anura > Bufonidae > Bufo > Bufo bufo. Next base: position 129,487,145 of record NC_053397.1, on the reverse strand, counting down.
CATATTTTTTGTTGGAATTTTTGTCATTGATCCCCCTCTAATATGTCACTGTCCATGTTGTGGGACTATTTGTACAATTCTACTAAGTATTTGGTGGCTGCAAATATGAGCTAAAGGTTTTTTGGGTTCACCTGCCATTAAAGTGAATGGGGCCCGCCGCGAACTTGCGGTGCGCGAACATTTGATCGCGTTCGCACGATCGCGTTCGTGAACCGTGCCGGCTGATGTGCATCGCTAATCTCAGACATGTGTGATGCACACCGGAGGAGGGGCTAACAGGTTTATACTCTGCTACCCACGTTCTCTCAGCAGACTCCACCAGGCCCTCCATCTAGGTAGGATGTGAGTATAATTGCCGTATTTCTCTTGTACACCCTGTGTTGTCGGTCATGTGTTATAACTGGGTAGACAGCCATGGGTTATAGCATGATCGACAAAGTCTCCACCCCATTTAGGCTAGTGATGTTTATTTACTTTTTATTATTCTGTATGTGATTTCTTTGTGTTATCGTATATTTAATCACTTAACAAATATTTATTCATGTACAGATATTATGATTTTTGGGAGGAGAGGTTATAAAAAAATTGTGTTTCTGGCATAGTTTTTTTTTTTTCTTTGCAATCTTCACAGGGTAGATCATGTGATATTTTTTACAGAGCAGGTCGTTATGGATGCAGCAATACCAAATATGTTTATATTTTTATTTCTGTTGAGTTTTATACAATAAAAGGATTTTTTGTGAAGAGAACATGTATTATTGTCAATATTTTTGAGAGTCACATTTGTTTATATTTTTCTGGCGATGGTCTTTTGTAAGGGCTCATTTTTTGCAGGTTGAGTTGACATTTTAATTGGTACCATTTTAGGGTACTTTTAAATTGCTCGATATTTTTTTTTTTTTACAGTGTTTACCTGATGAGGTAGATCATGTAATATTATTATAGAGCTGTTTATTACAGATGTGACAATAACTAATATTTCATTTAATTTTTTTCAATTGTAAAAGGCTTTATGAGGGAAAAGGAGCACTTTTTTGGTGGAAACGTTTATTTTTATTAAACACTATTTTTTTTTTACTTTTAATTTTGTTCCACTAGGGGAATTCAACTCGTGAGGGTCTGAGACCTTCTACAATGAATTACAATACATAGTGCATTGTGACTGCCAATATTACACTTGCCTAGGAGACCCAGTTACCTATGAGACCTGGCCTAGGGGGTCAGAGAGGGATCTCCCTATTTTTGTAAATTCCTTACATGTGGCATCAACATTTATTGTAGTACCTAAGGGTATTGGAGTTTTCACCTATGCCGGCAGTTACAGAAGGCTGTCAGTATCAGCTGCTGTGCCTGCCTGGTTAGAACGCAGTACATGTACAGTACTGGTTATCAAGTCACTTGCAGCAGTACAATAGCTAGTCGTCTATAGGCTATACAATTTTTGGATAGTTTCTAATATGAAAAAGCATAACATGTGACAGCACTGAGTGATTTTAAACTCGCTGTTTGTTAATATTGTCAACCATGCGTTTGCTCATAGTTATATTGTAACGGTCGCGTACACACACACACACAGGGGGGAGGGAAGTGACCACTGCGCTCCACCCTTACCCCTGCCTACTTGCCTCGCGAGTCCTAATGACAGGGGACAACTGGACGGCAATCCCTAACTTGGAATAAGTGCAGGGATGACAGACAGACAAACAACAGGACGTGAACGGACCGAGTCAATACCAGGAAAGCTGCAAAGTACAAATGGAGCAAGCAGAGAGTAGTCAGGAGAAGCCGTGGTCATAAATACCAGGAGAGCAGAGAAGTACAAAAGGAGTCCTAAGAGAGTAGTCAGGTAGGAGCCGAGGTCACAATACCAGGACAGATGCGCAGTACAGGAGGAGCAGGCAAAAGGATGGTCAGGGAACAGGATCAGGTAAGTATTCAGCAGTCCAACAAATAGCCAGGAACCTAGAAATTAACAGGCAACCTGTAGCCAGCAGGCTGCCTGTATTTATAGTAGGGAGTGAGGGTCATGTGACGTGGTCAGCGTCACATGACCGACAGACCAACCAGTCGAGCACCGAGTGATCAGCTCGGCGCTCAAGGCAGACTAGGAGCAGGGAGCCACCCAGCTAGTAAAGCCGCCCTGGGAATGAGGTCAAACACAGAACCTCATTCTAAAAGCTAAGCAACAGTTCTGCGGGCAATGGGGGACAGAGTGCACCTTCGGAACCCCGTGACATATATACTGTATGTCAGTGTCACTCTGACATTTTCTATGGCTAGCATTGCATTAAAGAGCTTAAACGGGGGAGTGGAAAAAAAGGAAAAATGTGTGTAAAAAATGAGACAATCATAAGATACAAAGGATATCTGAGTTGTTCGGACACAAATGAAATTTTTTTCAAAAATTCTATGTTTTACAGGTTGGTCTTGATGGACGTTTAATTTTTTCCAATCTAAACAACTATGTAACTATGTATTCGGACACAAAACAAATTTCAAGGAGTTTGCACATCTCTAATTCAATTACTATGTTTTTGCCAAAAGGTGGTGGGGGGGGATTTTAGCGCATCTTATAGGGCGAATACTAATGAGATTATGGAAGTGCTCGTTAGTACATTAGGACTGTGGGGGGGGGGGTGAATATTAGAGATGTCGCAAACATAAAATTTTCCATTCGCGAACGGCGAACACGAATTTCCGCAAATGTTCGCGAACGGGCGAACCGCCATAGACTTCAATAGGCAGACAAATTTTAAAACCCACAGGGACTCTTTCTGGCCACAATAGTGATGGAAAAGTTGTTTCAAGGGGACTAACACCTGGACTGTGGCATGCCAGAGGGGGATCCATGGAAAAACTCCCATGGAAAATTACGCAGTTGACGCAGAGTCTGGTTTTAATCCATAAAGGGCATAAATCACCTAACATTCCTAAATTGTTTGGAATAACATGCTTTAAAACATCAGGTATGATGTTGTATCGATCAGGTAGTGTAAGAGTTACGCCCGCTTCACAGTGACAGACCAAACTCCCCGTTTAACGCACCGCAACATTTGCACAACCGCAAACTCCCCATTTGCACAAGGTTGGATACCAAGCTAGCCATGTCCAGTTCCTTGTCCTCACTGACGTCATTGAAGGTCTCTTCCTCCACCCAGCCACGTACAACACCAAAGGTCCCCGAAAGGTGACAACAAGCCCCCTGGGACGCCTGCTGTGGTTGGTCTTCCACCTCCTCAAAGCCACCTTGCCGCAGGTCCAGCAATCGACGACAAGGCTGCTTCTGGTGGTGATGGTGACCACAACTCTTCCTCTTCATGCTCATCTACGGCCTGATCCAGCACTCTTCGCAGGGCACGCTCCAGAAAAAACGCATATGGGATGAGGTCGATTATGTTGCCTTGGGTTTGACTGACCAGGTTTGTCACCTCCGCAAAAGGACGCATGAGCCTACAGCCATTGTGCATGAGCGTTCAGTAACGCGGCCAATAAATACCCAGCTCCGCAGAGGCTGTCCTCTTTTTTTTTTTATTAAGAAAATCTGTTCTTACCAGTTTAATCTCTGTTTTGTCCCCCATCAGGGGCCGGTGTATGGAATAGATTTTAGGAACCGGGAGATGGAAAAAGATGGTTGGTCGGTCCTCTTACTTCAAATTTGGGGCACTGCTCATGCCCCGTGCAATGTACTGTGCCACCCTATATGAGTGGTGTGTTAAGTAGTACTATTCCTATCAGTTTAATCCCTGTTACATGCCCTATCAGGGGCCGGTGTATGGAATAGATTTTAGGAACCTGGAGATGGAAAAAGATGCTTGGTCGGTCCTCTTACTTCCAATTTGGGGCACTGCGCGTGCGCAAGTCAATGTACTGTGCTACCCTATATGAGTGGTATGTTAAGTAGTACTATTCCTATCAGTTTAATCCCTGTTACGTCCCCTATCAGGGGCCGGTGTATGGAATAGATTTTAGGAACCGGGAGATGGAAAAAGATGCTTGGTCGGTCCTCTTACTTCCAATTTGGGAAGTGACCCAGAAAACAATGATTCTGCAGTGTGGGCCCATTGTTGGCCTAGTAGGCTTTAATGATCACCTTAGATGATCACAAAGAAAATTAATGTTTTTTCTATGCAAAATTATCCAGCTGATCGCTTTTGGTCTGTTCAGAATGAATCAACGACCTTATCATCTGGGGTGTGCCAACATTGCCATTGCCAACACACTCATAGAGGTGATCGCTTCATTGTGATACGCAAGCCCCTTCATCACAACAAGGTAACGATCACGAAGGGGAATTGACACATGTATGTGCATTTTTTTTGTTTTGTTTTTTTAAGCCACAGTGCAGCCCCAGAGGCCAGAAAAATTAGGCATGTACACATGCCTAAAAAATTAGGTACTGTTGCAGCCGCTGCTGTAGCAGCGTGCGGAAAAATTTATGTTTTCCAGTCAGAAAGTACACTAAAACATTGCGGCTTGAACCCTAGTTGGTGGCGGAGACGTCACGCAAGTCATCCGGCATGCAGAGATTAAATACAGCAGCGTGTGGACCATTTTTAGCCCAAGGCATCTCATCAGGCCTTTTTTAGTCAAATGCATCCCCCACTGTCAGTCCCTTCGGGATCCATGCCTCATTCATCTTAATAAAGGTGAGGTAATCTAGACTTTGACCTAGGCGACTTCTCTTCTTAGTGACAATACCTCCTGCTGCACTGAAGGTCCTTTCTGACAGGACACTTGAAGCGGGGCAGGCCAGAAGTTCTATCGTAAATTGGGAGAGCTCAGGCCACAGGTCAAGCCTGCACACCCAGTAGTCAAGGGGTTCATCGCTCCTCAGAGTGTCGATATCTGCAGTTAAGGCGAGGTAGTCTGCTATCTGTCGGTCAAGTCGTATTCTGAGGGTGGACCCCGAAGGGCTGTGGCGATGCGTAGGACTTAAAAAGCTCTGCATGTTCTCCATCAACAACACGTCTGTAAAGCGTCCTGTCCTTGCCGGCGTGGTCGTGGTAGGAGGAGGATTACTTTCACCTCTTCCCCTGTTAGATTCCAGTTGTGCTGTGACATCACCCTTATAGACTGTGTAAAGCATACTTTTTAACTTGTTTTGGAACTGCTGCATCCTTTCCGACTTCCGGTAATTCGGTAACATTTCAGCCACTTTCTGCTTTCTGCTTCTGCAGTATAGGTCGTTCTCCTTTAGCCTTTTTATACGAGGGTCCCTCAACAGGCATGACAGCATGAAAGACTCCATTTGAACAAGGATGGATGCCGAGCTACTCATGTCCCGTTCCTCGTCCTCACTGATCTCATTGAAGGTCTGTTCTTCCCCCCCAGCCACGTACAACACCACGGGTGCCAGATAGGTGACAACGAGCACCCTGGGATGCCTGCTGTGGTTGGTCTTCCTCCTCCTCAAAGCCACATTCCTCCTCTGACTCCTCTTCCTCAGACTCCTCTTCCAGCGTTGCCGCAGGTCCAGCAAGCGATGCTGATAAGGCTGTTTCTGGTGGTGATGGTGACCACAACTCTTCCTCTTCCTCTTCACGCTCATCTACGGCCTGATCCAGCACTCTTCGCAGGGCACGCTCCAGGAAGAAAACAAATGGGATGATGTCGCTGATGGTGCCTTCGGTGCGACTGACTATGTTTGTCACCTCCTCAAAAGGACGCATGAGCCTACAGGCATTGCGCATGAGCGTCCAGTAACGTGGCAAAAAAATACCCAGCTTCGCAGAGGCTGTCCTAGCACCCCGGTCATACAAATACTCGTTGACGGCTTTTTCTTATTGGAGCAGGCGGTCGAACATTAGGAGGGTTGAATTCCAACGTGTCGGGCTGGCGCAGATCAAGCGCCTCACTGGCATGTTATTTTGCGCGCTGAATATCGGAAAAGTGCGCCATGGCCGTGTAGGAACGCCTGAAATGGCCACAACCTTCCTGGCCTGCTTGAGAACGTCCTGTAAGCCTGGGTACTTATGCACAAAGCGTTGTACGATCATATTTAACACATGTGCCATGCACGGCACATGTGTCAACTTGCCCAAATTCAATGCCGCCAACAAATTGCTTCCGTTGTCACACACCACTTTGCCGATCTCCAGTTGGTGCGGAGTCAGCCACTGATCCACCTGTGCGTTCAGGGCGGACAGGAGTGCTGGTGCGGTGTGACTCTCTGCTTTCAGGCAAGTCAACCCCAAGAAGGCGTGACACTGTCGTATCCGGGATGTGGAATAGCCCCAGGGTAGCTAAGGGGGTGCAGTTGATGTGGAGCAAGACACAGCAGCAGAAGAGGACTCAGCCGAGGAGGTTAGCAAAGAGGATGGCGTAGTAGAAGTAGAGAAGGTGGCAGCAGGTCTGCCTGCAAGTCGTGGCAGTGTCACCAACTCCTCTGCAGAGCCACGCATTCCATGCTTGGCAGCTGTCAGCAGGTTTACCCAATGCGCAGTGTACGTGATAAACCTGCGCTGACCGTGCTTTGCAGACCAGGTATCAGTGGTCAGATGGACCCTTGCCCCAACACTGTGTGCCAGACATGCCATGACTTCCTTTTCCACAATAGAGTACAGGTGGGGATTGCCTTTTGTGAAAAAAAAATTTGGCCGGGTACCTTCCACTGCGGTGTCCCAATAGCTACAAATTTTTTGAAGGCCTCAGACTCCACCAGCTTGTATGGGAAAAGCTGGCGGGCTAAAAGTTCCGACAAGCCAGCTGTCAGACGCCGGGCAAGGAGGTGGCTCTGTGACATTGGCTTCTTACGCTCAAACATTTCCTTGACAGACACCTGACTGTGGGCAGATGAGCAGGAACTGCTGAAGGTGAGAGGCGGAGTGGCGGGTGGTTGAGAGGGAGCAAGGAGGACCGCAGTGGTTGACATGGCTGAAGATGCTGGACCAGGAGGAGAATGGTGGCTTTGAGTTTGTGTGCTGCTTGTACTCATCATGTGTTGATCCCATAGGCGTTTGTGATGTGAGATCATGTGCCTTCGCAAAGCAGTTGTACCTAGGTGGGTGTTGGACTTCCCACGACTTAGTTTCTTTTGGCACAGGTTGCAAATGGCATCGCTGTTATCAGAGGCAGACACACACATAAAATGCCACACTGCTGAGCTTTGCAATGACAGCATTCTGGTGGTGGCAACAGCATGCGTTGATTGGCGTGCTGTCTGGCTGACCCCGGGTGCCGATACATGCTGTCTGACTGTGCCACTCGCTCCTTGCGACGACCTCCCCCTGCTTCCAACTCGTCTCCTCCTCCTCTCTGTCCTGATTGGGTGTCCTGTGTTAGCCAGTCAACTATGTCCTCAGAACTTTTCGAGTTCAGGGTACATGGCCTCTGAACACTGGGCATTATTCTAGGGCCAAAGGAAATCACAGCACCACGACCACGACGGCCCCTGCGGGATGGCCTGCCTCTGCCTGTCATTTTTTTTTGATTAGTGGTACTATGCGTGCAAGGTACTGTGCCACCCGATATGAGTGGTGGGCAGTGGGCACAGTACAGTCTGTGGGCCTGACACACACTGACAGGCAACTGCAATTATATTACAGAGAAAAAATATATATTACTTTTTTATCTGCAAGGTACTGTGCCACCAGATATGAGTGGTGGGCACTGGCAGTTCGCACAGTACACTCTGTGGGCCTGACACACACTGGCAGGCAACTGCAATATATATATATATATATGTAAAATAAAAAGCAGACTGATGTACTAGTCCTAAAAAGGGCTTTTTGGGGTGCTGTCAGGACGCTGTCCTTACAGCAGATGAGTCTTTGAGGACTGGAGTGGACACAGAACACTGGCCTAGCTAACGATTTCCCTATTAATTCAGCAACAGCAGCACTCTCCCTGCTCTCACTAACACTGTTGCTTCAGAATGAATCTAAGATGGATGATGTCCTTGATTTTTGATAGGAGGTGGGAGGGTCTGGGAGGGAGGGTATGCTGATTGGCTGGAATGTGTCTGCTGACTGTGAGGTACAGGGTCAAAGTTTGCTCAATGATGACGTATAGGGGGCGGACCGAACATCGCATATGTTCGCCCACGGGGCGAACACGAACAAGCGATGTTCGCCGGTGAATAGTTCAGGACATCTCTAGTGATTATGCGCTCCCTATGCAGGCTCTGTACTCATAACTAGCTGGTCTTCTTCTACCGGCGCCACACACTGTGCTGTGACCTGCAAAGTGTGAGGACATAGTCGTGCTCTGTGACCTCATGCTGTGTGACGTCGGGTCACACCACATTACGGCAGGAAGAGCGCTGGATCCTAGGTGCATCGGCGGCATCCGGAACTGGACAGATGAGTTAATTTATTTTTTTGTCTGTTATAAGGTCCGATTAACATTGGGGGTCTGATATGAGGTCTAATTATTATTGGGGGTGGTCTCATCTGAGGTCTTATTAACATTGGGGGTCTGAGGTTTAATTAACATTGGGGGTTAGATATGAAGTCTGATTGGAGGTCTCAGCTGGGGTCTAATTAACATTTGGGGTCTGATTTGAGGTGTGATTAACATTGGGGGTCTGATCTAAGGGGTCTAAGCTTGGGGTCTAAGCTTAAGTCTAATTAACATTGGGGTCTAAACTGAAGTCTGATTAACATTTTCGGTCTGATTGAGGGTCTGATCTGATGCCTGATTAATATTGGCAGTCTGATATGAGGTCTCATGAAAAATATTTTTTTCTTATTTTCCTCCTCTGAAACCTTGGTGCTTTTTATGGGCGTCTTATAAGATAAAAATGCCTCTTATAGGGTAAAAACCAAGGCAATTATTAATTAATTGTTTAGTTTCAGTCATAAAATATAACAAATTAATTCATCTTACCTTGTTTTCTTTTTATCTAAAAAAGAATACATTGTAAAATTGTGTTAATTAGATTTTCTAATGATCCTAACTTTATATTGATTATAATGATTTCTAACTTTATATGAATATTTGAATAATATGTTGGAAAATGTGAACTATTGATGGAGACTGGAAAGAAAAATTAGGTAGCAAATAGTGATGAGCGGCAGGGGTCATATTCGAATTTGCGATATTTTGCGAATACTTTGTAGAATATTCGCAAATTTGAATATTCGTTATATTCTAATTTTTTTTTACTCTAAAAATCGGCAATGTAGGTAAAAAAGGAATATATAGCACTATATTCGATATAGTGCTATATATTAGTTTTTTAGAATATTCGTCATTTTTTTGACAAGCAACTTAAGCAGGGAGGAATCATAACTTCAGATGGAAAAAAAGATGATGAATATTCTAAAAAACGAATATATAGCACTATATTGAATATAGTGCTATATATTCTTTTGACCCACGCCTGTATTTTTCCCGTAACATTCGCATATTACGCGATCATTACATTGCCGATTTTTAGAGTAACAAAAAATGACGAATATTCGCAAAACTAATATATAGCACTATATTCAAAAATGACGTTTCGGTCCGCTTACTGGGACCATTCTCAAGCTTGAGAATGGTCCCAGTAAGCAGACTGAAACGTCGCATAGGTGAATAAAGGATTCCACTTTTTCTTCACCAACGGATGTGCCGCGGTGTCATTTATTTATTCTACGTTATACACCTTGGTAAAGTGTTTTCATCGCTGGCACCCAAATACTGGCTACTAGGAGTGCTGCCCTGAACTTCCGCAACTAATTTTATATAATATATATATATATATATATATATATATATATATATATAAAAATAAATATATAGTAAAAACACAGAAAAACAGCAGCACAGTCACTGGTGAATGTAGGTGCAAAACCTTTGGTATCCTAGACTAAAGATCCAGTAGAAGTCCAGATAGCATTCCAAATGAGGCAGTACTCTAAATGCAAGTGAAAAAGGTGGACCTGCTTTATGTCAGATAGCAGGGTTGCTGTTTGACTCCTGGGTCCTTCCGACAACTAGGGCTGTGCCTATTTGTCAGAGTAGGTCCCACTCTAAGAGGCAACCTTGACATGGTGAGTGGGCTTATGCCTTTTGATCAAAATGTACACTAATGCCTCTTGTACAGCATGCAGTATAGGGGGTTGTACAGTTAATATTGCACTGAGAAGCGAGTTTAATTAGATCTAAGCATAGCATTGTGGATGTGCGATCCAGTTCTGTCTCTCTCCCCTTGATATAAGACCTGCTTTATTCGCTTATGTAATGTTTCAGCCAAGCACAATTGACAAAGGTCTCTGGGCTGGCTTGAAATGTTGCATGGGTGAATAAAGCAGGTCCACCCCTCTTTTCACTCATTTAGAGTGTTGCCTGTTTTTTTGGACTACTATACTATACACTTTTTGGAGTACTGTACACTTAAAGTTGGCTGGGTGCAATCCCCCTCAGGATCAGTGATTAAGATCCACGGATAATACACAAATGGAAAAAAGAGGCAGCACTCCAAAAATTAAGTGAAAATGTGGATGTCTTTATTCACCCATGCATCAGCAACGTTTCAGCTCTGCTCAATGGAGCCTTGATCAAGCAATGTACAGGTATATATACACATATGTGTTAAATAATCAAAGAGTGCATAATTACATTCTTATAAAGATCTATGTGATGATCAAAAGTCTTTTTCATGATTTCAGAGACCAATAAATAAGTATAATTCCAAGTGACATGATTTGATCATATATAAAGTTAATTTCTCAATATACATAGTGTAAAAAACATATTTACATTGATTAGTGATAGAATGAGTATGGACCTGTGTAGACAAATAAAAAAACAATTTATAAAATCCATAGCATGTACAGGGTTTACCTAGCCTGGGGCTCCACGTGGACCAGTATTGGTGTCCCCCTGTTTCCACAGCGCATAAGCTACTGAGATGTGTAATCACACTCTCGCGAGGAGCGCACTCACTGAGGAGAAACTACTCCAAGATGGACAATCACTGCTCAGTTGCCAAAGCACCTGTGTGTGCCAGTAGTGTCAGCGCACACGTCAGGCATATAAAGTAAGTCACTGGTGTCTCCATGGAGACCAACAACAAAAACATTGCGCACTAGCTAAATGTAGTAGCCGCATTCTCAACTATTCTGTTGAATATATAATCAGTAAGAAGGTGGCCATAAGTACAAGTGCGGCCCTGGGGAGTTAGGAGACCCATGAGAAATCGGGTGATCCCACGACCCAAAACGGAGAAAAAAGCTTGGGGCACAATTCCATGTCCCCAGTCTATTCCTCATGATGTGAAGCCTTTTGGATAATGAATATGGGCAGCTGTAATCCAAATGACTTACCTCAAAACAGATTCTTTATTATTTTTGTTGGTGTCTGTTCACATTATGTTACTGAAAACCAATAGTTTTTTCCATGTATTCTTGTGCTTTCTTGCATATTCTCTATAGGCACAGTCCACTGTTCCATGCCAGATTTTCCAAAGTGTTGTTCTCCATCCATGGCTTGTGCAGTACGCAGACCTGCAGGGTATTGCGATGGTGAGGTCACGGTTAATAGGCAAACGAGGGTTGCTCTTGGTTACTCACAGTTTATAGGAGACCCTGGGCAGGCGTACAGCAGTGATGGAGAGGCTGGCACAGAAGTCCTCTGGGGCACTCTCAGTGTATAGGGACCAGGCCGGTGGTAGGCGAGGTGCCCTGGGTGTTGCAGGTTTAATGTGCCAGTGGCAAGATCCCTTTAAGTTTGTGACGCCAGTGCCGGTAACGGTGGCACACCGATTTATAATAGGAATAATTGAGGAACACGATGTTGTGGTGAACCAGAACTTCCTTTTACTGGAAACAATTAACTATTTACAGTCTTTTGGTAAAGTTCCATATGTCACAGTAGCAGTCACAAGCAGGCTTATACAATTGGCAGGCACAATGTTCTTGCAAGATATTCAGAGGGTTAACACACTTACAGATCAGGCCGTACTTTTCCTCAGAAATCCTGTCTGTCTTTATCCCAAGGTCCTTATGCCCTATTGTTGGCTTTATCCTTGGTTAGGGAAACTTCCTCAGGTATATATCCTTGCTTTCAATATGAATCCTTCTGCCTTTCAGCTCTCTTGTCTAGCTGGAATATTGGCTCTGCTCTGCTCTGTTATGGGAACTGGTTTCTCAGGAGGCAAACCCTTCTCCTGGTGGGGCAACTTCTGAGCTTGCTTTACTCAGGAACCTCAGGCAGGCTAGACTGCACTCACTAGCTTCCTGGACTACACTGCCCTCTTTTTCCTGTCTGGATCTGGCTATTTATATTAGGGGTTCCCTAGCTCCCTCTATTGTCTTTGAGGTGGAACTACACCCTAACATGGCCTGATACAGGAAATACACAGGAAAAAAATCACATAAAACATCATATAAAATACAATGACCATATTGACCCCTGTGTAGTGCCCACAATTACCTAGTGGGACACTACACTTGCTTTTCTGCATTTAAACTCATTTTACCTTTTATGTATTATGCCATGACTAAGGGGTCCTCTGCCCGAAACCAGTTGGCGCTATGTTTTTAACTTCTTGTTTATGTCCTGAGATGAAATAAAAAAAATGTTATGCTTATCCTGCGAGTGCTGAGCAGACTACACTTCAGACAACGTGTTTATCCTGGGACCCAGCCATGTGTTCATGCACGGCACCACATATGGAGGTGAGCTGATTCTATCCCACGTTCTTTATTGCTTATATTGTGTTTCTGAATTGTGCTCCCACTGTTTATAAGAAATACTATTTCATATTATTCCATAGTTATATCTCTCGGACTGACTGTTTAGCAAGGTCTTAGTTTTGGTTGCGACCATGGAGAATTTAAGTTGTACACCTGCAGCAGAAATTTTTGATGAACAAAATAATCTAAATCTATGAACAAAAATTCTGAGCTAAATAAAACCATCAATGAATGGGATAAAGTAATGCTCTGAGAGCTTAGAACCTGGTGGGATCATAAATCGTCACTAATGTATATTTGGGTTTCCAATAGTGGTGTATAATGAGGAATTCATGGTAAAATGGAATGCTATTCTATCCAAATGCTCCATGAAACTTATGGACTTAAAAGTAACCTATGAAAGTTTACATCTGATTAAACTACATAACAAAATCACCACGGTCACCACGCAACTAAAACAGGAAATACAACACAAGGAGTTTATAAAACGTGAGAATAAAATTAAGGCCTCATGCACACGACCGTGCAGTTTTCTGCGGTCCGCAAACCGCGGATCCGCAAAAAAAACGGAAGCCGCCAATGTGCCTTCCCCAATTTGCATAATGGAATGGGCGGCCGTCAATAGCGCAGACAAGAATAGGACATGTCATATTGTTAGGACATGTTATATTTTTTTAGCAGGGCCGCGGATGCGGACAGCACACGGAGTGCTGTCCGGATCTTTTGCGGCCCCATTGAAGTGAATGGGTCCGCATCCGAGCCGCCAAAACGGCGGCTCGGATGCAGACCCAAACAACAGTTGTGTGCATGAGGCCTAAGGAAAATATTATTTGGAACAGACAATTACAGACATGAATAAATCCAAGTTTACAAGAGATTGCAAGGATTACCAAACCAGTACTGTTTATGAGTGGAAAAGACGCAATGATAATGTGAACCCACCCAAATCCATTCTCAAAGACAAAAGGTAAAAAAAAATCACAGAAGAAAAAAACCGAATGCCAGCTTTAGTTCTATAGAGCCAGACACATCTGAAGGTCACAAACACAGAAAAGAAGTTCCAGCATCCAGGGTTGTATATGTTGTTATCTTTATTTGTCTTTGGTTAAAATACAGCTATACAGCCATCAACACCCTCCACCGCCCGGTTAACATGTTTCGAACTTAGCAGTTCTTACTCATAACCTCATGTGCTGTCCGGCTACTGGGGTGAAATAGTCACCATCCCGCATTGGGAGGGGAAGGGGAGGGAGAGGGGAGGGGGACTGCACACCATAGACCACTTGTCATGTTCAAATTCACCAAGCTTCATCCACATTTAAATGCTGAATACTAAAATACATTTCACCAAAGCATGCATGCAACCGAATCCATCAAAATATCACAGAGAGAGGAATGTATAACTGCTGACAGATAAGAAACAGTGCCTCCCCTGGTTAAGCATACCAGATCCAAAAACTGCATGGTGTGAACAGACACCCTACACCATTATACAAAAATAGTTAAAACCTGTTTAAAATTAATAATTATGAGTTATAGGTTAATGGTAGCTAGTCCAGGTGGTCAAAATAGCTTTGCTTCGGGATTAGGTTAGGGTTGAGCGAACCCAAACTGTAGGATTTTTGGACCCCGGACCAGAACTTGAACATTTCAGTAAAAGTCCAGGTTCAGGTTCAGTGTTCGGCGATTTATTGGCGCTTTTTGAAAGGCTACAGAGCAGCCAATCAACAAGCGTTTAACTCTGTGCCCTTAGAAGCCATCACAGCCATGCCTACTAATGGCATGGCTGTGATTGGCCAGTGCAGCATGTGACCCAGCCTCTATATAAGTTAGAGTCACGTAGCGCTGCACGTCACTCTGCTGATACTAGTGTAGGGATAGGATGCTGCTGCTGTGAGGGAGAGAATAGGAAAAATAACTTTTTTCCATCTGTTAGTTTAGGTGGGCGGCGGCGGCCATTTTATGCAAGCTCGGTGCACCAGCACTGCATATGTGCTTTTGTGACATTGAAATCCAAGCTTGAAATACTGCAATAATAATCTGGGTTTAAAAAAAACACAAATTTTTGGCAATATCCTACATCTGGTGCCTTTGCAGCATTAGGCCTCATGCACACAACCGTTGTGTGCATCCGTGGCCGTTGTGCCGTTTTCCGTTTTTTTCCGCGGACCCATTGACTTTCAATGGGTCCGTGGAAAAAAAAATCGGAAAATGCACCGTTTTGCAGCCGAGACCGTGATCCGTGTATCCTGTCCGTCAAAAAAATATGACCTGTCCTATTTTTTTGACGGACAACGGTTCACGGACCCATTCAAGTCAATGGGTCCGTGAAAGAACACGGATGCACACAAGATTGGCATCCGTGTCCGTGATCCGTGGCCGTAGGTTACTTTAATACAGACGGATCCGAAGATCCGTCTGCATAAAAGCTTTTTCAGAGCTGAGTTTTCACTTCGTGAAAACTCAGAACCGACAGTATATTCTAACACAGAGGCGTTCCCATGGTGATGGGGACGCTTCAGGTTAGAATATACTACGAACTGTGTACATGACTGCCCCCTGCTGCCTGGCAGGTGCTGCCAGGCAGCAGGGGGCAGCCCCCCTCTGTAGTTAACACATTGGTGGCCAGTGCGGCCGCCCCCCCCCTCCCTCCCCCTCCTAATTAAAATCTCCCCCTATCATTGGTGGCAGCGGAGAGTACCGATCGGAGTCCCAGTTTAATCGCTGGGGCTCCGATCGGTAACCATGGCAACCAGGACGCTACTGCTGTCCCGGTTGCCATGGTTACTTAGCAATTTGTAGAAGCATTATACTTACCTGCGAGCTGCGATGTCTGTGTCCGGCCGGGAGCTCCTCCTACTGGTAAGTGACAGGTCATTAAGCAATGCGCCGCACAGACCTGTCACTTACCAGTAGGAGGAGCTCCCGGCCGGACGCAGACATCGCAGCTCGCAGGTAAGTATAATGCTTCTACAAATTGCTAAGTAACCATGGCAACCGGGACTGCAGTAGCGTCCTGGTTGCCATGGTTACCGATCGGAGTCCCAGCGATTAAACTGGGACTCCGATCGGTACTCTCCGCTGCCACCAATGATAGGGGGGGGAGATTTTAATTAGGAGGGGGAGGGAGGGGAGAGGGCCCACTGGCCACCAACGAGTTAACTACAGGGGAGGGAGGGGGGCTGGTCGCACTGGCCACCAACGAGTTAACTACAGGGGAGGGAGGGGGGCTGGCCGCACTGGCCACCAACGAGTTAACTACAGGGGAGGGAGGGGGGCCCACTGGCCACCAATGAGTTAACTACAGGGGAGGGAGGGGGGCCCACTGGCCACCAATGAGTTAACTACAGGGGAGGGGGGGGCGGCCGCACTGGCCACCAATGTGTTAACTACAGGGGAGGGGCTGCCCCCTGCTGCCTGGCAGCACCTGCCAGGCAGCAGGGGGCAGTCATGTACACAGTTCTTTTAGTATATTCTAACCTGAAGCGTCCCCATCACCATGGGAACGCCTCTGTGTTAGAATATACTGTCGGATTTGAGTTTCACGATGTAACTCAAATCCGACGGTATATTTTAACATAGAGGCGTTCCCATGGTGATGGGGACGCTTCAAGTTAAAATATACCATCGGATTGGAGAAAACTCCGATCCTATGGTATATTAACTCCTGACTTTACATTGAAAGTCAATGGGGGACGGATCCGTTTGAAATTGCACCATATTGTGTCAACGTCAAACGGATCCGTCCCCATTGACTTGCATTGTAATTCAGGACGGATCCGTTTGGCTCCGCACGGCCAGGCGGACACCAAAACGACTTTTTTTGCATGTCCGTGGATCCTCCAAAAATCAAGGAAGACCCACGGACGAAAAAACGGTCACGGATCACGGAAAAACGGGACCCGTTTTTGCGGACCACAAAAAAATACGGTCGTGTGCATGAGGCCTTAGTCAGTGTGCAATTTAAAGAGAACCTGTCACCAGGATTTTGTGCATAGAGCTGGGGACATGGGCTGCTAGATGGCCACTAGCTCATCTGCAATACCCAGTCCCTACAGCTCTCTGCGCTTTTATTGTGTTAAAAAACTGTTTTGATCCATATGCAAATGACCTGATATGAGTCCTGTATCCGGAGATGAATCAAGCGGAAAGGAGCCCAGCACCGCCCCGCTTCCTCCGAATCTCCTCCTTGCTGGCTGACGTCACAGAGCTGGAGCGCCAAAATCTCGCAATGCGCGATATAGCGCATGCGCAGTGTCGGCATCATGTTCATTCCCTGTACTGGCATCAGCACAGGGAACGAACTACGCATGCGCTAGCTCGCGCATCGCGAGATTTCGGCGCTCCAGCTAGGTGACGTCAGCCAGCAAGGAGGAGATTCGGAGGACGCGGGGCGGTGCTGGGCTCCTTTCTGCTTGACTCATCTCCGGATACAGGACTCATATCAGGTCATTTGCATATGGATCAAAACTGTTTTTTAACACAATAAAAGTGCAGAGAGCTGTGGGGACTGGGTATTGCAGATGAGCTAGTGGCCATCTAGCAGCCCATGTCCCCAGCTCTATGCACAAAATCCACGTGACAGGTTCCCTTTAAGCTAGAAATACAGCTTTAATTTTCTGGGTTTTAAAAAACACCCTTTTTGGGCAAAATACTAAATTTTACAGCCCTTGCTGCATCTGTACATATGAAATTCAAGCATTATATACTACTGTCATATTCTGTTATAAACAAAAACACCCTTTTTGGGCAAAGTACTTAATATTGCAGCCTTTGCTGCATCTGTTATTATTAAAACAAGCTTTAAATTCTTCAATAATTTTCTGAGTTTTAAAAAACACCCATTTTTTGCAATACCCTCCATCTGGGGCCTCTGCCGCATTAGTCAGTGTGCAATTTAAGTTAGAAATACAGCTTAAATTTTCAGTTTTTTTGAAAACACCCTTTTTAGGCAAAATACACAATTTTACAGCCCTTGCTGCATCTGTACGTGTGAAATTCAAGCGTTATATACTGCTGTCATATTCTGTTATTCAAAAAACACCAATTTTGGGCAAAATACTTAATTTGCGGCTTTGTCTGCAGCTGTCAGTGTGAAATTCAAGCGTTGTATACTGCTGTCATATTCTGTGTAATATGGGGGGGAAGATCACTCCAATAAAACAGGTGCATGAGCCAGCCCAGGGTTAAAGAAAACAGATGTTTATTTTCCAAAATGAAAATAGGTACAGCTTCCAGCAGCCAAGGTCCAAACAAACCCAACTTAAAGTCCGCTTAGTTCAGTACAACATAATCAATAGAACAGTCCGTTCAAAATAAAGGTATTTTTACCCTGGGTTCTTTTTAGTCTGTGGTAGAGTCCAGTCGGCTTTCCTGCCAAACTTTCCACATGTCCTCGGTTTCCAGCTCTGTTCACAGCCAGCCACAGCAGTGTGTCCACCACACCACCCACACCACACACTCCACACCACCACCTCACTCACTTCCTTTTCCTCTTATCAGGAGAGTGAGTTAACCCTGTGGGTACAGGATCCTAGGTAGTGCTTTCTTAAAGGCACCACAACCCAAATAATGGTAATACATATCTGTCACTGAGGACCCAACCTTGGCGTCATCTACATATCCCCCCCCCTCTGCCCCGACGCGGGGGCGACGGAGGCACTTGTAGATAACATGCAATGCACCCGGGAGAGAGCATCATCATTCTGATGTTGACTCCCTGATGTCACGAGGGTGCCAAGAGCCACGTCTGACTCCGTTATACCCGGGGTCAGGAAGTCGTAGCGGGTGGCTGCGCGCTCTATGTATAAAGATAGTGCTGTTCTTTAATGGTAGCTTTCTGGGTTTGCCTTGCAACCCTTTTTGGCTCACTCAGGGATCCGTAGCTTCTTCTCCTCAGCTGTTTCTTGTCCAACACTCCCAAACTCCTTATATTCCCCTCTCCCACTTCTCTGGTTGCCAGATATAGAGCTTTCTGCCTGGACTTCTATACTGACCCACTGAAGCTGAGTAGCTGTGATCCCTGGTTGTTGTTCCAGAGCGTTACCCTCCGGATCCCTGTTGGGCTTTTGTTGTCTGCAGTTGTCACCCACCTGGGATTATATGTATTGTCTATCCTCTCCTTGGTGTTTTCCTTTAGTGTCAGTGGTGCGGACTAGTGATCCCACCGCCCTGTTCACTACGTAGGGCTCATCTTAGGGAAAGCCAGAGTTTAGGCACGTGATCGGCGTACGGGTGAGGAACCCGTCTAGGGACGTCAGGGCAGTCAGGTGCCAGCCTCAAGGTGAGTCAGGGGTCACCACCTTTCCCTCTCCCTTGGACAGGGCCTTCCCATTTCCCTCCCTTTGCGTGACGCCGGTCATGACACCTGATCTATGTTTGACCACAAAGTTGAAATCCTGGAGAGAGAGGAACCATCTCGTGACCCTGGCATTGGTCTGTTTGTGCTGTCTCATCCAGGTCAATGGGGCATGGTCGGACACCAGGTGGAATTTCCTACCCAGCAGGAAATATCGCAGAGAGTCTAGAGCCCACTTCATGGCCAGACACTCTCGCTCTACCACAGCATAGTTCCTCTCTGCCGCTGTCAGCTTCCTGCTGAGAAAGACCACAGGGTGTTCCTCCCCATTGACCATCTGAGACAGGACGGCACCTAGACCTGCACTTGAAGCGTCCGTCTGGACCACAAATTCTTTTGAGAAGTCTGGTGCGATAAGCACCGGAGACTCACATAAGGCCCTCTTAAGTTTCTGAAAAGCCTCCTCAGCCTCCCTACTCCATTTGATCATGACGGATTTCTTTCCTTTTGTTAAGTCCGTCATAGGGGCCGCAATAGTGGCAAAGTTAGGGACAAATCTCCTGTAGTAGCCCACTATCCCCAAGAACGCCCGAACCTGCTTCTTGGTAAGAGGCCGAGGCCAGTTCTGTATGGCTTCTACCTTGCTCATCTGTGGCTTTACTAGCCCTCTGCCTACAGTGTATCCCAGGTACTTTGCTTCCTCCATCCCAATGGCGGACTTTTCCGGGTTCACTGTAAACCCTGCCCCTTTCAAAGAGCCTAGGACTGCCTGGACCCGAGGGAGATGGGATTCCCAATCGGTACTGAAAATGACAATGTCATCCAGGTATACTGATGCGTACCGTCCATGGGGATGCAATATCTTGTCCATTGCTCTTTGAAACGTGGCAGGGGCAGAGTGTAAGCCGAAGGGTATCCTTTTGTATTGCCAGTGGCCCTCCGGAGTAGAGAATGCCGTCTTTTCTCTGGCTTCCCGGGTGAGAGGAATTTGCCAGTACCCTTTTGTGAGATCCAGCATAGTGATATATCGGGCAGGCCCTAATCTCTCAATTAATTCGTCTACCCGGGGCATCGGGTAGGCATCAAACTTTGAAACCTCATTTAGTTTTCTAAAGTCATTGCAGAATCGCAGTGTGCCGTTGGGGCTTCGGTACCAACATAATCAGACTTGACCATTCACTCAGCGATTCTTCAATGACATCCAGCTCAAGCATTCTTTTTACTTCTTCAGATACCGCTTCCTCTGGTCCAGAATCCGGGATGGCTCCCCTCCTGGGTGCGGTAACTGGTCGTACTGCTCACGATGTGGCTTTCTGCTGAGTTGCAGTGGCTTGCAGCAGGGCTTTCATAATCTCCTCCATGTCTTTTCCTGCAACTTGCAGAGATTTCACCCAAGACATGCAAAACAGATAACTGTCTATTTAAACGTCACTTTTTATGATTTAAACAACTTTTGGGGCTTTCATGCCTTGCCCGCATCCTCCACCAATTGTAATATGGGGGGAAGATCACTCCAATAAACCAGGTACATGAGCCAGCCCAGAAAACAGATGTTTATTTTCCAAAACGAAAATAGGTACAGCTTCCAGCAGCCAAGGTCCAAACAAACCCAACTTAAAGTCCGCTTAGTTCAGTACAACATAATCAATAGAACAGTCCGATCAAAATAAAGGTATTTTTACCCTGGGTTCTTTTTAGTCCGTGGTAGATTTCAATCGGCTTTCCTGCCAAACTTTCCACATGTCCTCAGTTTCCAGCTCTGTTCACAGCCAGCCAATGCAGTGTGTCCACCACACCACACACTCCACACCACCCCCTCACTCACTTCCTTTTCCTCTTATCAGGAGAGTGAGTTAACCCTGTGGGTACCGGATCCTAGGTAGTGCTTTCTTAAAGGCACCACAACCCAAATAATGGTGATACATATCTGTCACTGAGGACCCAACCTTGGCGTCCTCTACATCTGTTATTAAAAAAACACCCTTTTTGGGCAAAGTACTTAACCCCTTCAGGACCGGGCTCATTTTCACCTTAAGGACCAGGCCATTTTTTGGAAATCTGACCAGTGTCACTTTAAGTGCTAATAACTTTAAAACGCTTTGACTTATCCAGGCCATTCTGAGATTGTTTTGTCGTCACATATTGTACTTCATGACACTGGTAAAAGTGTTTTTTTGCACAAAAAATACCTAATTTACAAAAAATTTGAAAAAATTTGCAAATTTCAAAGTTTCAGTTTCTCTACTTCTGTAATACATAGTAATACCCCAAAAAATTGTGATGACTTTACATTCCCCATATGTCTACTTCATGCTTGAATTGTTTTGGGAATGATATTTTATTTTTTGGGGATGTTATAAGGCTTAGAAGTTTAGAAGCAAATCTTGAAATTTTTCCGAAATTTACAAAAACTCTATTTTTAGGGACCAGTTCAGGTCTGAAGTCACTTTACGAGGCTTACATAATAGAAACCACCCAAAAATGACCCCATCTAAGAAACTACACCCCTCAAGGTATTCAAAACTGATTTTGCATACATTGTTAACCCTTTAGGTGTTGCACAAGAGTTATTGGCAAATGGGGAGGAAATTTGAGAATTTCATTTTCTTGTCTAATTTTTCATTTTAACCCATTTTTTCCACTAACAAAGCAAGGGTTAACAGCCAAACAAGACTATATCTTTATTGCCCTGACTCTGCCGTTTACAGAAACACCCAATATGTGGCCCTAAACTACTGTACGGCCACACAGCGCTGCGTAGAGTGAAAGGTGCGCCGTTTGGTTTTTGGAAGGCTGATTTTTATGGACTGGTTTATTTACACCATGTCCCATTTGAAGCCCCCTGATGCACCCCTAGAGTAGAAACTCCCTAAAAGTGACCCCATCTAAGAAACTGCACCCCTCAAGGTATTCAAAACTGATTTTACATACGTCATTAACCCTTTAGGTGTTGCACAAGAGTTATTGGCAAATGGAGATGAAATTTGAGAATTTCATTTTTTTGCCTAATTTTCAATTTTAACCCATTTTTTCTACTAACAAAGCAAGGGTTAACAGCCAAACAAGACTGTATCTTTATTGCCCTGACTCTGATGTTCACAGAAACACCCCATATGTGGCCGTAAACTACTGT
The DNA here is from genome assembly GCF_905171765.1 of Bufo bufo. Taxonomy (NCBI): domain Eukaryota; kingdom Metazoa; phylum Chordata; class Amphibia; order Anura; family Bufonidae; genus Bufo; species Bufo bufo. The sequence continues at coordinate 129,465,094 of NC_053397.1, read as the reverse complement.
ATGGCCACACAGCGGGGCGTAGAGTGAAAGGTGCGCCGTTTGGTTTCTGGAGGGCTAATTTTGCTGGACTGTTTTTTTTACACCATGTCCCATTTGAAGCCCCCCTGATGCACCCCTAGAGTAGAAACGCCATAAAAGTGACCCCATCTAAGAAACTACACCCCTCAAGGTATTCAAAACTGATTTTACAAACTTTGTTAACCCTTTAGGTGTTGCACAAGATTTAATGGAAAATAGAGACACAATTTCAAAATTTCACATTTTTGGCAGATTTTCCATTTTAATATTTTTTTTCCAGTTACAAAGCAAGGGTTAACAGCCAAACAAAACTCATTATTTATGGCCCTGATTCTGTAGTTTACAGAAGCACCCCATATGTGGTCGTAAACCGCTGTACGGGCACACGGCAGGGCGCAGAAGGAAAGGAATGCCATACGGTTTTTGGAAGGCAGGTTTTGCTGGACTGTTTTTTTTGACACCATGTCCCATTTGAAGCCCCCCTGATGCACCCCTAGAGTAGAAACTCCATAAAAGTGACGCCATCTAAGAAACTACACTCCTCAAGGTATTCAAAACTGATTTTACAAACGTTGTTAACCCTTTAGGTGTTCCACAAGAATTAATGGAAAATAGAGTTTTAATTTCAAAATGTCACTTTTTCGGCAGATTTTCCATTTTAATATTTTTTTTCCAGTAACAAAGCAAGGGTTAACAGCCAAACAAAACTATTTATTTATGGCCCTGATTTTGTAGTTTACAGAAACACCCCATATGTGGTCGTAAACTGCTGTATGGCCACACGGCAGGGCGCAGAAGGAAAGGAACACCATATGGTTTCTGGAAGGCAGATTTTGCTGGATTGTTTTTAGACACCATGTCCCATTTAAAGCCCCCTGATGCACCCCTAGGTTAGAAACTCCAAAAAAGTGGCCCCATTTTGGAAACTAAGGGATAAGGTGGCAGTTTTGTTGGTACTATTTTAGGGTACATATGATTTTTGGTTGCTCTATATTACACTTTTTTGTGAGGCAAAGTAACAAAAAATAGAAATTCAGAAATTTCATCTCCATTTGCCATTAACTCTTGTGGAACACTTAAAGGGTTAACAAAGTTTGTAAAATCAGTTTTGAATACCTTGAGGGGTGTAGTTTCCAAAATGGGGTCATTTTTTGGAGTTTATACTCTAGGGGTGCATCGGGGGGGCTTCAAATGGGACATGGTGTCAAAAAACCAGTCCAGCAAAAACTGCCTTCCAAAAACCATATGGCGCTCCTTTCCTTCTGCGCCCTGTCGTGTGGCCATACAGCAGTTTACGACCACATATGGGGCATTTCTATAAACTAAAGAATCAGGGCAATAAATATTGAGTTTTGTTTGGCTGTTAACCCTTGCTTTGTTATGGGAAAAAATCAATAAAAATGGAAAATTTGCCAAAAAATAGCTGTTTTGGCACTGTTTTTATTTTTTATTATTTACAACGTTCATCTGACAGGTTAGATCATGTGCTATTTTTATAGAGCAGGTTCTTACGGACGTGACGATACCTAATATGTAGTATACTTTTTTATTTATTTAGGTTTTACACAATAATATCTTTTTTGACACAAAAAAAAACATGTTTTAGTGTCTCCATAGTCTGAGAGCCATAGTTTTTTCAGTTTTTTGGCGATTGTCTCAGGTTGGGTATCATTTTTGCGGGATGAGATGACGGTTAGATTGGTACTATTTTGGGGTGCACATGACTTTTTGATCGCTTGCTATTACACTTTTTGTGATGTAAGGTAACAAAAAAATAGCTTTTTTGACACCGTTTTTATTTAATTTTTTTTACAGTGTTCACCTGAGGGGTTAGGTCATGTGGTATTTTTATAGATCAGGTTCTTACGGACATGGCAATACCTAATATGTCTACCTTTTTATAATTTATCAGGGTTTTACACAATAATATTTTTGAAACAAAAAAAAAATCATGTTTTAGTATCTCCATAGTCTGAGACCCATAGTTTTTTTATTTTTTGGGCCATTGTCTCATGTAAGGGCTCATTTTTTGCGGGATGAGGTGACGGTTCGATTGGTACTTTTTTGGCGTACATGCAACTTTTTTGATCACTTTTATTACCTTTTTTGGGAAGTAAGGTGGGCAAAATTTAAATTTCCTCATAGTTTTTATTTTTTTATTTTTATGGCGTTCACCGTGCGGGGAAAGTAACATGACCGTTTTATAGATCAGGTCGTTACGGACGCGGCGATACCTAATATGTGTAGTGTATTTTATTTTTATTTTTTTTATTCAGTGATAAATGTGTTTTTTTGAAACTTTACTTTTTTCACTTTTTTTTACTTTTTTTTTGACCCAGACCCACTTGGTTCTTGAAGATCCAGTGGGTCTGATGTCTGTATAATACAGTACAGAACAATATATATTGCACTGTACTGTATTTTACACTTGTCTGAACAGATCTATGCCTTTTAGCATAGATCTGTTCAGCACCATGGACAGCAGGACGCCTGAGAGGCGTCCTGTTGCCATGGGAACCTTCCCCGTTTGCTCAGTACTGGTCAGAACTGCGCAGACGGGGAAGGGTAAGTACAGGGCTGAGGGGGGCTCTCTGGGGGCTCTCTCCCTCTCCCATCGGGGGGCTGCAAAGGCACAGCAGCCCCCCGATGGGAGAGGGAGGGAGCTCCCTGCGCTGTTAACCTTTTCCATACAGCGGTCCGTACGGACCGCTGTATGGAAAGGGTTAAACGGCTGACATCGCATCGCAGATGTCAGCCGTTTATACCAGGGTGCCAGCAATGTGCTGGCACCCTGGTATCCCCACTAGACACCAACGATCATTGAAGGGGAGGCGGGCGGGGGATCGCGATCCCGCCTGCCGCACCGCCCGCCTCCCGCACCTTACCGCACCTCCTGCGACACCCCCCCTGCACCACCCGCCCACATAACATCATTCAGGGGTGCAGGGGGGGTGAAACATCTTTATTTTGGGCATACTAAAGTTTCTGATCCCCGCGGTCAGGGACCGCGGGGATCAGAAACCGCAGAAAGCGCTACAAACCGCAGGTCTGAATTGACCTGCGGTTTGCAGCGATCACCGACATGGGGGGGTCACAGGACCCCCCTCGGCATTGACCTAAGGTGCCCAGCTGTGTGTGACAGCCGGGATCTCAGCGCTGTCACCATGTCTGCAGACATGGTGACAGTTTATGCCATGACGTGTATACTCATCATGGCGCGCTAAGTAGCAGTGCGCCATGACGAGTATACTCGTCATAGGTGGGGAATATTTTCACACTTTCTCCTTCTCTGATCGCTTCCCTGACAGGAATTGGGGCGATCAGAAAAGGAGAAGCACATAGTCCCTCCCTAACCCCCCCTTACCTGCCCCGATGCGCTGTGATTGGTCCCTCTGCAGTAATGGACCAATCACAGCGATCGCGGGCGGGTCAGAGCTCCAATACAGCTCCTGCCGGCTTCTCTGGTTGCCTAGCAACCCCAGCACGCCGGCTTCACTGAAGCTTCAGCGCTTCGCTCCCTGCGCTGACAGTGAAACCCGATCACGTACATGCACGTGGGGATGCGGTGAGGCACCACATTCCCCCACGTACATGTATGTGATGTTGCGTGAAGGGGTTAATATTGCAGCCTTTGCTGTATCTGTTATTGTTAAAACAAGCTTTAAATACTTCAATAATTTTCTGGGTTTTAAAAGACACCAATTTTTAGCAACACCCTCCATCTGGGGCCTCTGCCGCATTAGTCAGTGTAAAGTTTAAGCTAGAAATACAGCTATAATTTTCTGGGTTTTAACCCCTTAAGGACTCAGCCCTATTTCACCCTAAGGACTTGGCCATTTTTTGCAAATCTGACCAGTGTCACTTTAAGTGCTGATAACTTTAAAACACTTTGACTTATCGAGGCCATTCTGAGATTGTTTTTTCGTCACATATTGTACTTCATGACACTGGTAAAATGAAGTCAAAAAAATAATTTTTTTGCATAAAAAAAATACCAAATTTACCAAAAATCTGGAAAAATTTGCAAATTTCAAAGTTTCAGTTTCTCTACTTCTGTAATACATAGTAATACCCCCAAAAATTAAGATGACTTTACATTCCCCATATGTCTACTTCATGTTTGAATTATTTTGGGAATGATATTTTTTTTTGGGGAATGTTACAAGGCTTAGAAGTTTAGAAGCAAATTTTTTGGGACCACTACAGGTCTAAAGTCACTTTGCGAGGCTTACATAATAGAAACCGCCCAAAAATGACCCCATTCTATAAACTAAACCCCTCAAGGTATTCAAAACTAATTTTACAAACTTCGTTAACCCTTTAGGTGTTGCACAAGAGTTATTGGCAAATGGGGATGAAATTTGTGAATTTAATTTTTTTGCCTAATTTTCCATTTTAACCCATTTTTTACACTAACAAAGCAAGGGTTAACAGCCAAACAAGACTGTATCTTTATTGCCCTGACTCTGCCGTTTACAGAAACACCCCATATGTGGCCGTAAACTACTGTACGGGCACACAGTAGGGCGTAGAGGGAAAGGTGCGCCGTATGGTTTTTGGAAGCCAGATTTTGCTGGACTGGTTTTTTTACACCATGTCCCATTTGAAGCCCCCCTTATGCACCCCTAGAATAGAAACTCCATAAAAGTGACCCCATTTTAGAAACTACGGGATAGGGTGGCAGTTTTGTTGGTACTAGTTTAGGGTACATATGATTTTTGGTTGCTCTATATTACACTTTTTGTGCGGCAAGGTTTGGCACGTTTTTTTTTTGTTATTTACAACATTCATCTGACAGGTTAGATCATGTGGTAATTTTATAGAGCAGGTTGTCACGGACGCGACTATACCTAATATGTATACAATTTTTTTTATTTATGTAAGTTTTACACAATGATTTCATTTTTAAAACAAAAAAAATGTTTTAGTGTCTCCATAGTCTAAGAGCCATAGTTTTTTTCAGTTTTTGGGCGATTATCTTAAGTAGGGTCTCAATTTTTGCGGGATGAGATTTTGGGGTGCATATGACTTTTTGATCGCTTGCTATTACACTTTTTGGGACGTAAGATGACAAAAAATGTCTTTTTTTACACCGTTTTTATTTTTTTACGGTGGTCATCTGAGGGGTTAGGTCATATGATATTTTTATAGAGTCGGTCGATACGGACGTGGCGATACCTAATATGTATACTTTTTTTATTTTATTTAAGTTTTACTCAATGATTTCATTTTTTTAACAAAAAAAATCATGTTTTAGTGTTTTCATAGTAGCCATAGTTTTTTCAGTTTTTGGGCGATTATCTTGGGTAGGGTATGATTTTTGCGGGATGAGATGACGGTTTGATTGGTACTATTTTGGCGTACATGCGACTTTTTTGATCACTTTTATTACCTTTTTTGAGAAGTAAGGTGGGCAAAATTTCAATTTCCTCATAGTTTTTATTTTTTTATTTTTATGGCATTCAACATGCGTGGAAAGTAACAAGACCATTTTATAGATAAGGTCGTTACGGACGCGGCGATACCAAACATGTGTAGGGAATTTTATTTTTTTCATTTTTAATCAGTGATAAATGTGTTTTTTTATTTTTACTTTTATTTCACTTTTTTTTTACTTTTTTTTGACCCAGACCCACTTGGTTCTTGAAGATCCAGTGGGTCTGATGTCTGCATAGTACAGTACAATATATAGTGTACTGTACTGTATTTTACTCACACTTTGTCTGAACAAATCTATGCCTTTAGCACAGATCTGTTCAGCACCATGGACAGCAGAATGCCTGAGAAGGCGTCCTGTTGCCATGGGAACCTTCCCCGTCTGCTCAGTTGTGGCCGCAACTTCGCAGACGGGGAAGGGTAAGGAGGGGGGCTGTCTGGGGGCTGTCTGGGGGCTCTCTCCTTCTCCATCGGGGGGCTTCAAAGGCACAGCAGCCCCCCGATGGGAGAGGGAGCTCCCTCTTACTGTTAACTTTTTCCATACAGCGGTCCGTACGGACTGCGGTATGGAAAGGGTTAAACGGCTGACATCGCATACCAGTACGGCATGTGGCCCTAAGGGGTTAAAAAAAACACCTTTTGGGCAAAAAACTACATTTTACAGCCCTTGCTGCATCTGTACGTGTGAAATTCAAGCGTTATATACTGCTGTCATATTCTGTTAGTTATTACAAAAAACACCCTTTTTGGCAAAGTACTTAATATTGAAGTCTTTGCTACATCTGTTATTGTTAAAACAAGCTTGAAATACTTAATTAATTTTCTGGATTTAAAAATACCCTCCATCTGGTCCCTCTGCCGCATTAGTGAGTGTGCAATTTAAGCTAGAAATACAGCTATAATTTTCTGGGTTTTAAAAAACACCCATTTAGGAAAAAATACTTAATTTGCGGACTTTTCTGCATCTGACAGTGTGAGATAAACGCTTTAGATACTATTGTGCTATTCTGGTATTAAAAAAACACCAAATTTGGGCAAAATAATAAATTTGCGGCCTTGTCTGCATCTGTACGTGTGAAATTCAAGCGTTGCATACTGCTGTCATATTCTGCTATTAAAGAAACACACATTTAGGGAAAAAAACTACATTTTGAAGCCTTTGCTGCATATGCATTGTGAGATATACCCTTTAAAAACTGTTGTTCTATTCTGCTATTAAAAAAACACCTAATTAGGGCAAAAACTTAAATTTGCAGCATCTGTCATTGTGAGATACACCCTTTACATACTGCTGTGCTATTCTGGTATTAAATAAACACCCATTTTGGACAAAAATCATAATTTGCGGCCTTCTCTGCATCTGTAAGTGTGAGATACACGCTTTAGATACTGTTGTTCTATTCTGCTATTAAAAGAAACCCCCATTTAGGGCAAAAATCTAAATTTTGCAGCCTTTGCTGCATCTGTCATTGTAAAATACACCCTTCACATACTGCTGTGCTATTCTGGTATTAAAAAAAAAAAATATTTGGGGAAAAAATCTAAATTTTTCAGCCTTTGCTGCCTCTGTCATTGTGAGATACACAATGGCGTTAAATATTGTTTTTCTATTCTGTTATTAAAAAATCACCCATTTTGGGCAAGATAAAAAAAAAATTAAATATGAGGAGAGCGTCAAATAAGGGACGTGGCCCCAGTCGTGATGCTGCTGGTGGAGCTCCTGTTGCAGGGAGAGGATGTGGTCGATCTATGCCAGTTACACAGACAAGTGAAACACCTTCCTCAGGTGCGAGTAGGAGACAGAACGTTCAGCGGTATTTGGTCGGGCCTAATGCGGCTCTACGAATGGTGAGGCCAGAACAAGTACAGGCGATAGTAGATTGGGTTGCTGACAGTGCCTCTAGTTCCTTCACATTGTCTCTCACCCAGTCTGCTGCTGAAAGATCAGAGTTGGCACCTGCAGCCGATGTCCATCAGTCTTTCACCTCACCCCCTTGCAAATTAGCCAAGCAGTCTGAGCCCCAAGTCATGCAGCAGTCTCTATTGCTTTTTGATGACTCTGTTAGCATGGTTCTCCAGCGCCATCCACGTAGCCCTGACCCCAGAAGTGGAAGAGATTGAGTGCACCGATGCCCAACCACTTATGTTTCAAGATGAGTACATGGGAGGGCAATCGCAGCACGTCTCGAATGATGACGAAACACAGGTGCCTATTGCTGTGGCTTTCGAAAGTGTGCAGACCGACAAGGAGGGCAGTGGTGAAGACTGGGTGGAAGATGATGGAGGACGATGAGGTCCTCGACCCCACATGGAATCAAGGTCATGCGAGTGACCTGTGTAGTTCGGAGGACGAGGCGGTGGTCGCACAGAGGGAGCAGGGTGCAAAAGCGGAGCGGTCGTCCCCTAGACAGTACGCCTGCTACTTCCCACCGCAGCAAGGGAGCGAGCACACCAAAGTCAGCTCCAAGGAGTTCCCTGGCGTGGCAGTTCTTCAGACAATGTGCTGACGACAAGACACAAGTGGTTTGCACGCTGTGCAATCAGAGCCTTAAGCGATGCATAAATGTTCTCAACCTGAGCACAACCTGCATGACCAGGCATCTAAGTAAAAAGCACGAGCTGCAGTGGAGTAGACACTTCAAAAACCAAGAAAGGTCTCTGGCTCCTCCTGCTTCCTCTTCTGCTGCAGTCTCGGCCTCTTCATCCACCTCTTTAGTGATAGTGCCACCTGCCACCCTGCAAACAGAGGATCTGCCAGCAACACCACCATCTGGGTCACCAAGCATCTCCACAATGTCCCACGGAAGCGTTCATCTATCCATCTCCCAAACACTGGAGCGGAAGAGGAAGTACCCCCCTACCCACCCGCTGGCCCTGAATGCCAGCATTTCAAAATTACTGTCCTTTAAAATGCTGTCATTCCGTCTGGTGGAGACAGAGAGTTTTAAAAGCCTTATGGCGGTGGCTGTCCCACAGTACGTCGTGCCCAGCCGCCTCTTCTTTTCCAGGCGTGCCATGCCTTCCCTGCACAACTAAGTGTGGGACAAAATCAGGTGTGCACTGCGCAACATAATCTGTGGCAAGGTGAACCTCACTACGGATATGTGGACCAGTAAGCACAGTCAGGGACGTTATATCTCCATAACAGCACACCGGGTAAATGCAGTGGCGGCTGGGCCTGAGGCGGATAGCAGTTTGGCGATGTCCTTCCACCACCGAGGATTGCAGGGCACTTCAGTTTGCCTCCTGTTGCTTCCTCCTCCTACTCCGCTTTCTCATCCTCTACCGGTCAGCGTAAGGCCTCATGCACACGACCGTTGTGTGCATCCGTGTCCGTTGTTCCATTTTCTGTGATTTTCTGCGGACCCATTGACTTTCAATGGGTCAGTTGAAAACTCGGAAAATGCACCGTTGTTCATCCGCATCCGTGATCCGTGTTTCCTGTCCATCAAAAAAATATGACCTGTCCTATTTTTTGGACGGACAACGGTTCGCGGACCCATTCAAGTCAATGGGTCCGTGAAAAAACACGGATGCACACAAGATTGTCATCCGCGTCCGTGAACCGTGTCCGTAGGCTACTTTCACACAGACGGATCGCAGCTTTTTCGGAGCTGAGTTTTCACTTTGTGAAAACTCAGATCCGACAGTATATTCTAACACAGAGGTGTTCCCATAGTGATGGGGACGCTTCAAGTTAGAATATACTAAGAACTGTGTATATGACTGCCCCCTGCTGCCTGGCAGCACCTGATGGGTCCCTATACATATATTAAAGCCCCAGTTCTGCCCCATACATATATTACGGTCCCAGTTGTGCCCCCATACATATATAATGGCCCCAGTTGTGCCCCCATAGATATATTATGGCCCCAGTTGGTGGCAGCGGAGAGTTCCGATCGGAGTCCCAGTTTAATCGCTGGGGCTCCGATCGGTAACCATGGCAACCAGGATGCTACTGCAGTCCTGGCTGTAACAGGTGACAGGTCAGTGCTATAAGCAATGTGCAGCACAGACCTGTCACTTACCAGTAGGAGGATCGGTCACAGACAGCACAGGTAAGTATAATGCTTCTAAAATTGCTAAGTAACCATGACATAGTATATGGGGTCATAGTATATGTATGAGGGCACAACTAGGGCCATAATATAAAGATGGGGGCACAACTGGGGCCATAGTATATGGGGGGGTTTAATTAGGGGGGGGGAGGGGAGGCCGCACTTGCCACCAATGAATGTAATACAGGGGAGGGAGGGGGGCCGCACTGGCCACCAATGAATTTAAAACTGGGGAGGGAGGGAGGGGGGTCTTCCCCCTCCTGCCTGGCAGCACCTGATCTCTTACAGGGGGCTATGATATGCACAATTAACCACTCAGGTGCGGCATTTGAGGGGTTAATTGTGCAGATCACAGCCCCCTGTAAGAGATTGGGTACTGCCAGGCAGCAGGGGGCAGTCATGTACACAGTTCTTAGTATATTCTAACTTGAAGCATCCCCATCACTATGGGAACGCCTCTGTTAGAATATACTGTCGGATCTGAGTTTTCATGATATAATTCAAATCCGATGGTATATTTTAACATAGAGGCGTTCCCATGGTGATGGGGACGCTTCAAGTTAAAATATACCATCGGATTGGAGAAAACTCTGATCCAATGTTATAATAGGGACTCCTGACTTTACATTGAAAGTCAATGGGGGACGGATCCGTTTGCAATTGCACCATATTGTGTCAACGTCAAACGTATCCGTTCCCATTGACTTGCATTGTAAGTCAGGACGGATCCGTTTAGCTCTGCACGGCCAGGCGGACACCAAAATAACTTTTTCCTTCATGTCCGTGGATCCTCCAAAAATCAAGGAAGACCCACGGAAGAAAAAACGGACACGGATCACGAAGCTACGAAACCCGTTTTTGCGGACAGCAAAAAAAAACGGTCGTGTGCATGAGGCCTAACACCTTCACCACCAACTTCAGCACAGCCAGGGGTAAACAACAGCAGGCAGTTTTAAAACTTCTCTGTTTGGGGGACAAACCCCACACCGCGCAGGAGCTGTGGACAGGCCTTGAACAACAGACCGATGAGTGGTTGGTGCCAGTGAGCCTCAAGCCCGGCCTGGTGGTGTGTGATAATGGGCGAAATCTCATAGCAGCTCTGGGACTAGCCGATGTGAAGCACATCCCTAGCCTGGCACATGTGCTGAATTTGGTGGTGCAGTGATTCCTTAAAAATTACATCGATATGTCAGAGCTGCTGCATAAAGTGCGGGCCGTCTGTGCGCGCTTTCGGCGTTCTCACCCAGCTGCTGCTTGACTGTCAACGCTGCAGCGTAACTTCGGCCTTCCCGCTCACCGCCTCATATGCGACGTGCCCACAAGGTGCAACTCCACCTTGCACATGCTGGCCAGACTGTGCAAGCAGCAGCAGGAGATAGTGGAGTTTCAGCTGTAGCACGCATGGGTGAGTCGCTCTGTGGAACAGCACCGCTTCACCACCAATGACTGGGCCTCCATGCGAGACCTGTAATCCTTGTTGCGCTGTTTCGAGTACTCAACGAACATGGCCAGTGCCGATAACGCCGTTATCAGCATTACTATCCCACTTCTATGCCTCCTTGAAAAAACGCTGCTGGCGATGATGGAAGAGGATGTGTCACAGAAGGAGGAGGAGGAAGAGGGATCAATTCATAGGGTTTCAGGCCAGTCATTCACAAGTGGCTTTGAGGGTCGGTTCCTGCACCCACAAACCCAAGGTACACAATTGTCCAGCCAGGGCACAGTTCTGGAGGATGAGGAGGTGGAGGATGAGGAGGAGGAGGATGAGGAGGAGGAACAGTGTTCACAGCAGGGTAGCACCCAGACCAGCAAATGGCCATCACTGGTGCGTGGCTGGGAGGATACAGAGGACACAGATGATACACCTCCCACAGAGGACAGCTTTTCTTGCCTCTGGGCAGCCTGGCACACTTGAGCGATTACATGCTGCAGTGTCTCCACAACGACCGTCGAGTTGCCGACATTCTAACTTGTGCTGATTACTGGGTGGCCACGCTGCTGGATCCCCGTTACAAGGACAACGTACCGTCCTTAATTCTGTCACTGGAGCGTGATTGTAAGATGAGCGAGTATAAGCGCACACTGGTAGATGCGCTGCTGGTGGCATTCCCACCTGACAGCGTGGGCACAGTGGAAGCACAAGGCAAAGGCAGAGGAGGAGGAAGAGCTCACCAATGCAGCTGGGTCACCGCCAGCACCTCAGAAGGCAGGTTTAGCATGGCCGAAATGTGGAAAAGCTTTGTTAGCACTCCACAACAACTAGCACCACCAGCTTATATGGAACCTCTTAGCAGGAGGCAGTATTTCAGCAACATGGTGGAGCAGTATGTGTGCACACGCCTACACGTACTGAATGATGGGTCTGTCCCCTTCAACTTCTGGGTCTCCTAATTGGGCACATGGCCTGAGCCAGTGGCGTAACTAGAACTGACTGGGCCCCACACCAAATTATTGAATGGGCACCCCCCTAATGGGCAACTTCTTCACAACCCCCCTCCCTCCCTCTATGCAAGCCCCAGTCCTGCAGCTAGTCAAAATCACTCACTCAGACCAGGCCCTGCTGCGACTTCGTTCGTTTCCCACACATATACTGCATATCATGTCACTGTATATAATACTATTGTGGGGGCCCTTTTACAATTTAGTCCTCATCTCAGATGGGCCCCTTTTGAGTTCAGGCCCCGCAGTAGCTGCGTCCCCTGCTTCCACTATAGGTACGCTCCTGTCTTTCACAATATTACAGCTATACACACTATACAATGCCAATAAAAGGTCTGTTACCATAATTACAAGAAAAATGCAAAAAAAAGTACTCAAAACAAATATAATTAGGGAGAGTTTACATTTTCGTTTCATTTTCCTTTCTTGTGATGTGTCAGAAGAACGGAAAGAAAAATAAAATGGATGTATCTTGTAAAAAAAAAAAAAAGGATCCTGTAAACAAATGGATCCTGCTGCATCCATTATGCACATTTGGCATCCGTTTGAGCCATTTCTGAGATCTGTTCTATCAGACGAAAAAAAGTACTGCGTACAGGAGTTTTCTTTCTGTCTAAAAAACGGATCTCAGGTAGAAATGGCTCAAACGGATGCCAAATGTGCATAACGGATGCAACAGGATCCATTTGTTTACAGGATCCTTTTTTTCTGTTCTTCTGATGGATCAGAAGAACCAAAAATGAAATGGAGATGTGAACTCTTGCTTACTTGATTTAACAGATCCGCTTCCGTTAATGGACGCTTCCTAGCTTGTGCCGAGGACCACAAGCACCGCACTGGACACCACAACCACCGCAGACTCCACAACCGCCGTAGCTTAACTGGAGCTGCGCCGTCTTCCTTCCACCCTGAATGAACCTCCAGCATTCAGGACCGTGTGGGAAAGATCTCTCCTCCAGGGAATATGCAGAGCATAGCAATCCCCAGCGTGATACAGCAATTCCCTCCAATAACGAGACAAGGCTGCGTTTTGAAGGGTTAGAAAAACATGAACTGAACTGAACTCTTTATTGAGGGCTACCCGCCCGTATTTATGCAGGTCCCCACAATGCATCATGGTTTCCTCCTCTCTGCCCTGGAGACACCCGAAGAGCAATTCAATTATCTCTCAGGACAAAGGGGAATCACGAATACACATGTGGGAACAATAGGAGAGGAATCACCACCCAAATACACAAAATCCTCCCTTCTGTCTGGGATATAATTATGGATTAACATAACTATCACAGACAGTAAAAATACAGTTTTTAAACATACACTGTAACTTTAAAACCATACATTCCATCTCCATAAAAATTACATATTTAAACCCAGCATACATCAAACATAAACACTTCCAAAAATCACACAAATCCCTCCAGCGGATCAAAAGTTTAGTGGAAGTCCTTTATGACCGACCGCAAGCACAATTTCCTGCCCAAAACAGTTCCATAGATTTGGGCTGTGCGGTCAGTCAATTTCATGCAGAAAAACGTCTAAGTCCCATCTTTGAACGGGACTTAGTCTCTGGAGCTGAAAGTTCAGTATGGAAGAAGGTAATATGTCCCGGGCCATAGTCGTAGGGCAGGAGGCTAGCCATAAGATTTCTACAATGCCCAGTGGCAAATGGCAGTTTGTCACACTTGAATACACAGAATAAAATAGAATAACCAATTTCAAGCAAGTACAGGAATAGCATCCACTGGGCAGAGTATTTCCCCTATGCATCCTCAGTATGGGGCTGAATGTATAAATATACACAGACATTCATTATATAGTCTTAGGCCTGTTTCTCATTTCACATATGCATTTTATGCATTGAAATTTCCACCAAATGCCTCCACTGGTGAGATAACTAGGTTCTGTTACATATACACTCACCTAAAGAATTATTAGGAACACCATACTAATACGGTGTTGGACCCCCTTTTGCCTTCAGAACTGCCTTAATTCTACGTGGCATTGATTCAACAAGGTGCTGATAGCATTTTTTAGAAATGTTGGCCCATATTGATAGGATAGCATCTTGCAGTTGATGGAGATTTGAGGGATGCACATCCAGGGCACGAAGCTCCCGTTCCACCACATCCCAAAGATGCTCTATTGGGTTGAGATCTGGTGACTGTGGGGGCCATTTTAGTACAGTGAACTCATTGTCATGTTCAAGAAACCAATTTGAAATGATTCGAGCTTTGTGACATGGTGCATTATCCTGCTGGAAGTAGCCATCAGAGGATGGATACATGTTCTCATTCTGTTTACGCCAAATTCGGACTCTACCATTTGAATGTCTCAACAGAAATCGAGACTCATTAGACCAGGCAACATTTTTCCAGTCTTCAACAGTCCAATTTTGGTGAGCTCGTGCAAATTGTAGCCTCTTTTTCCTATTTGTAGTGGAGATGAGTGGTACCTCAAGGTTGTGCGTGTTGTGGCTTCACAAATGCTTTGCTGCATACCTCGGTTGTAACGAGTGGTTATTTCAGTCAACGTTGCTCTTCTATCAGCTTGAATCGGTCGGCCCATTCTCCTCTGACCTCTAGCATCCACAAGGCATTTTTGCCCACAGGACTGCCGCATACTGGATGTTTTTCCCTTTTCACACCATTCTTTGTAAACTCTAGAAATGGTTGTGCGTGAAAACCCCAGTAACTGAGCAGATTGTGAAATACTCAGACCGGCCCGTCTGGCACCAACAACCATGCCACGCTCAAAATTGCTTAAATCACCTTTCTTTCCCATTCTGACATTCAGTTTGGAGTTCAGGAGATTGTCTTGACCAGGACCACACCCCTAAATGCATTGAAGCAACTGCCATGTGATTGGTTGACTAGATAATTGCATTAATGAGAAATAGAACAGGTGTTCCTAATAATTCTTTAGGTGAGTGTGTATATATATATATATATATATATATATATATATATATACACTGCTCAAAAAAATTAAGGGAACACTTAAACAACACAATGTAACTCCAAGTCAATCACACTTCTGTGAAATCAAACTGTCCACTTAGGAAGCAACACTGAGTGACAATCAATTTCACATGCTGTTGTGCAAATGGGATAGACAACAGGTGGAAATTATAGGCAATTAGCAAGACACCCCCAATAAAGGAGTGGTTCTGCAGGTGGTGACCACAGACCACTTCTCAGTTCCTATGCTTCCTGGCTGATGTTTTGGTCAATTTTGAATGCTGGCGGTGCTTTCACTCTAGTGGTAGCATGAGACGGAGTCTACAACCCACACAAGTGGCTCAGGTAGTGCAGCTTATCCAGGATGGCACATCAATGCGAGCTGTGGCAAGAAGGTTTGCTGTGTCTGTCAGCGTAGTGTCCAGAGCATGGAGGCGCTACCAGGAGACAGGCCAGTACATCAGGAGACGTGGAGGAGGCCGTAGGAGGGCAACAACCCAGCAGCAGGACCGCTACCTCCAGGAGGAGCACTGCCAGAGCCCTGCAAAATGACCTCCAGCAGGCCACAAATGTGCATGTGTCTGCTCAAACGGTCAGAAACAGACTCCATGAGGGTGATATGAGGGCCCGACGTCCACAGGTGGGGGTTGTGCTTACATCCCAACACCGTGCAGGACGTTTGGCATTTGCCAGAGGACACCAAGATTGGCAAATTCGCCACTGGTGCCCTGTGCTCTTCACAGATGAAAGCAGGTTCACACTGAGCACATGTGACAGACGTGACAGAGTCTGGAGACGCCGTGGAGAACGTTCTGCTGCCTGCAACATCCTCCAGCATGACCGGTTTGACATTGGGTCAGTAATGGTGTGGGATGGCATTTCTTTGGAGGGCCGCACAGCCCTCCATGTGCTCGCCAGAGGTAGCCTGACTGCCATTAGGTACCGAGATGAGATCCTCAGACCCCTTGTGAGACCATATGCTGGTGCGGTTGGCCCTGGGTTCCTCCTAATGCAAGACAATGCTAGACCTCATGTGGCTGAAGTGTGTCAGCAGTTCCTGCAAGACGAAGGCATTGATGCTATGGACTGGCCCGCCCGTTCCCCAGACCTGAATCCAATTGAGCACATCTGGGACATCATGTCTCGCTCTATCCACCAACGTCACATTGCACCACAGACTGTCCAGGAGTTGGCAGACGCTTTAGTCCAGGTCTGGGAGGAGATCCCTCAGGAGACCGTCCGCCACCTCATCAGGAGCATGCACAGATGTTGTAGGGAGGTCATACAGGCACGTGGAGGCCACACACACTACTGAGCCTCATTTTGACTTGTTTTAAGGACATTACATCAAAGTTGGATCAGCCTGTAGTGTGTTTTTCCACTTTAATTTTGAGTGTGACTCCAAATCCAGACCTCCATGGGTAGAAAAATTTGATTTCCATTTTTTAATTTGTGTGTGATTTTGTTGTCAGCACATTCAACTATGTAAAGAACAAAGTATTTCAGAAGAATATTTAATTAATTCAGATCTAGGATGTGTTATTTTTGTGTTCCCTTTATTTTTTTGAGCAATGTATATATATACAGTATAATAGATAGATAGGAGATAGATAGGAGATAGATGATAGATTATCACACACACACCTTTCACATACAGTTGCAAGAAAAAGTATGTGAACCCTTTGGAATGATATGGATTTCTGCACAATTTGGTCATAAAATGTGATCTGATCTTTATCTAAGTCACAGCAATAGACAATCACAGTCTGCTTAAACTAATAACACACAAATAATTAAATGTTACCATGTTTTTATTGAACACACCATGTAAACATTCACAGTGCAGGTGTAAAAAGTATGTGAACCCCTAGACTAATGACCTCTCCAAGAGCTAATTGGAGTGAGGTGTCAGCCAACTGGAGTCCAATCAATGAGATGAGATTGGAGGTGTTGGTTACAGCTGCCCTGCCCTATAAAAAACACACAACAGTTATGGGTTTGCTTTTCACAAGAAGCATTGCCTGATGTGAATGATGCCTCGCACAAAAGAGCTCTCAGAAGACCTACGATTAAGAATTGTTGACTTGCATAAAGCTAGAAAGGGTTATAAAAGTATCTCCAAAAGCCTTGCTGTTCATCAGTCCACGGTAAGAAAAAATTGTCTATAAATGGAGAAAGTTCCGCACTGCTGCTATTCTCCCGAGGAGTGGCCATCCTGTAAAGATGACTGCAAGAGCACAGTGCAGACTGCTCAATAAGGTGTAGAAGAATCCTAGAGTGTCAGCTAAAAATTTACAAAAGTCTATGGCATATGCTGACATCCCTGTTAGCAAATCTACGATATGTAAAACACTAAACAAGAATGGAATTCATGGGAGGATACCACAGAGGAAGTCACTGCTGTCCAAAAAAAACATTGCTGCATGTTTACAGTTTGCACAAGAGCACCTGGATGTTCCACAGCAGTACTGGCAAAATATTCTGTGGACAGATGAAACCAAAGTTGAGTTGTTTGGAAGAAACACACAACACTATGTGTGGAGAAAAAGAGGCACAGCACACCAACATCAAAACCTCATCCCAACTGTGAAGTATGGTGGTGGGGGCATCATGGTTTGGGGCTGTTTTGCTGCATCAGGGCCTGGACGGATTGCTATCATCGAAGGAAAAATAAATTCCCAAGTTTATCAAGACATTTTGCAGGAGAACTTAAGGCCATCTTTCCACCAGCTGAAGCTCAACAGAAGATGGGTGTTGCAATAGGACAACGACCCAAAGCATAGAAGTAAATCAACAATAGAATGGCTTAAACAGAAGAAAATACGCCTTCTGGAGTGGCCCAGTCAGAGTCCTGACCTCAACCCGATTGAGATGCTGTGGCATGACCTCAAGAAAGCGATTCACAGAAGACATCCCAAGAATATTGCTGAACTGAAACAGTTAGAGGAATGGTCAAGAATTACTCCTGACTGTTGTGCACGTCTGATCTGCAACTACAGGAAACGTTTGGTTAAAGTTATTGCTGCCAAAGGAGGTTCAACCAGTTATTAAATCCAAGGGTTCACATACTTTTTCCACCTGCACTGTGAATGTTTACATAGTGTGTTCAATAAAAACATGGTAACATTTAATTATTTGTGTGTTATTAGTTTAAGCAGACTGTGATTGTCTATTGTTGTGACTTAGATGAAGATCAGATCACATTTTATGACCAATTTGTGCAGAAATCCATATCATTCCAAAGGGTTCACATACTTTTTCTTGCAACTGTACATACACTTGCCTTTTATGCAGGCTAGATGGATTTGTCAGGCTGTAGAGGATCCAGAAGAGTTTCTAACCACTAAATCACTAATTTGTCTGTTACATTTTTGGGAGAAATTCACCAATTATTTGGGTGTGATATACCACTGATCTACCTAGTAGACAGGTAATAAGAAAATTACTAATTTGTCTGTTACATTTTCAGGTGAAATTCACCAATTTTTGGGTGTGATATACCACTGCTATACCTAGTAGACAGGTAAAAAAAAATCTGTAATTTGTCTGTTACATTTTCGGCTGAAATTCACCAATGTTTGAGTGTGATATTCCACTGCTGTACCTAGTAGACAGGTAAAAAAAAATCACTAATTTGTCTGTTACATTTTCGGGTTAAATTCACCAATTTTTGGGAGTGATATACCACTGCTATACCTAGTAGACAGGTAAAAAAAAATCACTAATTTGTCTGTTACATTTTTGGTTGAAATTCACAAATTTTTGGCTATGATATTATCCTGCTGTAGACAGCTTAATAAATTTCACAAATTTTTCTGTTACATTCTTGGGTGACATTTTACAATTTTTGCCGTGAATAAACCCCTGCTCTGCATAGGTGACAGGGACCAAATTTTTTTTTTATAATCTGTTCCATTGGTGGGTGACATTAACCCATTTCTGGCGATGAAAAACCCCTGCTCTGCATAGGTGACAGGGACTTACATTTCTAAAATTCATCTTTAATTGGCCCTTTCATTCGATACTTCTGCTTTAATATCTTGTCCCACATTTCCGTTCTATCCCATTGCAGCCATTGACCTCCCTTGGTTGAGGTCTCCCTTTCTCACGCTCCCTCTCCAGCGTGGAACCCTGATTCGCCGATAACCATGATCAACATGGTAGGCTCAGAAAAGAACATCGAAAGTTGATAGAGAAGATATCCAAATGGATCGTGGACATCACAGTGACGTGCGATCAGGCAGAAGTAATATAGAGTCCACAATAAATCAGCAGCAGGTCCTCTCCTGTTTAACGTTTCCAAATCCTTAATACCCCAGTGACATTCCCTATAATTTTTTTATCAATGATTCCAATAACAGGGCATCTTAAGAGTCCTGTATTATTTATCGTCACTATCTCTCCGAGTCGGGAGTGGGTAATTGCCACGCGCCCCCTCCTTTTCTTCAATTCTTCTGCTTTAATAATTTGTCCCACATTTCCACTCGATCACAATTAAATTTCATCCATTGATCTCCCTTGGATGTGGTCTCTCTTTCTCACACTCCCTCTCCATCGTGGAACCCTGATTCACCGCTAACCGTGATCAACATGGTAGGCGCAGAAAAGAACATCGAAAGTTGATAGAGCAGATATCAAATTGGATCATGAACATCACGGGGACGTACGACATGGTGGGGCAGTATGTGTGCACTCGCCTACACGAACAGACTGACAGGAGTCAGCCCCTGCAACTTCTGGGTCTCCAAATTGGGCACATGGCATGAGCTTGCCCTTTACGCCTTGGAGGTGCTGGCCTGCCTGGCTGCCAGTGTATTGTCTGTGTATTGTCTGGATGTTTTTCCCTTTTCACACCATTCTTTGTAAACTCTAGAAATGGTTGTGCGTGAAAACCCCAGTAACTGAGCAGATTGTGAAATACTCAGACCGGCCCGTCTGGCACCAACAACCATGCCACGCTCAAAATTGCTTAAATCACCTTTCTTTCCCATTCTGACATTCAGTTTGGAGTTCAGGAGATTGTCTTGACCAGGACCACACCCCTAAATGCATTGAAGCAACTGCCATGTGATTGGTTGACTAGATAATTGCATTAATGAGAAATAGAACAGGTGTTCCTAATAATTCTTTAGGTGAGTGTGTATATATATATATATATATATATATATATAATATAATAATCACAGGTCGGCACTGCTGTATATGGTCAAGGTGTCGCGGTTCCATTCTCTCGTATGAGAGACTGGTGAGTGGGTTCGGCTTCTTCCGGCTCTGGAAGCGACGTCTCTACTGGATATCGGGCGCCTTTTTTAGGCCGACGACCACGCAAGCCAAGACAAGGCGAGCCGGGCGCCATCATAGGCGAGGCAGACGCTCCACGGATCACGAGGTCCCAGGTAAGGACAAAAACTTAGTATTCAATCTGTCCTCTAAAAATCTGAGTGTGGCCGACATGAACTTATTACAAAAGGGTTTATCATTTAGCCCCACTGGAAGCCTTGATACTTTCAACCTTGATACTGACTTACAACGGTTTTACCGTAATATACGTTTAAAGGCCCATTTTTCTTCAGAACACATGGTCCCTCAATCCGTTCATTCTGAGACTGGTACTGGTTCCCTAACAGCTAAAATGTTTAATCTGAAGATCAGGAGCACATTTTCACCTCCGCGTCTACACCATCCTATTGAAACTTTTATAAATCTAGTGCAACGTGATGTTGAGACATTGTTGCAACAATGCAAGACTGGCAATATGCATTTACAATCCAATTTACCTTTGGAGGAAAAACGTGCACTTGATCAATTGTTGGAGGATAAGTCTCTGGTATTCAAACCAGCGGATAAAGGGGGTGCTCTGGTGGTCCTTGATAAAGCATATTATGTTTCAGAAATTTTGTCGCAACTAAATGATACAGATACATATCAGATTTTACAGAATGATCCTGTATTTCGCATCAAAGAAATGATACAAATTGTTGTGAATGCTGCCATAGAGGAGGGGGTCATTGATGCCACATTGGGCGGATTTTTGGTTAACCAACATCCAATTACTCCCGTTTTTTATACGTTACCAAAAGTACATAAGTCCATTGTTAAACCGCCTGGCCGTCCCATTGTGGCATCTACTGACTCAATCCTCTCACCTTTGGCAATTTTTCTAGAAAAAAACTTTACGCCATTTACTAAATTGTCTCCATCATACTTGCGTGATACTGAGCATTTTTTGCAGGAAATTAAAACTCTGCATTCAGAAAAAGATGATTTACTTGTTACCTTTGATGTATGTAATTTATACACATCAATATCACATGAGAAAGGTCTGAAAGCAATTGATACATTGTTACAACCAAGTCATTACAACAATGCAGAATGTGAATTTTTCTTGACATTATTGAGGATTGTTCTAGAACAAAATTACTTTTTATTTCAGGATTCTTTTTATCAGCAGCGGCGTGGGACCGCGATGGGATCGAACGTCGCACCGCCGTACGCAAATTGTTATATGGCACAATTCGAGACGGATTTCGTCTATACTAATGATTTCTATAGAAAACACTGCAAATTTTGGCGTCGTTTTATCGATGACATTATTTGCGTATGGCGCGGCGACGTTCGATCCCTTCAACAATTTACTCTTCACCTCAATTCTGTCTGGCCTGAGTTGAAATTCACTCTGCATTTTGATGTACAAAAAATTTCTTTCCTAGACACGTGGGTAATTAAGGGAGACACAGGTGGGTTATACACGGATCTATTTACAAAAAATACAGATCGAAATAGCTTACTCATGTATACTAGCAACCACCCAGCAGCCACAAAAAAATCCCTCCCCTTTTCCCAATTTCAAAGGGTTAAGCGCATAGTGGGCACAGCTGAATTATGTAAGGAAAGATTAGACGAAATGAGCCAGAAATTTAAGGAGAGAGGTTATCCCGATCACTTATTAAAAGAACAAAGGAACCGAGTTGAGATAAAACAACAGGATAAGCCCCTCAAAGAACCACGGATTCCACTTGTAATTCAGTATCATCCATGGTCTCAGAGATTGAGAGGGATAATAAATAAACATTGGAATGTAGTGTCAAAGTCATACCCACAAGTAGTGGAGTTTAAACTACCACCTATGATGTGCTTCAAAAGAGCCACAAATATACGTGATAAGATAGTACGGGCTGACATTGGAAGTAGTAAAACTGCATCTATACAGAGAGTACTGGCTACTCCTAAAATGGGAACTTTTCCCTGCTTAAATTGCGTACACTGCTCTAGTGTGATTAAGGGTACACACTTTACACATCCACAATCTGGCGAACGCATACCTATAAAAATTTTTTTACCTGTGACAGTCGTTTTGTTATATATATTTTAAAGTGCCCCTGTGGTCTATTGTACGTGGGAGAGACTTCCACTAGGATGAAAGACAGACTTAGTAACCACAAGTCCACCATCCGCAAGCAAAATTTATTATTTCCTGTACCATTCCACTTCCATGCACATAGACACACAGTGGCACAGTTGCGTTACCAGATTATAGACAGTGTACCCCTTCCACGTCGGGGTGGAGATAGGAACAAGTTATTGCTGCAGAGGGAGGCTTATTGGATACATCGATTACGAACGATTGAGCCCCACGGACTCAACCGGGAGTATAATGTACAAAGCTTCCTCTGATAGATCACCTTGGTATAATAATATTTTTCTCAGGATAATAATTTTTCTATAATGTTATATTTTTGAGTATTGCAATAGTGCAATTAAAAACAAATAAAAAACTTTAAAACAAAAAATAAAAAGAAAAAAGAAAAAAGAAAATAATGAAAATAATAATTTTTTGACAAAAATATCCTTTGTAAGAAAATAAATGGATTTTTTTCTATATATTATTTACAGCGAAAATAATGAAGGAAGAAAGTAGTAAGGAACAAACTAAAGTGAATTTAAAGGAACTCATATGTTTTTGTTTTAACACTGATTGGTGGGTGTGGTTTTCTGTGTGATGTCATTTCTCTGTATTTGGGCGCTCTATTTAAACATGAAATGTTCTTTGTATGAGGATAAGTCTGAGGAAGGTGCGGCAGCACCGAAACGCACGCGTCACTTATTGCCTGTACATGTGACTGAATAAATACAAAGAAAGAATTATCAACAGCGAGTGCCGGTCTTTTTCATTGATTATATATATATATATATATATATATATATATATATATATACACTGCTCAAAAAAATTAAGGGAACACTTAAACAACACAATGTAACTCCAAGTCAATCACACTTCTGTGAAATCAAACTGTCCACTTAGGAAGCAACACTGAGTGACAATCAATTTCACATGCTGTTGTGCAAATGGGATAGACAACAGGTGGAAATTATAGGCAATTAGCAAGACACCCCCAATAAAGGAGTGGTTCTGCAGGTGGTGACCACAGACCACTTCTCAGTTCCTATGCTTCCTGGCTGATGTTTTGGTCAATTTTGAATGCTGGCGGTGCTTTCACTCTAGTGGTAGCATGAGACGGAGTCTACAACCCACACAAGTGGCTCAGGTAGTGCAGCTTATCCAGGATGGCACATCAATGCAAGCTGTGGCAAGAAGGTTTGCTGTGTCTGTCAGCGTAGTGTCCAGAGCATGGAGGCGCTACCAGGAGACAGGCCAGTACATCAGGAGACGTGGAGGAGGCCGTAGGAGGGCAACAACCCAGCAGCAGGACCGCTACCTCCGCCTTTGTGCAAGGAGGAACAGGAGGAGCACTGCCAGAGCCCTGCAAAATGACCTCCAGCAGGCCACAAATGTGCATGTGTCTGCTCAAACGGTCAGAAACAGACTCCATGAGGGTGATATGAGGGCCCGACGTCCACAGGTGGGGGTTGTGCTTACATCCCAACACCGTGCAGGACGTTTGGCATTTGCCAGAGAACACCAAGATTGGCAAATTCGCCACTGGTGCCCTGTGCTCTTCACAGATGAAAGCAGGTTCACACTGAGCACATGTGACAGACGTGACAGAGTCTGGAGACGCCGTGGAGAACGTTCTGCTGCCTGCAACATCCTCCAGCATGACCGGTTTGACATTGGGTCAGTAATGGTGTGGGATGGCATTTCTTTGGAGGGCCGCACAGCCCTCCATGTGCTCGCCAGAGGTAGCCTGACTGCCATTAGGTACCGAGATGAGATCCTCAGACCCCTTGTGAGACCATATGCTGGTGCGGTTGGCCCTGGGTTCCTCCTAATGCAAGACAATGCTAGACCTCATGTGGCTGAAGTGTGTCAGCAGTTCCTGCAAGACGAAGGCATTGATGCTATGGACTGGCCCGCCCGTTCCCCAGACCTGAATCCAATTGAGCACATCTGGGACATCATGTCTCGCTCTATCCACCAACGTCACATTGCACCACAGACTGTCCAGGAGTTGGCAGACGCTTTAGTCCAGGTCTGGGAGGAGATCCCTCAGGAGACCGTCCGCCACCTCATCAGGAGCATGCACAGATGTTGTAGGGAGGTCATACAGGCACGTGGAGGCCACACACACTACTGAGCCTCATTTTGACTTGTTTTAAGGACATTACATCAAAGTTGGATCAGCCTGTAGTGTGTTTTTCCACTTTAATTTTGAGTGTGACTCCAAATCCAGACCTCCATGGGTAGAAAAATTTGATTTCCATTTTTTAATTTGTGTGTGATTTTGTTGTCAGCACATTCAACTATGTAAAGAACAAAGTATTTCAGAAGAATATTTAATTAATTCAGATCTAGGATGTGTTATTTTTGTGTTCCCTTTATTTTTTTGAGCAATGTATATATATACAGTATAATAGATAGATAGGAGATAGATAGGAGATAGATGATAGATTATCACACACACACCTTTCACATACAGTTGCAAGAAAAAGTATGTGAACCCTTTGGAATGATATGAATTTCTGCACAATTTGGTCATAAAATGTGATCTGATCTTTATCTAAGTCACAGCAATAGACAATCACAGTCTGCTTAAACTAATAACACACAAATAATTAAATGTTACCATGTTTTTATTGAACACACCATGTAAACATTCACAGTGCAGGTGTAAAAAGTATGTGAACCCCTAGACTAATGACATCTCCAAGAGCTAATTGGAGTGAGGTGTCAGCCAACTGGAGTCCAATCAATGAGATGAGATTGGAGGTGTTGGTTACAGCTGCCCTGCCCTATAAAAAACACACAACAGTTATGGGTTTGCTTTTCACAAGAAGCATTGCCTGATGTGAATGATGCCTCGCACAAAAGAGCTCTCAGAAGACCTACGATTAAGAATTGTTGACTTGCATAAAGCTAGAAAGGGTTATAAAAGTATCTCCAAAAGCCTTGCTGTTCATCAGTCCACGGTAAGAAAAAATTGTCTATAAATGGAGAAAGTTCCGCACTGCTGCTATTCTCCCGAGGAGTGGCCATCCTGTAAAGATGACTGCAAGAGCACAGTGCAGACTGCTCAATAAGGTGTAGAAGAATCCTAGAGTGTCAGCTAAAAATTTACAAAAGTCTATGGCATATGCTGACATCCCTGTTAGCAAATCTACGATATGTAAAACACTAAACAAGAATGGAATTCATGGGAGGATACCACAGAGGAAGTCACTGCTGTCCAAAAAAAACATTGCTGCATGTTTACAGTTTGCACAAGAGCACCTGGATGTTCCACAGCAGTACTGGCAAAATATTCTGTGGACAGATGAAACCAAAGTTGAGTTGTTTGGAAGAAACACACAACACTATGTGTGGAGAAAAAGAGGCACAGCACACCAACATCAAAACCTCATCCCAACTGTGAAGTATGGTGGTGGGGGCATCATGGTTTGGGGCTGTTTTGCTGCATCAGGGCCTGGACGGATTGCTATCATCGAAGGAAAAATAAATTCCCAAGTTTATCAAGACATTTTGCAGGAGAACTTAAGGCCATCTTTCCACCAGCTGAAGCTCAACAGAAGATGGGTGTTGCAATAGGACAACGACCCAAAGCATAGAAGTAAATCAACAATAGAATGGCTTAAACAGAAGAAAATACGCCTTCTGGAGTGGCCCAGTCAGAGTCCTGACCTCAACCCGATTGAGATGCTGTGGCATGACCTCAAGAAAGCGATTCACCGAAGACATCCCAAGAATATTGCTGAACTGAAACAGTTAGAGGAATGGTCAAGAATTACTCCTGACTGTTGTGCACGTCTGATCTGCAACTACAGGAAACGTTTGGTTAAAGTTATTGCTGCCAAAGGAGGTTCAACCAGTTATTAAATCCAAGGGTTCACATACTTTTTCCACCTGCACTGTGAATGTTTACATAGTGTGTTCAATAAAAACATGGTAACATTTAATTATTTGTGTGTTATTAGTTTAAGCAGACTGTGATTGTCTATTGTTGTGACTTAGATGAAGATCAGATCACATTTTATGACCAATTTGTGCAGAAATCCATATCATTCCAAAGGGTTCACATACTTTTTCTTGCAACTGTACATACACTTGCCTTTTATGCAGGCTAGATGGATTTGTCAGGCTGTAGAGGATCCAGAAGAGTTTCTAACCACTAAATCACTAATTTGTCTGTTACATTTTTGGGAGAAATTCACCAATTATTTGGGTGTGATATACCACTGATCTACCTAGTAGACAGGTAATAAGAAAATTACTAATTTGTCTGTTACATTTTCAGGTGAAATTCACCAATTTTTGGGTGTGATATACCACTGCTATACCTAGTAGACAGGTAAAAAAAATCTGTAATTTGTCTGTTACATTTTCGGCTGAAATTCACCAATGTTTGAGTGTGATATTCCACTGCTGTACCTAGTAGACAGGTAAAAAAAAATCACTAATTTGTCTGTTACATTTTCGGGTTAAATTCACCAATTTTTGGGAGTGATATACCACTGCTATACCTAGTAGACAGGTAAAAAAAAAATCACTAATTTGTCTGTTACATTTTTGGTTGAAATTCACAAATTTTTGGCTATGATATTATCCTGCTGTAGACAGCTTAATAAATTTCACAAATTTTTCTGTTACATTCTTGGGTGACATTTTACAATTTTTGCCGTGAATAAACCCCTGCTCTGCATAGGTGACAGGGACCAAATTTTTTTTTTATAATCTGTTCCATTGGTGGGTGACATTAACCCATTTCTGGCGATGAAAAACCCCTGCTCTGCATAGGTGACAGGGACTTACATTTCTAAAATTCATCTTTAATTGGCCCTTTCATTCGATACTTCTGCTTTAATATCTTGTCCCACATTTCCGTTCTATCCCATTGCAGCCATTGACCTCCCTTGGTTGAGGTCTCCCTTTCTCACGCTCCCTCTCCAGCGTGGAACCCTGATTCGCCGATAACCATGATCAACATGGTAGGCTCAGAAAAGAACATCGAAAGTTGATAGAGAAGATATCCAAATGGATCGTGGACATCACAGTGACGTGCGATCAGGCAGAAGTAATATAGAGTCCACAATAAATCAGCAGCAGGTCCTCTCCTGTTTAACGTTTCCAAATCCTTAATACCCCAGTGACATTCCCTATAATTTTTTTATCAATGATTCCAATAACAGGGCATCTTAAGAGTCCTGTATTATTTATCGTCACTATCTCTCCGAGTCGGGAGTGGGTAATTGCCACGCGCCCCCTCCTTTTCTTCAATTCTTCTGCTTTAATAATTTGTCCCACATTTCCACTCGATCACAATTAAATTTCATCCATTGATCTCCCTTGGATGTGGTCTCTCTTTCTCACACTCCCTCTCCATCGTGGAACCCTGATTCACCGCTAACCGTGATCAACATGGTAGGCGCAGAAAAGAACATCGAAAGTTGATAGAGCAGATATCAAATTAGATCATGAACATCACGGGGACGTACGACATGGTGGGGCAGTATGTGTGCACTCGCCTACACGAACAGACTGACAGGAGTCAGCCCCTGCAACTTCTGGGTCTCCAAATTGGGCACATGGCATGAGCTTGCCCTTTACGCCTTGGAGGTGCTGGCCTGCCTGGCTGCCAGTGTATTGTCTGAACGTGTGTTTAGCGTGACTGGAGGGGGTTATCACAGGTTATATTTCCCAATGTTTTGGGGTGTACCCTAATTTAAAAAAATTAAAATAAATTTAAAACCAAAAAGCAGTGTAGGCTACCTCCTCCTCCTCCACCGCTGCTTCCACCTACACCGCCACATCCACCACCTCCTCAACCTCCTCAACCTCCTACTCCATATGGTAGGCGCAGAAAATAATATCGAATGTTGATAGAGAAGATATCCAATTCGATCGTGGATGTCACGGGGACATGCGTTCAGGCAGAAGTTATAATTCACATCCACCGCCTCCTCAACCTCCTACTCCATATGGACCTCGTCCTCCAAGATCAAGATTATTTTTACGTATTTTATGTTATTTTAAGTCATTTCCATATCCATTTGTTTGCAGAGCACTTGCCATGATCTTAACCACATTTTGCTGGCATTTTCAGCCCTCTAGTCCTTTCCATGACATTTTTACAGCCATTTTAGTGCTCAAAAGTACGGGTCCTCATTGTCTTCAATGAGATTCGGGTTCGGGGTCAAGTTCGGGTCCCGAACTCGAACTTTTTTGTGAAGTTCGGCCGAACCCGTCGAACTCCAACATCCAGGTGTCCACTCAACTCTATTCGAGATCCTTCAATGGAGTATATTGATTACATTTGGAGGTCAAGTCATTCCTTCTAAACCACAATTATTTTTGCTTTGATTCTAAGTTTTATGTGCAAACTAGAGGCTTGTCTATGGGGTCGAAATTTTTTTCCTTCCCTTGATAACTTAACAATGGCATACTGGGAGGAGCAGAGAATAACCAATATTCGGGGGATATTGTCTGGTATGGCAGATATATCGATGATTGCTGCTCATTTGGAGCGGTGATGTATCTGCCATACCGGACTCTGTGAACTACGCCAATAATAATCCATACGGCTTGAAATTCACCCACCATATGCATATGAAAACAGTGTGTTTTCTAGATTTGAGGGTGACTGGAATAATAGATCAGTATATATGTACCGAGACTTACCGCAAAGAAGTCTCTGGGAATACTACAGTATTTTGAAAGCAACCAGTCACCACCCTATCCACACAATAAAAGCCATACCGGTGGGTGAGTTTATCCAGGCATGCAGGAATTCCAGTAATGTGGACGCATTTCATAATGAATGTTGGATAATATGGGATCGCCTGAAGTATAGGCATATATATATGCCAATTGGATGTTTTCCAGGGCCCGCAATAATGCACAAAGGAAGGATAGAAGGGATTAACTATTTAAATTGAAAGGGAAAGTACCAGTCACAATGGAAATAGGAAATATGGAGTAACCCACACTTGTACTTACTTATAGTAGACAGTTCCACCAAATAGAACGGGTGGTACGTAAATGTCTCCTGATTCCATATGAGGACAGTATTTTAAATGATATACTCAGGAATGGATGCAGGATTGTATCTAGGAGACCGAGCACGCTAGAAATTAAAAGTTATATTAACTGTAATACGGAGGGAGTGGTTTATGTAATCAAATGCATCACTTAGATTAGAGTTGAACGGACACCTGGATGTTCGGGTTCGATGGGTTCGGCCGAACTTCACAAAAAAGTTCAAGTTCGGGACCCGAACTTGACACCGAACCCGAACCCCATTGATGTCAATGGGGACCTGAACTTTTGAGCACTAAAATGCCTCTAAAAAAGTCATGGAAAGGGCTAGAGGGCTGCAAATGGCAGCAAAATGTTGTTAAGAGCATGACAAGTGCTCTGCAAACAAATGGATATGGAAATGACTTAAAATAACATAAAATACATAAAAATAATCTTGATCTTG
Source organism: Bufo bufo (assembly GCF_905171765.1). Classification (NCBI taxonomy): domain Eukaryota; kingdom Metazoa; phylum Chordata; class Amphibia; order Anura; family Bufonidae; genus Bufo; species Bufo bufo. The sequence continues at coordinate 129,435,310 of NC_053397.1, read as the reverse complement.
GAGGACGAGGTCCATATGGAGTAGGAGGTTGAGGAGGCGGTGGATGTGAATTATAACTTCTGCCTGAACGCACGTCCCCGTGACGTCCACAATCCAATTTGATATCTGCTCTATCAACTTTCGATGTTCTTTGATGCGCCTACCATGGTGATCACGGGTGGCGGGGAATCAGGGTTCCAGGCCGGAGAGGGAGCGTGAGAAAAAGAGACCAAATTTAAGGGAGATAAATTTATAAAAAATGTTTGGGATTGAGCAGAAATGTTGGCCAAAAGAGTATAGCGGAAATGTGGGACAAAGTATTGAAGCTTAAATGCGGTACAACTTGTTTAAGTTTAAGCATTGAATCAAAGGAGGTGGTGCTGATCAATTAAAGAAGCATTTCAGAAATTTGAATCCCTGTCACCTATGCAGAGCAGGGGATTATTCACGTCTAAAATTGTATAATGTCAACCCAAGAATGTAACAGAAAAATTAGAGAAATTAATTAACCTGTCTACTTGGTAGAGCAGGAATCTATGACAGAAAACAATTGTTTATTGTCACCCAGAAATGTAAAATAAAAATTATTGAAATTTATTAAGCTGTCAACTAGGTAGAGGAGGGGTATATTACACCCAAAAATTGGTGAATTTGACCATAAAATTTAACAGACAAATGTTTTTTTTTTTTTATTACCGGTCTAATAGGTATAGCAGTGGTACATCACACCAAAAAATTTGTGAATTTCACCCGAAAATGTAACTGCCAATTTATTTTCATTTTTTAACCGGCCTACTAGGTATAGCAGTGGTACCGTACATCACATCCAAAAATTGGTAAATTTTACCATAAAATGTAACAGACAAATTGTTTTTATTGTTTAACCTGTCTACTAGGTATAGCAGTGGTACTTCACACCCAAAAATTGTTGAATTTCAACTGAAAATGTAACTGACAAATTTTTTTATTTTGTTAACCGCCTAGGTATAGCAGTGGTACTATACACCCAAAAATTGGTTAATTTCACCCGATAATGTAACTGACAATTTTTTTTTTTGTTAACCGGCCTACTAGGTATAGCAGTGGTACTATACACCCAGAAATTGGTGAATTTCACCCAAAAATGTTAATGACAATTTTTTTTTTTAACCGGCCTACTTGGTATAGCAGTGGTACTATACACCCAAAAATTGGTGAATTTCACCAGAAAATGTAAATGACAAATAAGTGAAATGATATAAAAAAAAAAACATGTACAAAAAAAAATTAAAAAAAATTATGAGGTGGAGTTCCATATGGAGTAGGAGTTTGAGGAGGCGGTGGACGTAGCGGAGTAGGTGGAAGCGGCGGTGGGGGAGGACGAGATAGCCAACACAGGTTTTTGGTTTTAATAAAATTTTTTAAAATTAAGGTACACTCCAAAAGAGTGTGAAATATCCAAAATACAAACATGAGCAATTGCGCTGCAGTATAACAATGGCTGGTTAGTGCCGGTATACATGTCTATTCTGCACAAGGTATGGACAGATCCTGAGGGATCCATGCCTGGTTCATTTTAATGAACGTGAGCTTGTCCACATTGGGTATGGACAGGCGGCTGCGCTTGTCTGTGATGACGCCCCCTGCCGTGCTAAACACACGTTCAGATAACACACTGGCTGCAGGGCAGGCCAGCACCTCCAAGGCGTAAAGGGCAAGCTCAGGCCAGGTGACCAATTTGGAGACCCAGAAGATGAAGGGGGCAGACCCATCATTCAGTACGTGTAGGCGTGTGCAAACATACTGCTCCACCATGTTGGTGAAATGCTGCATCCTACTAAGATGTTCCATATCAGCTGATGGTGCTGGTTGTTGTGGCGTGCTGACAAAGCTTTGCCACATTTAGGCCATACTAACCCTGCCTTCTGAGGTGGTGGCGGTGCCCCAGCTGCATTGGCGACCTCTTCCTTGTCCTCTGCCTTCGCCTTGTGCTTCCACTGTGCCCCCGCTGTCAGGTTAGAATGCTACCAGCAGCGCGTCTACCAGCATGCGCTTGTACTCGCGCATCTTACGATCACGCTCCAGTGATGGAATTAAGGACGGTACGTTGTCCTTCTAATGGGGATCCAGCAGCGTGGCCACTCAGTAATCAGCACATGTTAGAATGTGGGCAACTCGGCGGTCGTTGCGGAGACACTGAAGCATGTAATCGCTCATGTGTGCCAGGCTGCCCAGAGGAAACAAAAAGCTGTCCTCTGTGGGAGGTGTATTGTCTGTGTCCTCTGTATCCCCCCATCCACGTACCAGTGATGGCCATGAGCTGGTCTGGGTGCCACCCTGCTGTGAATATGGTTCCTCCTCCTACATCTCTTCCTCCTCATCCTCCACCTCCTCATCCTCCAGAACTGTGCCCTGGCTGGACAATTGTGTACCTTGGGTTTGTGGGTGCAGGAACCCACCCTCGGAACCACTTGGGAATGACTGTCCGGAAACCCTACGAAGTGATCCCTCTTCCTCCTCCTGTGCCACATCCAGGGCCGTCTTTAATATTGATTGGACCCTGGGCAAGAATTTACTTGGGCCCCCTGGATCCCCCCCCCCCCGCACTTTGCTGTACTTGCTATACAGCAGCACTTACCTGTCACGTCTAGGGCCTCCAGGTGACGTCTCCTCTCTGTCATCATCTTCTCTGTAGATCTTCTCTCTCATCATCTTCTCCACTCGGTCTGGACAACTTCTCTCAGCCGCCTCGTCTCTGCAGAGTGTGACACACAGACATCTTAGCTTCCTCACATTCTATCATTATCCCCCAACTGGAGTCCCCACAGTGTTATCCTGCTGCTTGCTGTGCCCCCTCCCCCAGGGGTGTAGCTATAGGGGGTGCAGAGGTAGCAGTCGCATGACTGCTACTGCTACCGGGCCCAGGAGCATGAAGGGGCCCAAAGACACACAAAGCACTGAGAGAAGGGGGGCCCAAGCTGAACTCTTGCACCGGTGCCCATGAGCCTTTAGTTACGCCCCTGCCCCCCCCTCCAATACCCCCAAATACTATCCTGAAGAAACATTACTGCTCCACATAGTAATAGTGCTCCTCATAGTCCCACCAATAGTAATTCCCTTCTAGAATGCCCTCATTAGTAACACTGCCCCAACCATGATAATGCTCCTCAACAATGCCCCCATTATTAGAAGAGCCCTCCCATATTAATAATACCCTGACAGAGTCCCCAGTAGAAATAAGGCCCCCCATTGTTCCCCCAGTGGTAATAAAGCTCCCTACAGACCCCTCAGTAGTAATAAGGCCCCCATAGTGCGCTTAGTAGAAATAAGGCGGATCTATAAGACCCTTCTATAGAGCCCCCAGTAGTAATAAGACCGCTTATAATGTCCCCTGGATCTGCAGTGCCCCCTGTAGTTATAATCCACCCTCCACCATACAGTCCCATGTAAATAACATCACCTCCTCCCCAGCCACCTCCAACGCACAATCCCATGTAAACATCACCCCCTAAAGCTACTTTCACACTTGCTTTCGTGCGGATCTGTCCTGTACTTGTACAGGACGGATCCGCACCGATAATACAAACAAATGCATCCGTTCAGGACTGATTCGTTTGTATTAGATTTGAATTTCTAAGTCCCAATACGGATCCGTCCTGACTTACATTGAAAGTCAATGGGGGACGGATCCGTTTACAATTGCACCATTTTGTGTCAATGCAAAGGGATCCGTTCCCATTTACTTACATTGTAAGTCAGGACGGATCCGTTTGGCTTCGCAAGGCAATGCGGACACAAAAACGCTGCTTGCAGCATTTTGGGGTCTGCCTCCAAAACGGAACTGGGGGCTGTACGGAGCCGAACTAATGCATTCTGAATGGATCCGCATCCATTCAGAATGCATTGGGGTTAAACTGATGCATTTGGGGCTGCTTGTGAGAGCCTTGAAACGGATCTCACAAGCGGATCCCCAAACCCAAGTGTGAACGTAGCCTAAACATTAAGTCCCATGTACATAAACATCATTCCCCCCCACCATCCACTTTCAACATACAGTCCCATGTAAATAACATCACTCCCTCCCCCAGCCACCTCAAGCACACAGTTCCATGTCAATAACATCCCTCCCTTCAGCCCTAACATACATCCTAGTTAAATAACTACAACTCCCAGCATTGCTCTACCTCTCCCTTCACTTACCTCTCCAGTCCTCATATACAGACATCAGCATTAGGCTCCTTCTCCTCTTCACTCCGGTCCAATCCTGCGCTGGTCATGTGATGGGGACATCATCCAGGTCATCCTATCACAGCCTGTTTTGCTGATCACATGACCTGTGATGTCACCACAGGTCCTTCACCTCTTCCCAGTGTATTAGATTCAATTGTATTGCCGTTCTGTGTATGGCAATACAGTTGTATCTAGCTGGCAGGCAGGACATTCGGGGCCTGGGACAAAGCATCCGGGGTCCAGGCCCCGAATGTTTTAACCTAGCGACGCAGTCACTAGTGAATGGGAGTCGGGAAGCAAAGCTTCCTTGGGCCCCGAGGAGCAACTGGGCCAGGGGCAGCTGCCCCTTTTGCCCTGCGGCAAAGACGGCCCTGGCCACATCCTCTTCCATCATTGCCAGGAGCGTTTTTTCAAGGAGGCATAGAGTGGCATAGTAACGCTGAGAACGGCGTTATCGGCACTGGCCATGTTGGTGGAGTACTCAAAACAGCGCAACAAGGAACACAGGTCTCACATGGAGGCCAGTCATTGGTGGTGAAGTGGTGCTGTTACGTACAGCGACTCACCCATGCATGCTGCAGCTGAAACTCTACTATCGCCTGCTGCTGCTCGCACAATCTGGCCAGCATGTGCAAGGTGGAGTTCCACCTTGTGGGCACGTCGCATATAAGGCGGTGAGCGGGAAGGCCGAAGTTACGCTGCAGCGCTGACAGGCGAGCAGCAGCAGGGTGATAACACCAAAAGCGCGCACAGACGGCACGCACTTTATGCAGCAGCTCTGACATATCGGGGTAATTTTTAAAGAATCTGCACCACCAAATTCAGCACATGCACCAGGCAAGGGATGTGCGTCAAACCGGCTAGTCCCAGAGCTGCTACGAGATTTTGCCCATTATTGCACACCAACAGGCCGGGCTTGAGGCTGACTGGCACAAACCACTCATCGGTCTGTTGTTCAAGGCCCGTCCACAGCTCCTGCGCGGTGTGGGGTTTGTCCCTGAAACAGATAAGTTTTAAAACTGCATGCTGTCGTTTACCCCTGGCTGTGCTGAAGTTGGTGATGTAGGTGTTACACTGACCGGATGAGGAGCTGGTAGAGGATGAAGAAGCAGAGTAGGAGGAGGAAGCAACAGGAGGCAAACTGAAGCGCCCTGCAATCCTCGGTGGTGGAAGGACATGCGCCAAACTGCTATCCGCCTCAGGCCCAGCCGCCACTGCATTTACCCAGTGTGCTGTTATGGAGATATAATGTCCCTGACCGTGCTTACTGGCCCACGTATCCGTAGTCAGGTGCACCTTACCACAGATGGCGTTGCGCAGTGCACACCTGATTTTGTCCCCTACTTGGTTGTGCAGGGAACGGATGTCTTGCCTGGAAAAGTAGTGGCGGCTGGGCACAACGTACTGTTGGACAGCCACCGCCATAAGGCCTTTAAAACGATCCGTCTCGACCAGACGGAATAACAGCATTTCAAAGGACAGTGATTTAGAAATGCTGGCATTCAGAGCTAGGGATCGCAGGTGGGTAGGGGGGTACTTCCTCTTCCTCTTCAGAGTTTGGGAGATGGAGAGAGCTGAACGCTTCCGTGGGACATTGTGGAGATGCTTGGTGACCTAGGTGTTGGTGTTGCTGGCAGATTCTCTGTTTGCGGGGTGGCAGGTGGCACTATCACTCCAGAGGTGGATGAAGAGGCCAAGACTGCAGCAGAATAGGAAGTAGGAGGAGCCAGAGACCTTTCTTGGGTTTTGAGGTGTCTACTCCACTGCAGCTCGGACTTTGCACTTAAATGCCTAGTCATGCAGGTTGTGCTCAGGTTGAGAACGTTTATGCCTCGCTTCAGGCTCTGATTGCACAGCGTGCAAACCACTCGTGTCTTGTCGTCAGCACATTGTCTGAAGAACTGCCACGCCAGGGAACTCCTTGGAGCTGGCTTTGGTGTGCTCGGTCCCTTGCTGCGGTAGGCAGTAGCAGGCGTACTGTCTAGGGAACGGCCGCTCCGCTTTCGCACCCTGCTCCCTCTTCTGCTGTGCTGGTGGCTTTATGCGACCACTGCCTCTTCCTCTGTACTACACAGGTCACTCCCATGACCTTGATTCCATGTGGTGTCGAGGACCTCATCGTCCTCCAAATCATCTTCCACCCAGTCTTCACCCCTGCCCTCCTTGTCGGTCTGCACACTTTCGAAAGCCACAGCAATAGGCACCTGTGTTTCGTCATCATTCGAGACGTGCTGCGATTGCCCTCCCATGTACTCATCTTGAAACATAAGTGGTTGGGCATCGGTGCACTCAATCTCTTCCACTTCTGGGGTCAGGGCTACGTGGATGGCGCTGGAGAACCATGCTAACAGAGTCATCAAAAAGCAATAGAGACTGCTGCATGACTTGGGGCTCAGACTGCTTGGCTAATTTGCAAGGGGGTGAGGTGAAAGACTGATGGACATCGGCTGCAGGTGCCAACTCTGATCTTTCAGCAGCAGACTGGGTGAGAGACAATGTGAAGGAACTGGAGGCACTGTCAGCAACCCAATCTACTATCGCCTGTACTTGTTCTGGCCTCACTATTCATAGTACCTCATTAGGCCCGCTTAAATAACGCTGAAGGTTCTGTCGCCTACTCACACTTGTGCGTTTAGCTGGCACAGATTGACTACGTTCTCTCCTGCAACAGGAGCTCCACCAGCAGCACAACGACCGGGGCCACGTCCCTTATTTGACGCTCTCCTCATTTTCAGCAAATTTAAGTCGTGCCCAAAATGGGTGTTTTTTAAATAACAGAATATAACAGCAGTATCTTACGCTTATATTTCACACTGACAGATGCAGCAAAGGCCGCAATTTTAGTATTTTGCCCAAAATGGTCTTTTTTTTAATAACAGTATATTATTGCAGTAGCTAATGCTTGTATTTGACACTAACAGATGCAGCAAAGGCCGCAAATTTAGAATTTTTTTTTCCAAAATGGGTGTTTTTTTAATAACAGAATATTATTGCAGTATTTCAAGCTTGTATTTCACACTGACAAATGCAGTAAAGGCCCCAGATGTAGGGTATTGCCAAAATTGGTGTTTTTTTATACCCAGAATATTATGGCAGTATTTCAAGCTTGTATTTAACTGTCACAAAAGCACATATGCTTTGCTGGTGCGCTGAAATTGCCGCCGACGCCCACCCAACTAACAGGCTGGGCTCAGGGCAGGGTAAAAATATTGTGCAGTGCACCCACAAAACAAAATTGCTGTAGATCGCTGAGTTAAACAAGCACTTCTACAGGGAGTGCAGAATTATTAGGCAAATGAGTATTTTGACCACATCATCCTCTTTATGCATGTTGTCTTACTCCAAGCTGTATAGGCTCCAAAGCCTACTACCAATTAAGCATATTAGGTGATGTGCATCTCTGTAATGAGAAGGGGTGTGGTCTAATGACATCAACACCCTATATTAGGTGTGCATAATTATTAGGCAACTTCCTTTCCTTTGGCAAAATGGGTCAAAAGAAGGACTTGACAGGCTCAGAAAAGTCAAAAATAGTGAGATATCTTGCAGAGGGATGCAGCACTCTTAAAATTGTAAAGCTTCTGAAGCATGATCATCGAACAATCAAGCGTTTCATTCAAAATAGTCAACAGGGTCGCAAGAAGCGTGTGGAAAAACCAAGGCGCAAAATAACTGCCCATGAACTGAGAAAAGTCAAGCGTGCAGCTGCCAAGATGCCACTTGCCACCAGTTTGGCCATATTTCAGAGCTGCAAAATCACTGGAGTGCCCAAAAGCACAAGGTGTGCAATACTCAGAGACATGGCCAAGGTAAGAAAGGCTGAAAGACGACCACCACTGAACAAGACACACAAGCTGAAACGTCAAGACTGGGCCAAGAAATATCTCAAGACTGATTTTTCTAAGGTTTTATGGACTGATGAAATGAGAGTGAGTCTTGATGGGCCAGATGGATGGGCCTGTGGCTGGATTGGTAAAGGGCAGAGAGCTCCAGTCCGACTCAGACGCCAGCAAGGTGGAGGTGGAGTACTGGTTTGGGCTGGTATCATCAAAGATGAGCTTGTGGGGCCTTTTTGGGTTGAGGATGGAGTCAAGCTCAACTCCCAGTCCTACTGCCAGTTTCTGGAAGACACCTTCTTCAAGCAGTGGTACAGGAAGAAGTCTGCATCCTTCAAGAAAAACATGATTTTCATGCAGGACAATGCTCCATCACACGCGTCCAAGTACTCCACAGCGTGGCTGGCAAGAAAGGTTATAAAAGAAGAAAATCTAATGACATGGCCTCCTTGTTCACCTGATCTGAACCCCATTCAGAACCACCTGTGGTCCATCATCAAATGTGAGATTTACAAGGAGGGAAAACAGTACACCTCTCTGAACAGTGTCTGGGAGGCTGTGGTTGCTGCTGCACGCAATGTTGATGGTGAACAGATCAAAACACTGACAGAATCCATGGATGGCAGGCTTTTGAGTGTCCTTGCAAAGAAAGGTGGCTATATTGGTCACTGATTTGTTTTTGTTTTGTTTTTGAATGTCAGAAATGTATATTTGTGAATGTTGAGATGTTATATTGGTTTCACTGGTAAAAATAAATAATTGAAATGGGTATATATTTGTTTTTTGTTAAGTTGCCTAATAATTATGCAGAGTAATAGTCACCTGCACGCACAGATATCCCCCTAAAATAGCTAAAACTAAAAACAAACTAAAAACTACTTCCAAAAATATTCAGCTTTGATATTAATGAGTTTTTTGGGTTCATTGAGAACATGGTTGTTGTTCAATAATAAAATTAATCCTCAAAAATACAACTTGCCTAATAATTCTGCACTCCCTGTAATAAAAGATTCTTTCCTATTCTCTCCCTCACAGCAGCAGCATCCTATCCCTACACTAATCAGAGCAGAGTGACGTGCAGCGCTACGTGACTCCAGGTTATATAGAGGCTGGGTCACATGCTGCACTGGCCAATCACAGTAATGCCATTAGTAGGCATGGCTGTGATGGCTTCTAAGGGCACACGAGCTAAACGCTTGTTGATTTGCTGTCTGCAGGCTTTCAAAAAGCACCATTAACTCACTGAACACCGAACCCGAACTTTTACTAAAAAGTTCGGGTTTGGGTCCGGGGTCCAAAAATCCTAAAGTTCAGTACGAACCCAAACTTTACAGTTTGGTTCGCTCAACCCTACTTGTGATGTTATATATGTTGGCAGTATGAGCAGGAAATTTAAAGCTAGACTTTGTGAGCATTTGAATTATATTACCAACAGGTGTTTCTAATGTGGCTAATCATTAAATTAATAAGCACAATAGGAGGACGGATAGTTTCCGTACCTATGCTTTTGAAAAAGTGTCCATGCCACCTAGAGGTGGCGATTACAAGCATAAAATCCTCCTGTGTGAAGCATATTGGATCCTGAAACTAAACACCTATGGGACTTAATTTAAAAAAGGAACTTATGTATTTATATCAACATTAAGTCAATAAGTCAATTTATTTAATAATAGTGACATGAATGGAGGCAGGTGCAGTATTTTCTTAATATTTTTTCCCAAAAATTTTTTAAAGGGAAGAGAAGGAGAAAAAAAGAAGAAAGGAGAAAGAAAAGGGATAGAAAATGGGAAGGAAGGGGGTAAATGGACGAAAAAGGAAAGAAAGAAGGAAAAAAAGAAAAAAGAAGAAGAAAGAGTAAGAAAAAAAGGAAAAAAAAATAGAAAACAAAAATGTCAATTTTTTTTCAAATAAAATTCTAAACTTTTTTTTTTATTTACTAATTCATCATGTATAAGTCAAGGATCATGAAGCAAAGCTATTTTGACCACTTGGACTAGTTACCATTAACTTATAACTCATTATTATTCATTTTAAACAGGTTTTAGGCCCCTTTCACACGGGCGAGTATTCTGCGCGGGTGCAATGCGTGATGTGAACGCATTGCACCCGCACTGAATCCTGACTCATTCATTTCTATGGGGCTGTGCACACAAGCGGTGATTTTCATGCATCACTTGTGCGTTGCGTGAAAATCGCAGCATGCTCTATATTGTGCATTTTCCACGCAACGCAGGCCCTATAGAAGTGAATGGGGCTGCGTGAAAATCGCAAGCATCCACAAGCAAGTGTGGATGCGGTATGATTTTCACGCACGGTTGCTAGGAGACGATCGGGATGGAGACCCGATCATTATTATTTTCCCTTATAACATGGTTATAAGGGAAAATAATAGCATTCTGAATACAGAATGCATAGTACAATAGCGCTGGAGGGGTTAAAAAAAATAAAAAATAATTTAACTCACTTTAATCCACTTGATCACGCAGCCCGGCTTCTCTTCTGTCTTCTTCTTTGCTGTGTGCAGGAAAAAGACCTGTGGTGACGTCACTCCGGTCATCACATGATCCATCACCATGGTAAAAGATCATGTGACGGACCATGTGATGACCGGAGTGACGTCACCACAGGTCCTTTTCCTGCACACAGCAAAGAAGAAGACAGAAGAGAAGCCGGGCTGCGTGATCAAGTGGATTAAGGTGATTTTAATTATTTTTATTTTTTTAACCCCTCCAGCGCTATTGTACTATGCATTCTGTATTCAGAATGCTATTATTTTCCCTTATAACCATGTTATAAGGGAAAATAATACAATCTACAGAACACCGATCCCAAGCCCGAACTTCTGTGAAGAAGTTCGGGTTTGGGTACCAAACATGCAGATTTTTCTCACGCGCGTGCAAAGCGCATTACAATGTTTTACACTCCCGCGTAAAATTCGTGCATGTTCCTGCAACGCACCCGCACCTTTTCCCGCAACGCCCGTGTGAAAGAAGCCTTAACTATTTTTGTATAATGGTGTAGGCTGTCTGTTCACACCATGTGGTTTTTGGATCCAGTATGCTTGACCAGGGGAGGCGCTGTTCCTTATGTGTCAGCAAGTATACATTCCTCTCTCTGTGATATTTTGATGGATTCGGCTGCATGCATGCTTTGGTGAAATGCATTTTAGTATTCAACATTTAAATGTGGATGAAGCTTGGTGAAAATTCACCAAGCTTCATCCACATTTAAATGTTGAATACTAAAATGCATTTCACCAAAGCATGCATGCAGCCGAATCCATCAAAATGGATGACAAGTGTTCTATACGGTGTGCAGTTCGGCCTGAGGGGTGTTGTCTCCGCCCTCCAATTTTTTCCCCCACCCCTCTTGATGTCTGTATAGCTGTATTTTAACCGAAGACAAATAAAGATAACGGCAACATATACAACTCTGGATGCTGGAACTTCTTTTCTGTGTTTGACTTGTCCGGTCTGCCCAGTGGGATCGTATGGTGAGCTGGAATGTAATCTGTTTATTGACATCTGAAGGTTACTCTGACACTACAGACACAGACACAAGCAGTCACAGTACTTATAAAGAAAGACCAGCAAAAATTGCCAGCACTGTGCAAAAAATTATGCCGAGTTGGAAGGAAACACCAATGAAAGAAAACCAAGATATCCAAAGAGGAGGCCCAAATAATGTATTTACCTGAATGGAAATCAAATGTAATTAATCTTTCATCTACAGTTCTCACTCAGGATCAACTAACTATTTTATCCAAAGGTCTAAATTTTGTGCCAGATGTGCACTTTGTTAATATCCAGTAAGGTTGAATATGAATCAAAATCATGCAGCTGATGAGTCAAGAAACACTTTTTCATGATGATTAGACCATCTGTAAGAAGGAAAATAATGAAGAAAAAAAAAATATATGAAAACCATTCTAATACAACTAATGTTTTTAGGGGACTACGTTTGCAAGAGTACCCGACTATACAAAACCTGAATAAATTGAGTGAAGACTCCACACCCAAAATAGCCCGTGATCAGGTAGAACCTATAAAAACAACTAATCTGATTTCTATCCGATCCAAACTAGAACAAAAAGCATGGACAAATTTCAAACAATTATGAAATACGAACTTAAGACATTACAAACAAACATCAAAAATTATAAAAATGCGTTTAAGAATATGTCTTTTTCCCAAAGCAAAGCTCTAAAAACTACAATCTAATAAAATAAATCACCATCCGCAACTCTGATAAAGGAGGAGTTAAACAGTGAAGATTATGAACAAGCTATTACCAACATTCTACAGGACAAGGAAACCTGTTGCCAACTTAATAGAGATCCAACAAAGGATATTTGTGAAGCACACATACGAATCCTAGAGGAAGAATTGTCCTATTTACAATAAGGAAACTGAATCTCTATATGCCAACCCATGTATTCCAACAATGTATGGTCTTCCTAAAATTCATAAAAATAACCCTGTACTTTCATACCACCCTATTGCATCCTGTTCAGGGTCGTTATTAGAGAAGCTCGGTCAATGGCTGAACAGTCATCTTCAGTCTTTGGCTGCACGGGTTCCCTGCTTTTTGAAAGACAGTAAAGACGTTTTGGATTCCATCAATGAAATTATTTGGGACTCTTCTTTTTGTTCATGGGTTACCTGTGACATCCAGGCTTTGTATCCCTCTATTACCAACTAAGCTGCTCTCTCTGTGTTATTATCCCATCTCCATAAATATAGTGATTATCGTGAGACTTAGAAAGAATATATATTTGAAGTCACTCATTTTCGGCTTACTAATTCATTTTCTTTTAATGATATGTTTTTTCTTCAGACAAAAGGCTGCCCTATGGGTTCCAGATTTTCACTTATGTTAGCCATTTTTTTTTTGTTCTTTCACAATCCGCATCACGTGAACAGACGGAGAGTGCCCTGATAAATTCACCTACAGGTATGCTGCAGATAGTGAGAAAAAAATGAAAAGAGATCGCCTATCCGGGAGAGATGTACCTTGATACCTCTCCCAGAGTACTGCACAAATTGGGACAATCAAATTAAATGGGGGGGCAGTAACGTATATAAAACATAACTTTTAATCAATCTAAATTAGAAAACGGCCCCTAACAAAAGACAAACAGACAAAAACACACACCAAGGGACCTAGCACTCGGCTCAAGGCACTAATCAGAAGCCAAATGCAGGGCCAGAGCAAGAATTGCACAGAGGTTTCGATGGTGGGACAAAGTGACCATAATCACAACAACAAACATAGTTATCCACCATTAGGTGGATATGAAATAAAAACTGGTAAACATTCGTATATCTTACCGGTCCAGTATCGTCGGGTATCGTCACGGAAATAAGAAAGGGATGCCAGTTCAGTAAAGATAGTTCCAAGGTCTAGAAATCCCAAAGCACATCTGTCACGCAGGACAGGATACAAGATACACAGAAAACAACCAAACCAGTGTCTAGGCAAGAAGCTGGGGATAAAGGTCACCACCTGACAAATCCTTACCAGCTCTCCCTAGACTTCTATGCCCACGTTCAGACCCTGAAAGTGGGAATGAACGTGTCCCCGTGCCTGGGCTGAAGATACCCTAAAATCCCAAAGATGGTGAAAGGGGGAAAGAGGCAGCCTGCTCCCTCAGGACCTGGAGGGGGCAGGTGTCTCTCTAACAGCCCAGACAGACAAAAACAAGAAACAAAAAAATCCACTTATCTTGTTAGTGAGCAGGAACAGCAAATCCTTCCTTCCTTCCTCTCAGCAAGACAGAAGCTATAACTTGCACAGGACACTGGGAGTGGGCGTAATTTAAACTCACACCAACAACCACACCCAGTGCACCTGAAGGGAGGCAGATATAGCTCAACTCCAAAACAAAACAAAAAGGCTACACACGTGCTGCTAACCTGGGAGACCTCCGCACATAGCCTGAGCAGGGCATGACAACATCTTGATGTGAAGCCGGAAAAAGTGATTTGGTACTGTTCCCAATGTGCCCTACTTGAACTGGTATTCCCTGATGACCTTGAAATACGGAGTCATCGCCCGGAAAGGGGCAGCCCCGTCTGGAATCTTACCCTGATCTAAAGGCCCAAGAACGCCATGAGCCCCTTAACATAAGGTGGGCTTCAAGGAACCCAGATCGGATGCTCCAAGGTACGCCTTAAATCTCCAAAGATTCACACGGTAAAGAAACTATGTCCCTAAGCACATTACGGATAGTACCCGTTCCCTTTTTCCAGCTTCACATCCAGATGTGCTTTGTGATTTCTAGACCTTGGAACTATCTTTACTGAACTGGCACCCCATCCATATTTCTGTGACGATATTCGACTGGACTAGTAAGATATACAAATTTTTACCAGTCTTAATTTCATATCCACCTAATGGTGGATACCTATAGTTGTCGTTGTGATTATGGTCACTTTGTTCAAGCAGCGGAACCTCTGTGCAATTCTGGCTCGGGCCCTGCATTTGGCTTCTGATTAGTGCCTTGAGCAGAGTGCTAGGTCCCTTTGGTGTGTGTTTTTGTCTGTTTGTCTTTTGTAAGGGGCCGTTTTCTAATTTAGATTGAATAAAAGTTATGTTTTATATACGTTACTGCCCCCCCCCATTTAATTTGATTGTCTCAATTTGTGCAGTACTCTGGGAGAGGTACCAAGGTACATCTCTCCCGGATAGGCAATCTCTTTTCATTTTTTTCTCACTATCCGCAGCATACCTGTAGGTGAATTTATCAGGGCACGCTCTGTCTGCTCACGTGATGCGGATTGTGAAAGAAAGTGCATCACCATTAGTGATTGTCTCAAAGAAAGGGGTTAGCGCATATGGATAAGAAAACGTGCCATGAATATCACCCAAACCAAAGAGATAACTTTTTAAAAAAGCAAAAATAAAAATAAACACTTCAGACAACATTTTTTCAATTGGTATTTATTAAAAAAAATTAGCCATTCTGTGACAAAGGGTCAACTGTTTGTTTAGCTGTGTGCATTCTACTGTCACGACCGCTATCCCAGCAGCAGTCGTGTCGCACCAGACGGAGGGGAAGGGGGACCCTTATCTACAGATGGGAATAGTATGGCCACCCCTGACTAACCCTAAGCTGGCACCTGTCTGCCCTGATACCCTAGACGGGGTGTGAACCCGTGCGGCGAGCAGGATGCCTAAACCCTCAGTCACCCTAACTAGCCTAGAGTGGGGAAAGGCCGATGGGAGCACTAGTCACCATCACTCATGTCTAGGAGAACAGCAGGGGAAGACAGCAACAAACAAACTATAGCAGAGATAGACTTATCCAGTCACGAGCAGAAAAGGCGATCCCAATCACGACAGTCCACGCCGGACAAGAGCTCCACAGCAACACCATCAAACGATCTCCTTCAAAGGTCAGAATAGAACTGGAAGTAAGGACTACATCTGGCAATGACTGCAAGTGAAACTGAAACTAATATAGTAGCTGGGAGTGGCAGACAGGACTCACCTGAGAAGGATGCCTACAAACTCCCAGTCAGGACAAAAAGGTTCACAAGGCAAAACCCGTATGACATACCCTGAACCATAGAGCAAACTCACAAGCTATCGCGAGTAGCAAGTCGCTGCGACCTTCTCCTCCCAGACCTGTCTGGATCAGTCACAGTCGTGACAGTACCCCCCTTTCTACGAGGGGCCCCCGGACCCTCAAGACCAGGCCTCTCCGGATGGGAGCTATGAAAAGCCCAAATGAGTCTGTCCGCTTTTATCTCTGAAGCTGGAACCCACATTCTCTCTTCGGAACCATAACCTCTCCAGTGCACCAGGTACTGAAGAGAGCGGCGAACATATCGTGAATCAACAATCTTTTCTACCTGAAACTCAAGACTGCCATCAACAACCACCGGTGGAGGCGGTAGTGGCAATGGTTCAGGAGGTTCTACATATCTCTTAAGCAGAGATCTGTGGAAGACATTATGGATCCTTAGAGTCTGAGGTAGCTCCAGACGAAAAGCCACCGGGTTAATGATCTTAATTACCCTATAAGGACCAATAAATCTCGGACCTAATTTCCACGAGGGAACCTTCAACTTAATAATTTTGGTAGACAACCACACCAAGTCATTCACCCCAAGGTCCGGACCTTCAGAGCGCCTCCTATCAGCCACACGTTTGTATCTACCACCCATTCTCTTCAAACTTTCTTGCACACTCTGCCACACTGAAGAAAGTGAAGACGCAAATCGTTCCTCCTTGGGAATCCCAGACGGCCCCCCCCTCACTAAACGTACAAAACTGAGGATGGAAACCATACGCACCAAAAAATGGTGACTTATCGGTGGATTCTTGACGACGATTATTAATGGCAAACTCGGCTAACGGTAAATAAGATGACCATTCCTCCTGATTTTCGGAAACAAAGCATCTCAAATATGTCTCTAGGTTTTGATTGGTACGTTCAGTCTGACCGTTGGACTGTGGATGGAAAGATGAAGAAAACGACAGATGAACCCCTAAACGAGAACAAAAAGCTTTCCAAAATTTAGAAACAAATTGGGTACCACGATCCGAAACAATATCGGAAGGGACCCCGTGAAGCTTCACGATGTGGTCAATAAAAACCTGAGCCAGTGTGTTAGCATTAGGCAATGCGGCAAGAGCAATAAAGTGCACCATTTTACTGAATCTGTCAACAACTACAAGAATAACAGTTTTCCCCGCTGATACTGGTAGATCCGTAATGAAATCCATTGATAGGTGCGTCCAAGGCCTGTTGGGGATGGCTAGAGGTAAAAGACGCCCTGCCGGACGAGTATGATCTACCTTAGAACGAGCACAGGTAGCACATGCAGACACAAAATTCAACACCTCCTGGCGCCACTTAGGCCACCAGAACCGACGAGACACTAATTCAGAGGTTGCCCTACTACCTGGGTGTCCTGCCAGTGTGGAGTTATGGTGTTCTTTTAGTATCTCCAGGTGTAAATTTTCTGGCACAAACAGTTTACCCGAGGGGCAGGAGGCCGGGGCGTCCCCCTGAGCTTCCAACACCCTCCCCTCTAAACCTGAGTGTAATGCAGAGACCACCACCCCCTTTTGTAAAATGGGCTCTGGTACCTCAACATCACCCCCTCCAGGAAAACTTTGAGACAATGCATCCGCCTTAGTATTTTTTGCCCCCGGGCGATAGGTTATTACAAAATTAAACCTAGTAAAAAATAACGACCACCGAGCCTGTCTAGGGGTGAGATGTTTAGCAGACTCCAGATATAATAAGTTTTTGTGATCAGTAATCACCGTGACGGGATGAAGCGCCCCCTCCAAAAAATAACGCCACTCCTCAAAAGCCAACTTAATAGCCAAAAGTTCCCTGTTGCCAATATCATAGTTCCTTGCTGCAGTAGACAATTTCTTCGAAAAGAAAGCACACGGACGCCATTCACCAGGGGACGGGCCCTGAGATAGTACCGCTCCCACCCCCACCTCTGATGCGTCAACCTCTACAATAAAAGGAAGCGAGACATCTGGCTGTACGAGAATAGGGGCTGAGGTGAATCTCTCCTTCAGAGATGCAAAGGCAGTTTTGGCTGCATGTGACCATTTGGAAAAATCGGATCCCTTTCGGGTCATATCCGTCAGTGGTTTGACCACCAAGGAATAGTTCTTTATAAACTTTCTATAAAAATTGGCAAACCCCAGGAAGCGTTGCAATGCCTTCAGGTTCTCAGGCAGATCCCAGTCTATAATCGCCCGGACTTTCTCTGGATCCATGCGGAAACCTGAATCTGACAACACATACCCCAGAAATGGCAGTTCTTTTACGGCGAACACACATTTTTCTAACTTAGCAAACAATTTGTTGGCCCTTAATATCTGCAGCACTTGTCTCACATGGATCTTATGTGTATCCAGATCCGGGGAATAGACCAGGATGTCATCAAGATATATCACAACAAATCTCCCGATAAGGTGACTAAAAATATCGTTGACAAAATGTTGGAATACCGCAGGCGCATTAGTAAGACCAAATGGCATGACCAGATTTTCATAATGCCCTTCCGGAGTATTAAAAGCCGCCATCCACTCATCCCCCTCTTTGATGCGAACCAGGTTATAGGCTCCTCTGAGATCCATTTTGGAGAACCATTTAGCACCAGCAACCTGATTAAAGAGGTCGGGAATGAGAGGAAGAGGATAGGGATCTCGGATAGTTATCCGGTTTAATTCCCGGAAATCCAGGCAAGGACGTAGGCCCCCCATCTTTCTTTTTAACGAAAAAGAACCCTGCAGCCACAGGTGAAGAAGAGGGTCTGATGTGTCCCTTAGCCAAACTCTCCGAAATATAATCTTTCATAGCCTTCCTCTCCGGGCCGGAAAGATTGTATAATCGGGTTTTAGGTAGTTTTGCCCCAGGAAATAGATTAATCGGGCAATCATATGGACGATGAGGTGGTAACCCCTGACAACCCTTCTCAGAGAACACATCCATAAAATCTGACAGAAAGGCAGGTAAAGATGTTACAGAGAGTGTAGAGCACCTACTACTCAAGCAGTTGTCCTTACAATGTTCACTCCACTCCACAATCTCCCCGGCCTGCCAATCCACCACTGGATTGTGAGTCACCAGCCAGGGAAGCCCCAATACCATAGGAGCCGGAAGACCGTCCAGGACATAACAAGAGATATGCTCTTTATGGAGGTCCCCTACCTGCAGATGGATATTATGGATGATCTGAGTTAACTCTTTCTGAGTAAGAGGGGAGGAGTCGATGGCAAAAACAGGAATAGTTCTGCGTATCGGTTCCGGAGTAAAACCCAGAGCCTGAGCAAACCGTGAATCCACCAAGTTGACCCCCGCCCCACTGTCCAAAAAGACGGAACAGATCTCAGTCTTATTGCCCGCCTCAACGGTAGCGGACAACAAAAACTGAGACATGCGTATGGAGGAAACGAATATGCCCAGACTGTTATCCTCCGCACAATCTGGGGACTCTAGTTTTCCGGCGGCTCCTTTGTTTGTGGTCTCTTGGGTTCTGAGGGACAAACCTTTACAAAATGACCCCTCCCCCCACAACGAAAACAAACCTCTGACCTACGGCGGAACTTAGGAGGATTCACCCGTCTAGTGGCGCCCCCTATTTGCATTGGTTCGACTGGATCATAACAAACCGATCCCTGCCCTATAGAGGCCTCCGTAAATTTTAATAGTCTCTCCCTGAGTCGTCTGTCGATTCTTATGGACAGAGACATAGCAGCCTCCAGAGACCCAGGGATATATTAATAATACCCTCAAAGAGCCCCCAGTAGAAATAAGGCCCCTATTGTTCCCCCAGTGGTAATAAAGCTCCCTACAGACCCCTCAGTAGTAATAAGGCCCCCATAGTACGCTTAGTAGAAATAAGGCGGATCTATAAGACCCTCCTATAGAGCCCCCAGAAGAAATAAGACAGCCTATAATGTCCCCTGGATCTCTGCAGTGCCCCCTGCAGTTATAATCCTCCCTCCACCATACAGTCCCATGTAAATAACATCACCTCCTCCCCAGCCGCCTCCAACGAACAATCTCATGTAAACATCACCCCCTAAGGCTACTTTCACACTTGCGTTCGTGCAGATCTGCTCCGATAATACAAACGAATGCATCCGTTCAGGACCGATTCGTTTGTATTAGATTTGAATTTCTAAGTCCCAATACGGATCCGTCCTAATTTACATTGAAAGTCAATGGGGGATGGATCCGTTTACAATTGCACCATTTTGTGTCAATGCAAAGGGATCCGTCCCCATTTACTTACATTGTAAGTCAGGACGGATCCGTTTGCAGCATTTTGGGGTCCGCCTCCAAAACGGAACGGGGGGCCGTACGGAGGCGAACGAATGTATTCTGAATGGATCCGCATCCATTCAGAATGCATTGGGGTTAAACTGATGCATTTGGGGCTGCTTAGGAGAGCCTTGAAACGAATCTCACAAGCGGATCCCCAAACGCAAGTGTGAACGTAGCCTAAACATTGAGTCCCATGTACATAAACATCATTCCCCCCCACCATCCACTTTCAACATACAGTCCCATGTAAATAACATCACTCCCTCCCCCAGCCACCTCAAGCACACAGTTCCATGTCAATAACATCCCTTCCTTCAGCCCTAACATACATCCTAGTTAAATAACTACAACTCCCAGCATTGCTCTGCCTCTCCCTTAAATTACCTCTCCTCATGTACAGACATCACCATTAGGCTCCTTCTCCTCTGCTCTCCGGCCCAATCCTGCACTGGTCACATGATGGTGACATCATCCAGGTCATCCTATCACAGCCTGTTTTGCTGATCACATGACCTGTGATGTAACCACAGGTCCTTCTCTTCCTAGTTTATTAGATTCAATTGTATTGCCGTTCTGTGTACGGCAATACAGTTGTATCTAGCAGGCAGGCAGGACATTCGGGGCATGGGACAAAACATCCGGGGCCCCGGCCCCGAATGTTTTAACCTAGCGACGCCCCTGGCACTAGTCAATGGGAGTCGGAAAACGGAGCTCCCTTCGGCCCCCAGGAGCAACTGGGCCCGGGGCAGCTGCCCCTTTTGCCCTGCGGAAAAGATGGCCCTGTCTGCAGCCTTTCAAAAAGCGCCAATAAATCACCGAATACCAAACCCGAACTTTTACTGAAATGTTTGGGTCCGGGGTCCAAAAATCCTAAAGTTTGGTACGAACCCGAACTTTACAGTTCGGGTTCGCTCAACCCTAATAAGGAGTCCATCAGATTAGCTAGTTAACAGAACAGAGAGAAAATTCAGATCCCTCTATTAGAGCATCTTAGCCCTGTACAGTCGTGGCCAAAGGTTTTGAGAATTACATAAATATTGGAAATTGGAAAAGTTGCTGCTTAAGTCTTTATAATAGCAATTTGCATATACTCCAGAATGTTATGAAGAGTGATCAGATGAATTGCATAGTCCTTCTTTGCCATGAAAATTAACTTAATCCCCAAAAAATCTTTCCACTGAATTTCATTGATTTCATTAAAGGACCTGCTGAGATCATTTCAGTAATCGTCTTGTTAACTCAGGTGAGAATGTTGACGAGCACAAGGCTGGAGATCATTATGTCAGGCTGATTGGGTTAAAATGGCAGACTTGACATGTTAAAAGGAGGGTGATGCTTGAAATCATTGTTCTTCCATTGTTAACCATGGGGACCTGCAAAGAAACGCGTGCAGCCATCATTGCGTTGCATAAAAATGGCTTCACAGGCAAGGATATTGTGGCTACTAAGATTGCACCTAAGTCAACAATTTATAGGATCATCAAGAACTTCAAGGAAAGAGGTTCAATTCTTGTTAAGAAGGCTTCATGGCGTTCCAGAAAGTCCAGCAAGCGCCAGGATCGTCTCCTAAAGAGGATTCAGCTGCGGGATCGGAGTGACACCAGTGCAGAGCTTGCTCAGGAATGGCAGCAGGCAGGTGTGAGCGCATCTGCACGCACAGTGAGGCGAAGACTTTTGGAAGATGGCCTGGTGTCAAGAAGGGCAGCAAAGAAGCCACTTCTCTCAAAAAAAACCCATCAGGGACAGATTGATCTTCTGCAGAAAGTATGGTGAATGGACTGCTGAGGACTGGGGCAAAGTCATATTCTCCGATGAAGCCTCTTTCCGATTGTTTGGGGCATCTGGAAAAAGACTTGTCCGGAGAAGAAAAGGTGAGCACTACCATCAGTCCTGTGTCATGCCAACAGTAAAGCATCCTGAGACCATTCATGTGTGGGGTTGCTTCTCATCCAAGGGAGTGGGCTAACTCACAATTTTGCCCAAAAACACAGCCATGAATAAAGAATGGTACCAAAATACCCTCCAAAAGCAACTTCTTCTGACAATCCAACAACAGTTTGGTGAAGAACAATGCATTTTCCAGCATGATGGAAAAAGTGATAACTAAGTGGCTCGGGGACCAAAACGTTGACATTTTGGGTCCATGGCCTGGAAACTCCCCAGATCTTAATCCCATTGAGAACTTTTGGTCAATCCTCAAGAGGCGGTGGACAAACAAAAACCCACTAATTCTGACAAACTCCAAGAAGTGATCATGAAAGAATGGGTTGCTATCAGTCAGGAATTGGCCCAGAAGTTGATTGAGAGCATGCCCAGTCGAATTGCAGAGGTCCTAAAAAGAAGGGCCAACACTGCAAATACTGACTCTTTGCATAAATGTCATGTAATTGTCGATAAAAGCCTTTGAAATGTATGAAGTGTGTGTAATTATATTTCACTACATCACAGAAACAACTGAAACAAAGATCTAAAAGCAGTGAAAAACTTTGTGAAAACTAATATTTGTGTCATTCTCAAAACTTTTGGCCACGACTGTACAGAAAAAAAATATTATCTTTATTTAAAAACTATCTTACTTCACTTTAGGGCAGACTGTCACGCTCTATCCCTGCTGGGGCCTGGGCTGGGTCGTGACACAGTGCTGTGCTGCTGCCTGCTGCTGCCCGCGCTGCTCCTGGTCTCCAGAGGGCACACATGTGACCTGACTGCGTACAGCGCGTCATGTCAAAGTGCGCGCTGTACGTAGCCAGTCAGGCAAGCGACTGAGCAGAGACCAGAGCAGCGGAGTAGCCGAGTCAGGAGGCAGAGCAGGGAGGGAGCACGTAAGTCAGTGCCAAGTGCTCACTACTTCCTCCGTCCTCTAGCGCAACCGGCAGCCCGGCAGGCGCGGCAGCAGCAGCGACGTGGTCAGTGGACTGCCTGCCGCCCAGAGGCTGGGGAGCTGGCCTGCGTCCTGAGGCTGGAGCCTCCCCAGCCTCTGTGTCGGCCCGGCCCTGGTTACAGCTGCCCGGCCCTATAAAAAACACACACCAGTTCTGGGTTTGCTTTTCACAAGAAGCATTGCCTGATGTGAATGATGCCTCGTACAAAAGAGCTCTCAGAAGACCTACGATTAAGAATTGTTGACTTGCATAAAGCTGTAAAGGGTGCTGCTACTCTCCCTAGGAGTGGCCGTCCTGTAAAGATGACTGCAAGAGCACAGCGCAGACTACTCAATGAGGTGAAGAAGAATCCTGGAGTGTCGGCTAAAGACTTACAAAAGTCTCTGGCATATGCTAACATCCCTGTTAGTGAATCTACGATACGTAACACACTAAACAAGAATGGATTTCATGGGAGGATACCACAGAGGAAGCCACTGCTGTCCAAAAAAAACATTGCTGCATGTTTACAGTTTGCACAAGAGCCCCTGGATTTTCCACAGCTGTACTGGCAAAATATTCTGTGGACAGATGAAACCAAAGTTGAGTTGTTTGGGAGAAACGCACAACACTATGTGTGGAGAAAATGAGGCACAGAACACCAACATCAAAACCTCATCCCATCTGCCACCCCTCCAGCGCTATTGTACTATGCATTCTGTATTCAGAATGCTATTATTTTCCCTTATAATATGGTTATAATTAGGGATGAGCGAACCCGAACTGTATAGTTCGGGTTCATACCGAATTTTTGGGTGTCCGTGACACGGACCCGAACCCGAACATTTTCGTAAAAGTCTGGGTTCGGGTTCGGTGTTCGGCGCTTTCTTGGCGCTTTTTGAAAGGCTGCAAAGCAGCCAATCAACAAGCGTCATACTACTTGGCCCAAGAGGCCATCAAAGCCATGCCTACTATTGGCATGGCTGTGATTGGCCAGTGCACCATGTGACCCAGCCTCTATTTAAGCTGGAGTCACGTAGCTCCGCACGTCACTCTGCTATGATCAGTATCGGGAGAGGTTGCAGCTGCGACGTTAGGGCGAGATTAGGCAGATTAACTCCTCCAAAAGACTTTATTCTGTGATCGATCTGCAGCTGTGGATCATTGAAGTGATATTATTGACTTGCTCACTTTTTTGAGGCTGCCCAGAGCGTTTTTAGATCACTTTTTTTCTGGGGTGATCGGCGGCCATTTTGTGACTTGTGGTGCGCCAGCACGAGCTATCACCAAGTGTATTTAACCATCGATAGTGTGGTTATTTTGTGCTATATCCTACATCAGCTGCAGGCTGAGCCTGTGTCACCGAAGTGCATTTAACCATCAACAGTCTGGATATTTTTTGGCCATATACTACATCAGCTGCAGGCTGAGCCTGTTTCACCCAAGTGCATTTAACCATCAACAGTCTGATTATTTTTTGGCCATATACTACATCAGCTGCAGGCTGAGCCTGTGTCACCGAAGTGCATTTAACCATCAACAGTCTGGTTATTTTTTGGCCATATATTACATCAGGGGCAAGTTGAGCCTGTCACCCAGCGCCTAAAAAATAGACCTGACATTTCTATTCAACCAAATCTGCACAGTTTTAGCTGGTCAAGTTATTTGTAGTGACCGTCAAAGCAGACTTTTTGTTCTGGGTTGAAAAAGCATTCCCAAATTTGCCATTCTGAAAATAACTAGTTTGTGGTATTTCAGGCCTACTTGAAATCTATCCCAAAAAGAAAATCTTACATTGAAGTTATTGATAGTATCATTCAGAAAAACCTAAGACACACGCTAGCGTGCTGATAGAAGTGTCATTCTGTGATTAAACCTATAACTGTCGCACAGCGCAAAAAAAAACAGGTCTCACATCTCTATTCAACCAAATCTGCACAGTTTTAGCTGGTCAAGTTATTTGTAGTGACCGTCAAAGCAGACTTTTTGTTCTGGGTTGAAAAAGCATTCCCAAATTTGCCATTCTGAAAATAACTAGTTTGTGCTATATGAGGCCTACTTGAAATCTATCCCAAAAAGAAAATCTTACATTGAAGTTATTGATAGTATCAGTCAGAAAAACCTAAGACACACGCTAGCGTGCTGATAGAAGTGTCATTCTGTGATTAAACCTATAACTGTCACACAGCGCAAAAAAAAACAGGTCTCACATCTCTATTCAACCAAATATGCACAGTTTTAGCTGGTCAAGTTATTTGTAGTGACCGTCAAAGCAGAATTTTTGTTCTGGGTTGAAAAAGCATTCCCAAATTTGCCATTCTGAAAATTGTGGTGAAATGGGAACAATGAGGAAAACATCTAATAAGGGACGCGGACGCGGACGTGGACATGGTCGTGTTAGTGGACCCTCTGGTGCTGGGAGAGGACGTGGCCGTTCTGCCACAGCCACACGTCCTAGTGAACCAACTACCTCAGGTCCCAGTAGCCAGCAGAATTTACAGCGATATTTGGTGGGGCCCAATGCCGTTCTAAGGATGGTAAGGCCTGAGCAGGTACAGGCATTAGTCAATTGGGTGGCCGACAGTGGATCCAGCACGTTCACATTATCTCCCACCCAGTCTTCTGCAGAAAGCGCACAGATGGCGCATGAAAACCAAGCCCATCGGTCTGTCACATCACCCCCATGCATATCAGGGAAACTGTCTGAGCCTCAAGTTATGCAGCAGTCTCTTATGCTGTTTGAAGACTCTGCTGCCAGGGTTTCCCAAGGGCATCCACCTAGCCCTTCCCCAGGGGTGGAAGAGATAGAATGCACTAACGCACAACCACTTATTTTTCCTGATGATGAGGACATGGGAATACCACCTCAGCACGTCTCTGATGATGCCGAAACACAGGTGCCAACTGCTGCGTCTTTCTGCAGTGTGCAGACTGAACAGGAGGTCAGGGATCAAGACTGGGTGGAAGACGATGCAGGGGACGATGAGGTCCTAGACCCCACATGGAATGAAGGTCGTGCCACTGACTTTCACAGTTCGGAGGAAGAGGCAGTGGTGAGACCGAGCCAACAGCGTAGCAAAAGAGGGAGCAGTGGGAAAAATCAGAACACCCGCCGCCAAGAGACTCCGCCTGCTACTGACCGCCGCCATCTGGGACCGAGCACCCCAAAGGCAGCTTCAAGGAGTTCCCTGGCATGGCACTTCTTCAAACAATGTGCTGACGACAAGACCCGAGTGGTTTGCACGCTGTGCCATCAGAGCCTGAAGCGAGGCATTAACGTTCTGAACCTTAGCACAACCTGCATGACCAGGCACCTGCATGCAAAGCATGAACTGCAGTGGAGTAAACACCTTAAAAACAAGGAAGTCACTCAGGCTCCCCCTGCTACATCTTCTGCTGCTGCCGCCTCGGCCTCTTCTGCTGCTGCTGCCGCCGCCTCGGCCTCTTCCTCCGCCTCTGGAGGAACGTTGGCACCTGCCGCCCAGCAAACATGGGATGTACCACCAACACCACCACCTGCGTCACCAAGCATCTCAACCATGTCACACGGCAGCTTTCAGCTCTCCATCTCACAAACATTTGAGAGAAAGCGTAAATTCTCACCTAGCCACCCTCGATCCCTGGCCCTGAATGCCAGCATTTCTAAACTACTGGCCTATGAAATGCTGTCATTTAGGCTGGTGGACACACACAGCTTCAAACAGCTCATGTCACTTGCTGTCCCACAGTATGTTGTTCCCAGCCGCCACTACTTCTCTAAGAGAGCCGTGCCTTCCCTGCACAAACAAGTGTCCGATAAAATCAAGTGTGCACTGCGCAACGCCATCTGTGGCAAGGTCCACCTAACCACAGATACGTGGACCAGTAAGCACGGCCAGGGACGCTATATCTCCCTAACTGCACACTGGGTAAATGTAGTGGCGGCTGGGCCCCAGGCTGAGAGCTATTTGGCGCACGTCCTTCCGCCGCCAAGGATCGCAGGGCAACATTCTTTGCCTCCTGTCTCCTCCTCCTCCTACTCAGCTTCCTCCTCCTCTTCTTCCACCTGCTCATCCAGTCAGCCACACACCTTCACCACCAACTTCAGCACAGCACGGGTTAAACGTCAGCAGGCCATTCTGAAACTCATATGTTTGGGGGACAGGCCCCACACCGTACAGGAGTTGTGGCGGGGTATAGAACAACAGACCGACGAGTGGTTGCTGCCGGTGAGCCTCAAGCCCGGCCTGGTGGTGTGCGATAATGGGCGAAATCTCGTTGCAGCTCTGGGACTAGCCGGTTTGACGCACATCCCTTGCCTGGCGCATGTGCTGAATTTGGTGGTGCAGAAGTTCATTCGCAACTACCCCGACATGTCAGAGCTGCTGCATAAAGTGCGGGCCGTCTGTTCGCGCTTCCGGCGTTCACACCCTGCCGCTGCTCGCCTGTCTGCGCTACAGCGTAACTTCAGCCTTCCCGCTCACCGCCTCATATGCGACGTGCCCACCAGGTGGAACTCCACCTTGCATATGCTGGACAGACTGTGCGAGCAGCAGCAGGCCATAGTGGAGTTTCAGCTGCAGCACGCACGGGTCAGTCGCACTGCGGATCAGACCCACTTCACCACCAATGACTGGGCCTCCATGCGAGACCTGTGTGCCCTGTTGCGCTGTTTCGAGTACTCCACCAACATGGCCAGTGGCGATGACGCCGTTATCAGCGTTACAATACCACTTCTATGTCTCCTTGAGAAAACACTTAGGGCGATGATGGAAGAGGAGGTGGCCCAGGAGGAAGAGGAGGAAGAGGGGTCATTTTTAGCACTTTCAGGCCAGTCTCTTCAAAGTGACTCAGAGGGAGTTTTTTTGCAACACCAGAGGCCAGGTACAAATGTGGCCAGACAGGGCCCACTACTGGAGGACGAGGAGGACGAGGATGAGGAGGAGGTGGAGGAGGATGAGGATGAAGCATGTTCACAGCGGGGTGGCACCCAAAGCAGCTCGGGCCCATCACTGGTGCGTGGCTGGGGGGAAACACAGGACGATGACGATGCGCCTCCCACAGAGGACAGCTTGTCCTTACCTCTGGGCAGCCTGGCACACATGAGCGACTACATGCTGCAGTGCCTGCGCAACGACAGCAGAGTTGCCCACATTTTAACGTGTGCAGACTACTGTGTTGCCACCCTGCTGGATCCCCGGTACAAAGACAATGTGCCCACCTTACTTCCTACACTGGAGCGTGATAGGAAGATGCGCGAGTACAAGCGCACGTTGGTAGACGCGCTACTGAGAGCATTCCCAAATGTCACAGGGGAACCAGTGGAAGCCCAAGGCGAAGGCAGAGGAGGAGCAAGAGGTCGCCAACGCAGCTGTGTCACGGCCAGCTCCTCTGAGGGCAGGGTTAGCATGGCAGAGATGTGGAAAAGTTTTGTCACCACGCCACAGCTAACTGCACCACCTCCTGATACGGAACGTGTTAGCAGGAGGCAACATTTCACTAACATGGTGGAACAGTACCTGTGCACACCCCTCCACGTACTGACTGATGGTTCGGCCCCATTCAACTTCTGGGTCTCCAAATTGTCCACGTGGCCAGAGCTAGCCTTTTATGCCTTGGAGGTGCTGGCCTGCCCGGCGGCCAGCGTTTTGTCTGAACGTGTATTCAGCACGGCAGGGGGCGTCATTACAGACAAACGCAGCCGCCTGTCTACAGCCAATGTGGACAAGCTGACGTTCATAAAAATGAACCAGGCATGGATCCCACAGGACCTGTCCATCCCTTGTGCAGATTAGATATTAACTACCTCCCCTTAACAATATATTATTCTACTCCAGGGCACTTCCTCATTCAATACTATTTTTAATTTCATTTTACCATTATATTGTGGGGCAACCCAAAGTTGAATGAACCTCTCCTCTGTCTGGGTGCCGGGGCCTAAATGTGTGACAGTGGCTTGTTCCAGTGGTGGGTGACGTGAAGCCTGATTCTCTGCTATGACATGAATACAGATTCTGCGCTGACATAAGGCCAGATTCTCTGTTACGGGACCTCTCTCCTCTGCCTGGGTGCCTGGGCCTAAATGTGTGACAGTGGCCTGTTCCAGTGGTGGCTGACGTGAAGCCTGATTCTCTGCTATGACATGAAGACAGATTCTGCGCTGACATAAGGCCAGATTCTCTGTTACGGGACCGCTCTCCTCTGTCTGGGTGCCGGGGCCTAAATGTGTGACAGTGGCCTGTTCCAGTGGTGGGTGACGTGAAGCCTGATTCTCTGCTATGACATGAATACAGATTCTGCGCTGACATAAGGCCAGATTCTCTGTTACGGGACCTCTCTCCTCTGCCTGGGTGCCTGGGCCTAAATGTGTGACAGTGGCCTGTTCCAGTGGTGGGTGACGTGAAGCCTGATTCTCTGCTATGACATGAATACAGATTCTGCGCTGACATAAGGCCAGATTCTCTGTTATGGGACCTCTCTCCTCTGCCTGGGTGCCTGGGCCTAAATGTGTGACAGTGGCCTGTTCCAGTGGTGGGTGACGTGAAGCCTGATTCTCTGCTATGACATTAAAACAGATTTTGTGCTGACATAAGGCCAGATTCTCTGTTACGGGACCTCTCTCCTCTGCCTAGGTGCCTGTTCCTAAATGTGTGACAGTGGCCTGTTCCAGTGGTGGGTGACGTGATGCCTGATTCTCTGCTATGACATGAAGACAGATTCTGTGCTGACATAAGGCCAGATTCTCTGTTACGGGACCTCTCTCCTCTGTCTGGGTGCCGGGGCCTAAATGTGTGACAGTGGCCTGTTCCAGTGGTGGGTGACGTGAAGCTTGATTCTCTGCTATGACATGAAGACAGATTCTGCGCTGACATAAGGCCAGATTCTCTGTTACGGGACCTCTCTCCTCTGCCTGGGTGCCTGGGCCTAAATGTGTGACAGTGGCCTGTTCCAGTGGTGGGTGACGTGAAGCCTGATTCTCTGCTATGACATTAAGACAGATTCTGTGCTGACATAAGGCCAGATTCTCTGTTACGGGACCTCTCTCCTCTGCCTGGGTGCCTGGGCCTAAATGTGTGACAGTGGCCTGTTCCAGTGGTGGGTGACGTGAAGCCTGATTCTCTGCTATGACATGAATACAGATTCTGCGCTGACATAAGGCCAGATTCTCTGTTACGGGACCTCTCTCCTCTGCCTGGGTGCCGGGGCCTAAATGTGTGACAGTGGCCTGTTCCAGTGGTGGGTGACGTGAAGCTTGATTCTCTGCTATGACATGAAGACAGATTCTGCGCTGACATAAGGCCAGATTCTCTGTTACGGGACCTCTCTCCTCTGCCTGGGTGCCTGGGCCTAAATGTGTGACAGTGGCCTGTTCCAGTGGTGGGTGACGTGAAGCTTGATTCTCTGCTATGACATGAAGACAGATTCTGCGCTGACATAAGGCCAGATTCTCTGTTACGGGACCTCTATCCTCTGCCTGGGTGCCTGTTCCTAAATGTGTGACAGTGGCCTGTTCCAGTGGTGGCTGACGTGAAGCCTGATTCTCTGCTATGACATGAAGACAGATTCTGCGCTGACATAAGGCCAGATTCTCTGTTACGGGACCGCTCTCCTCTGTCTGGGTGCCGGGGCCTAAATGTGTGACAGTGGCCTGTTCCAGTGGTGGGTGACGTGAAGCCTGATTCTCTGCTATGACATGAATACAGATTCTGCGCTGACATAAGGCCAGATTCTCTGTTACGGGACCTCTCTCCTCTGCCTGGGTGCCTGGGCCTAAATGTGTGACAGTGGCCTGTTCCAGTGGTGGGTGACGTGAAGCCTGATTCTCTGCTATGACATGAATACAGATTCTGCGCTGACATAAGGCCAGATTCTCTGTTACGGGACCTCTCTCCTCTGCCTGGGTGCCTGGGCCTAAATGTGTGACAGTGGCCTGTTCCAGTGGTGGGTGACGTGAAGCCTGATTCTCTGCTATGACATTAAAACAGATTTTGTGCTGACATAAGGCCAGATTCTCTGTTACGGGACCTCTCTCCTCTGCCTGGGTGCCTGTTCCTAAATGTGGGACAGTGGCCTGTTCCAGTGGTGGGTGACGTGATGCCTGATTCTCTGCTATGACATGAAGACAGATTCTGTGCTGACATAAGGCCAGATTCTCTGTTACGGGACCTCTCTCCTCTGTCTGGGTGCCGGGGCCTAAATGTGTGACAGTGGCCTGTTCCAGTGGTGGGTGACGTGAAGCTTGATTCTCTGCTATGACATGAAGACAGATTCTGCGCTGACATAAGGCCAGATTCTCTGTTACGGGACCGCTCTCCTCTGTCTGGGTGCCGGGGCCTAAATGTGTGACAGTGGCCTGTTCCAGTGGTGGGTGACGTGAAGCCTGATTCTCTGCTATGACATGAATACAGATTCTGCGCTGACATAAGGCCAGATTCTCTGTTACGGGACCTCTCTCCTCTGCCTGGGTGCCTGGGCCTAAATGTGTGACAGTGGCCTGTTCCAATGGTGGCTGACGTGAAGCCTGATTCTCTGCTATGACATGAAGACAGATTCTGCGCTGACATAAGGCCAGATTCTCTGTTACGGGACCGCTCTCCTCTGTCTGGGTGCCGGGGCCTAAATGTGTGACAGTGGCCTGTTCCAGTGGTGGGTGACGTGAAGCCTGATTCTCTGCTATGACATGAATACAGATTCTGCGCTGACATAAGGCCAGATTCTCTGTTACGGGACCTCTCTCCTCTGCCTGGGTGCCTGGGCCTAAATGTGTGACAGTGGCCTGTTCCAGTGGTGGCTGACGTGAAGCCTGATTCTCTGCTATGACATGAAGACAGATTCTGCGCTGACATAAGGCCAGATTCTCTGTTACGGGACCGCTCTCCTCTGTCTGGGTGCCGGGGCCTAAATGTGTGACAGTGGCCTGTTCCAGTGGTGGGTGACGTGAAGCCTGATTCACTGCTATGACATGAAGACTGATTCTGCGCTGACATGAAGCCAGATTCTCTGCTATGGCATGAAGAGACTGATTCTCTGCTGACATGAAGCCAGATTCTTTGCTATGGCATGAAGAGACTGATTCTCTGCTGACGTGAAGCCAGATTCTCTGCTATGGGACCTCTGTCCAATTGATATTGGTTCATTTTTATTTTTTTAATTTTAATTTTAATTCATTTCCCTATCCACATTTGTTTGCAGGGGATTTACCTACATGTTGCTGCCTTTTGCAGCCCTCTAGCTCTTTCCTGGGCTGTTTTACAGCCTTTTTAGTGCCCAAAAGTTCGGGTCCCCATTGACTTCAATGGGGTTCGGGTTCGGGACGAAGTTCGGGTCGGGTTCGGATCCCGAACCCGAACATTTCCGGGAAGTTCGGCCGAACTTCTCGAACCCGAACATCCAGGTGTTCGCTCAACTCTAGTTATAATACAATTTACAGAACACCGATCCCAAGCCCGAACATTTGTGAAGAAGTTTGGGTTTGGGTACCAAACATGCCGATTTTTCTCACGCGCGTGCAAAACGCATTACAATGTTTTGCACTCGCGTGGAAAAATCGCGCATGTTCCCGCAACGCACCCGCACCTTTTTCCGCAACGCCCGTGTGAAAGAGTCCTTAGAGTCTCTCACGCATGGCTTCTCCGTTTTAGTGTTACACATATAACTCCGCCATTAGGCCCCTTTCACACGAGCGAGTTTTCTGCGCAGGTGCAATGCATGATGTGAACGCATAGCACCCACACTGAATCTTGACCCATTAATTTCAATGGGTCTGTGTACATGAGCGTTGTTTTTCACGCATCAGTTCTGCGTTGCGTGAAAATCGCAGCATGTTCTATATTCAGCGTTTTTCATGCAGCCCTGGCCCAATAGAAGTGAATGGGGCTGCGTGCGGGTGCAATGCGTTTTTCCCTGATGGCTGCTAAGAGATGTTGTTTGTAAACCTTCAGTTTTTTATCACGCGCGTGAAAAACGCATCAAAACGCATTGCACCCGCGCAGAAAAAAACTGAACAACTGAACGCAATCGCAGACAAAACTGACTGAACTTGCTTGCAAAATAGTGCGAGTTTCACTGAACACACCCTGAGCGCATCCGGACCTAATCCGTCACGCTAGTGTGAAAGGCCCCTTTCACACGGGCGTTGTGGGAAAATGTGCGGGTGCGTTACGGGAACACCCGCGATTTTTCCGCGCGAGTGCAAAACATTGTAATGCGTTTTTCACTCGCGTGAGAAAAATCGCGCATGTTTGGTACCCAAACCCGAACTTCTTCACAGAAGTTCGGGCTTGGGTTAGGTGTTCTGTAGATTGTATTATTTCTTCTTATAACATAGTTATAAGGGAAAATAATAGCATTCTGAATACAGAATGCATAGTAAAATAGCGCTGGAGGGGTTAAAAAAAAAATAATAATAATAATTTAACTCACCTTAGTCCACTTGATCGCGATGCCCGGCATCTACTTCTGTCTCCTTTACTGAACAGGACCTGTGGTGAGCATTCATTACAGGTCAAGGACCTGTGGTGACGTCACTCCGGTCATCACATGATCCATCACCATGGTAAAAGATCATGTGATGGATCATGTGATGACCGGAGTGACGTCACCACAGGTCCTTGACTTATAATGAATGCTCACCACAGGTCCTGTTCAGTAAAGGAGACAGAAGGAGATGCCGGGCATCGCGATCAAGTGGACTAAGGTGAGTCAAATAATTTTAGAAATAAATGGGTCGGTATTCAGTGCGGGTGCAATGTGTTCAACTCACTCATCGCATCCGCGCGGAATACTCGCCCGTGTGAAAGGGGTCTTAGAGTCTCCCACGCCTGGCTCCGCCATTAGAGTCTCTTACGCATGGCTCCGCCATTAGAGTCTCTCACGCATGGCTCCGCCATTTTAGTTTTATACATATGACTCCGCAGTTTTAGTTTTATACATATGACTGCGCCATTAGAGTCTCTCACGCATGGCTTCTCCGTTTTAGTTTTGCACACATGACTCCGCCATTTGAGGCCCTCTGCATGATCCCACAATAAGTAGATTCCATGTATTTTCTGCCTTCAGACCCACTCGCATGGCTCGGTCATCTGTGGCTCGCAATACAATTTTCTTGTGGTGGCTCGCACGCGTGGCTTGTGCCATTAGAGTCTCACTCACGTTATTGTTTTCTCTGACTTTTATTTTCTAGGTTGTTGGGTCTTCATTGTTTTCTTTATAAGCAGTCATCCCAAGCCTGCCTTGGCGGACATCATCTTTACCCAGGCATGCTTACTTCAATTACAAACTTGGGCTGAGGGTGTTGGTGTCCGGCCAAGTCCTGGGTATCGGTCCATCTTCCAGTAGGAGGTACAGTAATAAGGTGGACTTTACAGACACGACAAGTCCTATCATGACTACAGGCGCAGCATACATAGTTTATCACGACCTTAAGCTTATTTTCTGTCACAACTGCAGGTATTATGTGTACGTTCTGTCCTTATTACAGGCAACATTAGCTTGTTAATGGAAATAGCCATGTATTCCTGTGTATGGTTCCCCAGGCTTGGTGAGTTTACACATTTCGCTTAATCTTCTACTATAGTAAGACAGCATACGCCATGTTCTAACTTTTGGGTCCTTAATAAAAAAAAGAAAAAAAAAAAGTGTGACCTGGGGAATAAGTAGAGGTGAAGTATTTTGCCACCAGGAACAGTCGGTGCCCGATCAGGGCCCTTGGTGGATGGTTGGAGTTCATTTAGGCCCTTCCAACAGATTCACCATTGTTTGTTTCAGTCTGCAGCTCTCAGGATTCAGACCTTATGTTGTTAGTCAACATAGGAGTAAATAGTTTCTGGTTACCGGCCACTCTTTTAATCGCATCAGCATTAACCATCTCCAAGAACGATGAGCCGGTGCACATGACAAAGAGGTAAGGTAGATGGAAGTCACTGTGATATATGCGGTATATTCCGCACCTTCATCGTGAAAAGTCTTTTCCGTTCAAAATTGGGTGTCGTAACGGTATATATATATTTACTCTAAACTAAGGTCTGCTCTTTTTGGCTCCTTTAGGCTGCCCTACCACAGCAGTTATGGCATAACTCTACTGCTTGTTGTTGATAGGTTAGGTTCACCTTTCTGATAGCCGATCCGACCACAAACATAGTTAGCAACAAAACTTGGGACTTTTAAGGCAAACATTTTAACAAACCCTATGCCTTTGCAGCCAGACCCATCTCTTGACTCCCATTTGCTAGGAGTGTTGACATGGTATGTTTGCTGGCTGCATCTTCAGGACCTACCATGGCTCCTATGACCCAAAGTAACTGCATTATAGTGTTTTATTATACAGCCAATTCCTAATGTATTGTGGGTCTATTGTACTGTACTCACATATAGAGTTGAGCGGATACCTGGATGTTCGGGTTCGACGGGTTAGGCCGAACTTCAGAAAAAAGTTTGAGTTCGGGACCCGAACTTGACCCCGAACCCGAACCCCATTGAAGTCAATGGGGACCCGTACTTTTGAGCACTAAAATGGCTGTAAAAATGTCATGGAAAGGCCAGAGGGCTGCAAATGGCATCAAAATGTGGTTAAGAGCATGGCAAGTGCTCTGCAAGCAAATGTGGATAGGAAAATGACTTTAAATAACATAAAATATGTAAAAATAAAAAATAATAATCTTGATCTAGGAGGACGAGGTCCATATGGAGTAGGAGGTTGAGGAGGCGGTGGATGTGACTATGTAGGTGGAAGCAGCGGTGGAGGAGGAGGAGGAGGAGGTAGCCTACACTGCTTTTTGGTTTTAAATTTATTTTTATTTTTTTTAATTAGGATACACGCCAAAACATTGGGAAATATAACCTGTGATAACCCCCTCCAGTCGTGCTAAACACACGTTCAGACAATACACTGGCTGCAGGGCAGGTCAGCACCTCCAAGGGGTAAAGGGCAAGCTCAGGCCATGTGCCCAATTTGGAGACCCAGATGTTGCAGGGGCTGACCCCTGTCAGTCAGTTCGTGTAGGTGTGTGCACACTTACTGCCCCACCATGTCGCACGTCCCCGTGATGTTCACGATCCAATTAGATATCTGCTCTATCAACTTTCGATGTTCTTTTATGCGCCTACCATGGTGATCACGGTTGGCGGGGAATCAGGGTTCCACGCTGGAGAGGGAGCATGAGAAAGAGAGATCACATCCAAGGGAGGATTAATTTTTTCAAATTTAAAATTATAGAGCAGAATTATGGGACAAATTATTTAAGCGTAAAAGTGGGACAACTTTTTTAAGTTTAAGCAGTGAATGAAAGCATGTGGCGCGCATTAATTAATGAAGAATTTATAAAATTTTATTCCCTGTCAACTATGCAGAGCAGGGGTTTCTATCCGGCAAAATTTTAAAAATGTCACCTGACAATGTAATTGACGATTTTTTAAAAAAATTATGTTCCTGTCACCTATGTAGAGGTGCCCCAGTGACATCCACCATCCATTTGGATATCTTCTCTATCAACTTTCGATGTTCTTTTCTGAGCCTACCATGTTGATCACGGTTATCAGAGAATCAGGGTCCCACGCCGGAGAGGGAGCGTGAGAAAGAGACCAAATTTAAGGGAGATAAATTAATAAAAAAATTTGGGGATCGAGTGGAAATGTGGGAAAAGCTATTGAGGCGCAAATATGGGACAAATTACAGAAGCCCAAATGTGGGCCAAAAGAGTAAAGCGGAAATGTGGGACAAATTATTGAAGTGCAAATGTGGTACAACTTATTAAAGTTTAAGAATTGAATCAAAGGAGGTAGCGCATCAGATAAAGAAGCATTTCAGAAATTTTATTCCCTGTCACCTATGCAAAGCAGGGGTTTATTCAAATCTAAAATTGTATAATGTCAACCCAAGAATGTAACACAAAAATTGCAGAAATTTATTAACCTGTCTACTTGGTAGGCAGGGGTCTATGACAGAAAAAAATTGTTTATTGTCACCCTAAAATGTAAAATAAAAATTATTGAAATTTATTAAGTAGGTAGAGGAGGGGTATATTACACCCAAAAATTTGTGAATTTCACCCAAAAATATAACAGACACATTTTTTTTTTACCTGTCTACTAGGTATAGCAGTGGTACATCACACCCAAAAATTGGTGAATTTCACCCAAAAATGTAACTGATAAAGTAGTGAAATGACCTAAAATAAAATACATACAAATAAATAAAAAAAATAGATTTATGAGGTGGAGTTCCATATGGAGTAGGAGTTTGAGGAGGCGGTGGACATAGCGGTGTAAGTGGAAGCGGTGGTGGAGGAGGATGAGGTAGCGAACACAGGTTTTTGGTTTTAATTTTATTTAAAAAAAAATTGTGTACACTCCAAAAGAGTGTGAAATATCCAAAATACAAGAATGAGCAATTGCGCTGCAGTATAACAATGTTGGTGAAATGCTGCCTCCTGCTAAAACGTTCCATATCAGCTGGTGGTGCTGGTTGTTGTGGTGTTCTGACAAAGCTTTTCCACATTTCGGCCATGCTAACCTGCCTTCTGAGGTGCTGGCGGTCACCCAGCTGAGTTGGCGATCTCTTCCTCGTCCTCTGCCTTCGCCTTGTGCTTCAACTGTGCCCCCGCTGTCAGGTGGGAATGCCACCAGCAGCGCGTCTACCAGCGCGCACTTGTACTCACACATCTTACGATCACGCTCCAGTGACGTAATTAAGGACAGTACGTTGTCCTTGTAACGGGGATCCAGTAGCGTGGCCACTCAGTAATCAGCACAAGATAGAATGTGGGCAACTCGATGGTCGTTGCGGAGACACTGCAGCATGTAATCGCTCATGTGTGCCAGGCTGCCCAGAGGCAATGAAAAGCTGTCCTCTGTGGGAGGTGTATCGTCTGTATCCCCCCAGCCACGCACCAGTGATGGCCATGAGCTGGTCTGGGTGCCACCCTGCTGTGAACATGGTTCCTCCTCCTCCTCCTCCTCCTCCATCTCCTCCTCATCCTCCACCTAGTCATCCTCCAGAACTGTGCCCTGGCTGGACAATTGTATACCTGGCGTTTGTGGGTGCAGGAACCCACCCTGGGAGCCA